>NC_052131.2:52710515-53067906 GCF_016086655.4 Lepeophtheirus salmonis | reverse complement strand
AAAATGATATTATGATAAATAAGTGTTGGTCATATGCTATATGAAATATAGGTAAATTATTGAGTCTTCAATTGTAGAAAATATTCTCCTATACAACCTAATGGCTGGGGTTCCTTGATGCTCAGGGAATTGGTGGCGGAATAATTTACCCTACCTTGGGAAGTAGCCGGTCATATACAAAACCATGGCGTTGGGTGTATTCTAGCATATTAGAAAAGGTCCTTTTTGCTTAGAAATGTTGAAACAGTAGAGTTTAAACCGTCCCCAGCACTTCACATGTACAGCCTGATGGACGGGGTGTATTTTGGGATATTAGGAGGGTTCTTTGATGCTCAGGGAAGTAGCTGCAGAAGAATTTAACCTGCCTCAGTTCATCTACCCAAACCGTGGGTCGGGATATTTGTTGATTAGAAATGCCTCGGCGCTAGATTCGAAATACATTCGAAACATTCGAACCACATACTACTCTGTTGTGTGTATAAAATGATCATTAATGAATATAATTAATTTTAAAATATTTTCCTGTCATCTTAAATGAATTAAAGTATGCAATTGTATATATCAATAGTATCAATTTTTGGCCAATTTTCCCAAAAAATTCATTCGGGGAAATGTACGTTTGCCAAATTGTCCTTCGACAGAAATGTTTTAGGCCAATTGCCCAAAAAGCGTTCAGAACACTGATTAGGAAAAAAGATGCAAAAGCAACGACAGTTGACAAGAAAATACAATGGATATTTTTTTGCTATCAAGGTAACAACGTGCTCACAAAAACAACAAACTACACTTTATTTTGTTGCCAGTGATCGAAGTTTATTCTTATTTCTTGTAATCAGTATTCTTAAGATTGATTAGTTGGATACGAATGTGTTCCTATTATGCTGTGAGCAAATATCAACTATTATTCAATAATAATTCCATAAGTGGAGGAATTGGCCAACTACCAACTAATTTTGGGTCTTTTTCTGTTCTTTTTGGATGAAAAGTTGCGAGGTAAAATTAAAGTAACGACGTGTCCAATATTATTATAATAATTACTATATTTATCTCTATTAGTAATAACATCGGGTCATTCAATGTTTCGGCATCATTAATCGGCGAAAATGTAAATTAATTCGAATCCTGTTTTGTTTAGGTCTAAACTTCGAGTAAAATACTCTTTAGATTAAAAACAAGTATCCGTCTAAATTTGATTACGGATCTGCATCCAAAAGTTTGGGTACCCGAAATTTACTCAAGTATTTATGTCTAAAGATCCAAACCGACCCGGATCCGAGAAAATATGGATCCGTCCTATTTTTAAGCCCAAATCCACAGAAAATAAAATATATTTTAAAGATTACTTAATGTCTGTTGACAATGTAGAAATAACTTTTGAATCGCAAGTCTTCAGAATATGAACCTGAGTGGAGTTGCCAGTCTCGAGTCTAGGTCCCCACCTCCGATAAAGAATAATAATAACAACTATATTCTTACTGTTGAGTCCTTGTGCGTAATAAAACTAACCGTAGGAACTGGTTTTGTCATTTTTCTCCAAGAGGATCAGATTGAACGGTTTGTAGAGAGTCCCTCTGCATGTAAGATCTTTCATATAGTCCATGGGTGATTTAGACCCCTGGAAATGAAAATTAAATGTAGGATAAAAGTAAACAAATGGGTTCTGTTGTCACCTTCAAATAGTCTGTAACTAGACTCCCTCGATCCGTGAGATGTTTAACCCCTTGTCCATTCAAAAAGATTCGTCAAAATCCCAATCCGTCCTTCCTCATTCTTGACGCACCAAGTTCCTCCTACATGGATTTCACAGCATTTATCTCGGCCACAAAGGATCCCATCCTCCCATTCTGCGGGAATAGTAGATCGATCAAAGTATTCATCTCTATTCATGATGAGTATTAATTTAAATCTTCCGGGAGAATGAATTGGATCCATGTAGCAATAGAATAAACGCATAATATGGAATGATTTTAATTTGTCTCAATATATATCTTGAACAAAAAGGACGATGACTCATCGATAAACTGATAGTCGATAGATAATAATGAAGGACTACTAGAGAGAAGGACTTGAGACGAAATTTTGTCAGCTGTTGACCAAAGTCCTGCATCTTTAATTCTCATTATTATTTGAGACATTATTTTATAAAATTGATATTATTTATTAAAGGATAATTAAATTACAAGTATTCCTTGATGTGAAGTGATTCTTCATAAGATTAGATTGGGCAATCCAAGAAGTTAATTTCAAGAGTCTATTCTTTTGAAGAAATAAGAAACGCATGGCTCATGGATCTTCTACTTCTCTAGTGTAGTTTGACTATTACCTATTGCCTTAATTCATAGTATTTTATCAGGATCATAGTCCTGTGATATTGAGGGAGATACATTGTTTCGACTAATTGACGAGGGTTTGAAAATTCTTCCCTTTGAGCCTTTAAATCAAAATTAGAAGGCAAACCTAAACTAAAAAATCTCTAAATCTATAGATGTTATAGGTTTATCCTTCGATTAGAACCTTTAAAGTTACGTTTGTTTATTGTAACAAGCTTTTTTTTCTTGTATAAGTTCATCTTAAAAGCTTTATATTGTTATACTCATATATAAAAATATATAATGTTAAATGTATAAAGATCCTGGCTTCATTAGGATTGAAATTAGAACATCTTGTTTTCCCTTGTACACGCCTCATTTACGATTTTATGCAGCAAATTAGAAGCAGATGCAATGGTGAGTTCGGAAATGAATATCCAAAAACTTCTTGTGAATTATCCGTCTCAAAGAATTGTTATCTAATTACCATTTTTTAACCAATTAGTTTCTTAATCATGTTTCATTTAGTTTCTTAATCAATCAATTAAACCTATTTTCTCTCGAAAAAGACTTCAAAAACACTTTTAAATGTGTTGCTTGATTCTTATTGTTTATGTTCCGTTAGTTATTTGTATTCGGGTGTATTATAAATTTATATTTTTATCGATAATTAATATCTAATCAAGATTAAAGCTTAAGCAAGATAAGTCTGGTACTATATAATGTTGAACTTACAACTTCTTTTTGAGTTACAAAACCTATAAACCCTAGTAGACACGACTTTGAATTTCATTACTCAGCTGTTAGTAGAAGGAGGGAAGTTTATGAGTTAGAACTGCGTGAAAAGATATTTTCTTCATGGTCATTTGGATGGATATCTCCTACGTAGCAATAAGATATATGGATCCGCATCCATCCATCCATCCTGTTCCTAGAAATATCCCATTCACACACCTTCGGATAATCTCTTCAATAACACCGTCTGTTTAAACTTTAAGGGATCTCCACTCTTAAGGTGAGATTCCTTGAACAAGTACTTCATTCGGTGGATCTTGTCTCCTTTAATGGAATGATCGTTGAGTGTGCAAGTGCTTATTCATGTCAAAGTCCCTGATAGTTACTTCTATTCTAGTTAATCATTGTCCCTATACATAAATTCCTCCAGATTCCTACATATAAGAACTAAGGAGTTCCATAAAACGACAGAATAATCGACTGAAAGACCCAGTGAGAAATAGAAATACTTCTTATCCTCCATCAACAGCTCCTTTTGTGAAATTATTGCAAGTCAACTCTGCTTCGTCTCCTATTATAGGAAAACTATTTCATTAAGAGTCGTTCAGTACCCTTGATTTATTTGTATATAATGCAGAAATCACTCATCGTAATCAGATTGATATCAATTCTATTTATAAGTTGGTCTATACGAATAATTATATAACCTGGACACTTCAATCTCACGCTTGATTTACTGGTCCGTGCAAAATTATTTACCGATTTTTGTTCAGATCATATCGCGGACAATAATGACATTTCGAATGACTAGAGAAACAATTATTCATACATTTTTAGAATAATAAAATAGTTTGTGATCAAATTTAATCAATGTAGCCACCATTTGACTCAATGACACTGGTCAGGCGACGTCTGGAAGCTGCCACAGACTTGCTGAATGTAATCGGCGTCCATGGAGGCCCAGGCCTTGTTGACAGCAGCCTTTAAGGCATTTATTTTCTTGTGTCGTTTTTTGCAGGCCTTGGTCTCCACGTGCGCCTAGATAGAGTCTAGTGGGTTCAGATCTGGGCTCTGAGGAGGCCAGTAGTCCTTGGGCCAAAAATGTTGTCCTTGAGCCACTCCTGAGCTTTCTTGGAAGCGTGGGCGGGTGCTCCATCTTGTTGAAAACCCCAAGGAGATTTGCCACTATGGATTTGATCCACAAAGGACGTTGGCTTCATGGCCTTCCTGTTAGAGCCACAAACCCAACATCATCACCGAAGCAGGGTGCTTTGTTTTGCCACATCGCGGTGCTTATCTTGCACATCTCTAAAGCTCACAACACGGTTATTTTGCCTGTTGAAAACAGGATCGACCGTAAAAGTTTTCCCATCTGAAAAAAATGATGATGCATCCAAATGAGCTCTTGATATCATTCAAGATTTTCTGCCACGCTCAAGTCTGACTTCTCGCTGTTCTTCAGTTAACAGAGGGCGTTCAGTACGCCTCAGGGACTTTCCTCCAGCCCTTTTCAATGCCCTTGAAACAGTTGATCTCGACGTTCCCATCTTTTTGGCCATGTCGGCAATGGACCTGTTGGGAGCCCTCTTGAACACTGCCTTTACTTGCCTTGTTGAGACAGTGGGCTTCCTGCCAGCCCCAGGGGAATGCTTGAGATCACTCCCAGCCTCCAAGGGCTTGGAAACGTTGTAAATTGTCTTCAACGAGGCCCCAACCTGTTCCTTAATGTTGTTATGAGGCACTCGCGCTCGGAGGAGGGCTGCAATTTCGATCCTCTTTGTTTCCTGATTGGACATTTTCTCACGTGTGGAAGTTGTTACGCTCTCACAGGAAGGATTTTCGTTTATTTTAACAGTAACAATACGAATCAATTAGATTGGTTGCCACCAAACCTCTTAAAAAGTATATTTACATCATTGGTAAATAATTTTGCACGGCCCTGTATTTATTACAACTGAGTCTCTCGAGTCATTGGAAGACAAGTGCAAGATTACTCTAGACTCTTTAAAATAATGTGTCCCGATATTTTGGTCTACAAAGCATTTTCTATTCGGATATTACATATGAATAGTTATGTGGAACTCTTCAGTTCCACACAAAAAAAAAAAAATCCCGAATGAATTATCCAGTGAAGAACAAAAAGTTATGCTTTCTCATCCACAGCTCCTTTGTTGATACGATTGAAGCCTGCTCCTTACAAAGTCAACTCGGATACATAATTTTGAAAGAAGCCATTACTAAAAACTAGTGAAACTAGAGTTAAAATGGTTTCTGTCGCATAATGACCATTTTCCCACTTATTTTCTGTCATTGTTCTTGAGTTAGCACTTTCTAAAAAAATTTACTTTATTAATTATCATTGTCTTAAACTCTTGTTTTTAGTTAATCATTTCTCCCAAAAGACATCATATTAATGTAAAATCTGAAGGTGATACTAATTAAGAAATTTGAATATCATAAGTGAACTAGGTTGCGTGAATTTAGATTGCAATAATATTCCGACGGAAAAAAAAAATCTATTCGAATTTCCGCTCAGAGTCAAACTTAACAAAATGATTGTGCTTTATTTTTGCAAATTTTAAATGTCATGCTTGACTAATATATAATTATTCACAGTAAGTAAATACTAATCAATGAATTTGAATATGAAGCATCTGTTAACTTGTTTTAATTCCCTTACATATAAATTATGTAATTATGTAGACTCATAAGTAGTTTAATTTTTTCGTCGGAATATTATTGCAATATATATTCACACAGCCTAACCAGCTTATTAAAATAATTAAATAAATGTTATAAACTTAATTGACCATAAATCAATCAAAATCGATCTTTTTTAAAGCCAATTTATTATTTACTTTGATTTTCAAACTTATTGTTTTTTCATGTTGAAATATGGCACTGAATAATTAGTTATACACTAAAAACTTGATAAAAAAAAAATTTTTAAAAAAGACTTTAAAGGCCCAACCTTCATGAATTGAAGGTTTTAATGGTCATATTTTTTCTACGGCTTAAATAACAATAATAAATGAGGATTTCAGTCTACGGGCGTTTCAAGACTTTCATTTTGATGTATAGTGTTATCGATGGTGAAGCTTATTTTATAAAAGCACTTTAAAACCTTAAGCAACATTTTACAATAATGTTGCATGTCACTTGTCTCACTCATGGTCTGAATAGAATAGTAACACTTTGTTTTAAATACTTAGGAAGTAATATGTTTGTTCATTCATTCTCGAGATCGAAAACGATTGATTACTACGCCAAGAACTTCAATTCAGACTTAATGGTATGGATGAAAATAGTGATAAAATCAATAAATCAACAGTGATAATGTTATCCATTCATGACATATAAGGATTTGTACGTAAAACTTAAATGTGTACTTATGATTAATTAATGGGGGCCTCTACACATTTTCGTGTAGGTTATCATCAATAAAACCCTTCATAGTACAATCAATATAAGAAACCAAATATTAAGATATATTTTTAATATTATATTCCTATCTACTTTGATTTATAATTTTCATTAATTATTTTGCATCTTCTTTATATATCCTCTTCATATTCCATAAATAATTAATCATTCTAAATAATAAATGCTAAATTTGATTAAAGAAAAGAGTAAAGATCCATTAGATCTAATATTCAGAACTGTGTTTGAGTCCAATCTTTTTAATGTTCAGGTCAAGTTCGTATCCTTATGCTCCGGTGGGTCTTTTTGGTTCCCAGTCCTCATGATCCAGTGTTTTCTGGTTCCGAGTTCAAGTCCTCATTCTCTGGGTTCATGAGGAAATAAGTAATATCCGGATTAACTTTTAGTCTCGTTTAAGACAAGGGAAATATCATTTCCCACAAGTTCTTCGAAAATCTTTGACACCACAACTTACCTAGTGACTTAGTAATGGCGTAGTGAGAATAAAAAAAGAATATTGATGACAACTTTGGTAAATAAAAACATATATTCGGTCTTGGAGCACTCTCCCTCATTCAGGTAACAACTGAAAAAGCCGGACCCTCTTTTATAGCCTGCAACTCAGTAATTACTGAGTTCGAACCAGAGACAAATTAGGTCATATTAATTACTGTGTTACCTTGCTAACACAAAAATAACCTATGTATTTGATGTCAACTGTCGATTCCCTACTCTGACTTGATGTGTCATGGCTCACGTTCTTATCTTTATCGTATCACGCAACCTCTCCTCAGAAACAGGAAAAAATGTCCAAAATCATCTAGTAGTTATAAGTCAGTCGTACCAACCGCTATTTATATCTTATATACTTCCTCACCATATTACTTTTTCAAAAAAATAAATTACACATTATTAAAATCTACATAGTATTTTATTCGATACTGTATTATAATATTGCTTCGTAAATTTTATTAAAAGAGTAGTTAGGATTAGTTATTACTTTATTTATGTAAAGAAATAGCCAAAATGTCTTCATATAAATAATAAAATGGCCAATATATATATTTTATAAACGACGAGGGATCAACAAGAAATTGTATTCCTGTTCTTTTGGAAACGGAGCATAAGTATAGAATAAATTGCCATGACGTATCAAGGGAGAAGAGGGAATCGACAGCTGACAAACAAATACATTTGGGTATTTTTGTGCTAGCAAGATAACGCCATGGGCTATTTCATAATTTTTCACTTATATATTTTGGCGATCTTATTATTTCTATACAGAAATTTTGGCTATGATATAGAAATACAAATCTATGGCTACGCTTTTAATAAAATAAGGAATAACAATATTATAATAATTCGAATAGAATACTATGTAGGATTTAAATATTATTTAACATATATATATAATTCATTTTAAAAATTGTAGAGAAATAATATGACAATGATAGTGTTGGAGTACCTAAGAAACACAAAAACAGTTGGTATGATTGACTAAAGGTAAAGGTTGAGGGATACAATTAAGGCAACGACATTAATAATAAATATCAGCGTGTCAGGAGGATTCACCTTTCCGTGTCCGCTTTTTAGTTGTAAGTATTCGCCTTGTAACGCTTTTTTTTGCCAAATATGAATAATCCTTCATGTCCAATGAATAATGATATTATAAATGGTACGGATAATTAATTGATTTGCACTTTTTCCATTCGAACGGCTGTCGCGTTTGTTTATTTTTCTTTTATCTTAATATATATATAATCAAGGATAAAAATCCAGTATAGAATGTGTATGTTAAAAAAGAAAACGAAAATCAACATGGTAACCCTGACAATTAGATAAATATTTTGGAAGAGAGAAAGAATAATGCTCATGACGATTGATTAGATCAACTGCAATCTGCTGTGACAAGAGAGAAAGGGGAAAAAGATATAAACAAGGATATGGGTGGAATTACTCCGTTGTCGATCCCCAATTCTACTCTGAGTCCGAAAAGAACTTAATATTATATATTTGCAACAAATCCTAATGGTTATGCTCCGTCTTTTATGAGCACACACGAACGTTGAACTAGGTTTTGAATATATTGAATCTATTTAAGAAGGGAGGGTTACTAATCCATAATTAAATAATAATGAAAACTGATATGTACAAGAAAAATTCTGCTTTATACTACCAATTAAAAATTAACGGGCCAGCTAAAAAAACACACCGAATTTACATCATTGATTACCAATCTAAATAGTATTAAAAAAATTCTTGCTTGTGTGTGATGTACGTCCTACTTAGAAAAACAATGATAAAAACGTATTTATTTCAAAAATGGAGACAGATACAGACTTTAGACAAAAATAACAGTTGTTTAGCACTGAATTACATACATAGGGTGATGTTATATTCTGATGAGACCCAATTCATGGGCTCTAGAGGGAAAGTTTGTTTTTTCTTAAAACAATATCAATTTCCTGTCTCTCTAAGTTTTTTAATGTATGGCTATTCAATTCAAAAATCAACCAAAAAATAATTAAAAATCCTCAAAACGAATTATTGTATTAACGGAAAAAGGGAGAACGTATATTAAATACGAATTAAAAAAGGGAATTAAGTAAATGAAGAAGAAGAGGATTAGCGTGTTAGTCTTAGGATATCTCTTCATTCTGGTTGAAGAATGAACATGACAAGTTAGCAATGGCAATGACAATAAATAAATCACAGGGTCAAACATTTGAAAAATTGCTTTATATTTACCAAAATCAGTATTTCACATGGTTAATTATATAAGGCATTTTGAACAGTGTCAAAAGGTGTGCAGATTTGATTATATTTACATCAAATGGACAGAAAACAAAAAAAAAAAAAATGCTGTATACAATGAGGTTTTACAATAAAAATATGTCTATTATATTTTCATAGTTTATAGTAGATCGCTTTAAGTTAGAATTTTAACATAAACAATCTAAATATGAATAAAATCTTTTTAATTTTTCATTGGCTATCTTTAAGATAGCGTGTTCGCGCTAGTATCAGTTTAAAATAATCTTGTAATTATTTCTACTTACTCACTTTTCCTTCTGTTTTTTTTTCTATCCATTTTTTCCTTGTCATTTTTTCCACAGTCATTTTTCCTGGCAAAGTTCAACTTTATCATAGTAATTATTCTAAATATTAATAAATAATATTCATATTCTAATAGTAAAAACTAATAACATTAGGTTATTCATTGTTTTAGCATCAGTTATCAGTAAAAATGTAAACATAATCCGAATCCTGTTTTGTTTATGTCTGAACTTTGAGTAAAATGCTCCTAAAATTCAAAACAAGTATCCATCTAAATATTTTTACGGATCTGGTTACGAAACTTTTAGATACCCAAAATTTACTCGAATATTTACGTCTAAAGATCCGAACCAACCCGGATCCCTTAAAGTGCAAGTCCACAGAAAATAAAATATATTCTAAAGAGTACTTAATTGTCTTTGACAAAATTGAAATCACTATCGAGTCGCAAGCCTTCAAAATATGAAAGTGAGTCAAGTTGAAAGTCTCTAGTCCAAATCCACACCTCTTTTAAAGTATAATCATATCAACTATATTTTTACCGTTGAATCCTTGGGCGTAGTAAAACAAACCATAGGCACCGATTTTGTCATTTTTCTCCATAAGGACCAGATTGTACGGCTTGTAGAGAGTCCCTCTGGATGTAAGATCTTTCATATAGTCCATGGGTGATTTAGACCCCTGGAAATGAAAATTAGATTTAGGAGAGAAGTAAACAAGTTGGTTCTATTGTTAGCTTCAAATAGTCTATAACTAGACTCCCCCGACCCGCGAGATGTTTAGCCCCTTGTCCTTCAAAAAGATTCGTCAAAATCCCAATCCGTCCTTCTCCATTCATCCCACACCAAGTTCCTCCTCCATGGATTTCACAGCATTTATCTCGACCACAAAGGATCCCATCCTCCCATTCTGCAGGACTAGTAGGTCGATCAAAGTACTCATCTCGATTCATTATGAGTATTAATTTGAATCTTCCGGGAGAAGGAAATGGATCCGTGTAGCAAAAGAATAAACACATAACATAGAACGATTCTAATCTGTCTCAATATATATCTTAAACAAAAAGCCACTCGACTCATTGAAATTGATAAACTGTTAAATAATATATATATAATGATCAAATACTGAATATTTAAAATGTTCCTCTAAAACTCCTTGCGAAATGTACATTTCTTGTCTACATGACGTAATTGTATCCTCTAAAGCATTAAAAGAAAGCAACGCATTGAGCCAGCTCGTTTGTCAAAATTCAAGTCACCTACGTTGCATTTTTTATTACAAGATATTTCACTTTTGAATTGATATTTCGCCTTAATATGTAAATAAATGAGGTTTATTCGTCGTTATCGAGGTTGTTCCCAGTTCAAGTTCACCTGTTCTATCGGTCTCGGTTCTTTCACTTCAGCGGATTCGGTCTCGGATCTTTTTTATTCAGGATCATTTTGGTAATAGGCACTTAAAACAAGGGGTGTTGCTAGAAAATTCGGGCCAGGAAATGATAATCGATACAAACAGGGCCGCAGCTACCTTGTACGGAGAGTGGGTAGTACCCCAAGTTCCGGCAAGATCAACATCGGAGTATTTTCAGCAAATGTCATTTTGTATATCGTTTTCTCCTTTCTCTCTTGTCACTGGAGATTGTAGCTGATCCAATGAAACGTCATGAGCATTATTCTTTCTCCCTCCAAAACATTCTTCATATTGTCAGGGTTGAGGCTGATTTTTGGTTTCTTTTTTAACATGCCCATTCTACATTGGATTTTCACCTTTGATTATTCTGTATTAAAGAATAATCGATATATTTTCAGGAACTGGGGGTGTATTGTATTCTCTTCCTTTTCCTTCTTCTGGACAAATGTCTTCGTTCTGTGAACGTGAATGTTTTTCTGTGTTTATTGTTTCCTTGTTCATTTCGAACACTATCTTCATTTTTGTTCTTCAGAGTCCTTAATGGATCATCAAATGGACGGAGGAAGCATTTATTCGTCGATCTATGTGATCCATCAACCTTCACAATGTATTCGTCATGATCGCTGACTTAGGTTATAGTCCCCGTCCTATCCCATTTTTTAGCCCGAAGTCCATGTTGATTTTGTATTATTACTATATCACCAACCTCCAACACTTTTCTGCTTTTAGAACCAATACCAGGAGGTTCTAAATCAGTAATTACTCTTGACCTTAATGCTTTTTCTGTAAGGTTCCAGGCATCTCGCGATTTTGGATCAATTTGTGGGTTAAAAAATTTCTGTTCACATTTGCTCCGGCGAGGTAGACAGTCAGTCATGTGTGTCCCATAGATCACCATAGCTTTCAATATTCTAGTAACAGGGTCTGGAGCATTTGCCACTATAAGCATTGCTCGTAGGAATTCGTCCTTATTTAGAGTTTCATTTCGACAGACATTTTCATGTAGTATTCTTTTCACTTTTTTAACAGCTACTTCAGCTCTTCCCTTAAATTAAGGGAAATATGTAGACGAAGTACGGTGATTGATACCCTATTTTCGTAAAAACTCTACTGTTTTGTAGGATGTGAATTCTGGTCCATTGTCACTCGATATTTCTTCTGGAACTCCGAACGTAGCAAAAAACTTTCTTAAACTTGTCAAAATGCATTTGGACCCCATGCATTCATAAACTTACATCCACCATGACCCTCTATCAGCGACTACGAGATACTTATGTCCCTTAATATCGCAATAATCGGACACTACGGCTTCAAATGGAGAACTTGGAATACTAGGTATAACCGGAGGACATTTAGCTTGTGATGGAGCAATTGAATCACACGATCGGCATCCCTTCCTAGTTTTCTCAATATCTTTAGTTAGACCTGGTCTGAATACACATGAAGAAGCATGGGCTATCATGGTAGATACACCTTGATGATCTGCGTGAAGTGTCGATATTTCCTCAGTACGGTGTTGTTCAGTTACATCCACCCTGTCTTGTTACATAATTACACCTCTCACTTGGTAGAAAGATTCCAGATGAGTTTTTACGCCTCTGAGGGCTCAAGTAAAGATTCTTTAACCTTTTTGATTATAGAAAATTATGCTTGTGATATCCCATCGTCTTTAGTAGCGTCGGCTTATCTCGTGCATGTAATTCTCCCTAATTAAGATCATTGATTAACCAGTTCCATCAACATATCTTCCTCTTCTGTTGCCGTGGTATCTTCTATTTCTCCAGTAGGAATCGAGATTCTGCGTCAACAACTGCATTTGTTTTACCTAGGAGATGTACGATTCTAAATTTCCACAAGAGAGTCAGTTGTTTTAGTCGGAATGGTCGCATATTCAAAATTTAATCTCAATTTTGATCTCCCAACAACTTAGCAAGTGGCTTGTGGCCTGACAGCACCAACAATTCATTACAACCTTAAAGTATCTGGTTTGCTTCAATGACCAGGCCACCACTAGCATTTATCCCTCTACAGGTGCATATAGTTTTTCCGTCTCGGATAAGAAACGTGAACCAACAAAGGTCACCATCCGGCTGTCATCACAACATTCGGGAAGCTCAGAGTTTCTTACACAATGCTTCTGACTTCTGAACAAGACCTCCGCAAGACCAATCTGTCCTAAGGCACATAAGTTTACTTGGATCAAATATTTGAACTCCTTCTTTAATTTTTTTTATAACTAGATTTTTTGCCTTTTCAAAAGCCTCGTTTAGTACACTGTTCCAAACAAACATCATCATCCAACCTTAATGGGATACTTGGTTAATAAGTCCAAACCATGATCGAATATCAGTTATAGGTTTATTAATACGACTACATTGTTATTTTTTAGATCAAAATATTTTTATGATATATATGACTAAGCACTATATACAATATACGCTGTAACTGTTTTTCAGATATACATACAGATAAACTCTGATGAGATGAAACTCTAATAAGATGTTCCATTAATTTTTGATATGATTCATTGGTCAGAAGTGCAATCTTTTTAATCAAAATTTTGAGCTTATTACTCTTGCAAAATACGATTCCTCTTTTCTGTATCAAAATTTATGATGAATATAGATCTTATTTTCTAATATTATATTTATTACGTCTTCCAGGTCCATTTGCTAATTTTGAGAGGATATCTGTAGCCTAAAAAAATCCCATTGTTCAAAAAATTAATTCTCCACATTTTTTCCAAAAAAATTCAATATTATGAGAATAACTGTGGATTTTTAAATTTAATTATTAATTTTTTTCCCCTCAAAAATTTAATTATTAATTTTTTTCCTCTCAAAAATTTAATTTTTTTTCAAAAAAATTGAAATTTTTGGAAATAACTTTAGATTTTTGAAATTATTTTTCAAAAAAATTCAATATTATGAGAATAACTGTGGATTTTTAAATTTAATTTTTAATTTTTTCCCCTCAAAATTTAATTTTTTTTACAAAAAAATTCAAATTTTTGCAAATAACTTTAGATTTCTGAAATTATTTTCCCAAAAATTTTAATTTAGTGATTATTTGTGAAAAAAATCATAAAAACCAAACCCCTTTCCCAAAAAAAAGAAATAGATAGATAAATATGTAATCATTTAGACGTCCTTGAAATCTATTGATAGATACATTGTTTACAAATACTACTATTAATAAGTTTAATCCTTCCTAAAAAATTCTGCCATTATCTCAAGAAAGACAAAAAAAAAAAAATTATTAATTTTAAGAGTGAAATACCTCCTTAAAAAGATATACTAATTCATCCACAAGGATGTCATTTTTCAAATGAAAAATCTAGGTTTAGAAATTAAATAAAAATATGTGCTCTTTCATATTTTTTATTTATTTTTGTTCATTAATTAAAAGGCAGTCGTTGTATTAACATCTCCCTCTTAAATAAGAATTATCTCCCATCTTTGGTGTAAATTGTTTTAAAAATGCACTATAAAATAAATATATATGAATTTAAATATAATTATTATATTTTCCCAAACTAATGCAATTATAAATGCAGAAAATTTCTCCCTTTATAACAGTAATTCATTTCTCTTCACTAAAATAATATAACAGACAGCTGATATAAACAAATTCAGTAATACCGTTAGTTAGAGAGTAAGTATCAGGTGTATTAAAAAGAAACCCATCATTTTTAATAGATATTTCTTCCAATAATGTTTACCTCCTTGGCAATTAAAAGATTACTAACATGACGGTCGTACTCGATGATTTACAGTATTTTATTTACATTTTTGACAATTGGCAAGGACTACTCCGATACTGATCCTCAATTTTACTCTGAGTCCAACAAGGAAGTACAAATATAGCTCCCTAACAAATCCTCAAGGTTACTCTGTGTCTTTTATGAGCACAAACGAATGTTCAATCCAGTTGCGTATGCATCAATGATAGCTTCTTGTATGTATTGGATGCGGAAGTTCCCTCCTCAGGGATTAACCAATAACAGTAGTGATGGGAAGATTAAAAAAAAAATCCTGATGCAGATTCCGATACAATTTTATTTAAAATTCCCAATACCAATTCTTTAATATTTTATATAAAAGTTAAAAAATATCATTTTGCTATCAGGGGCGTCCACAAATTAAATATTATTTTCTCCAATGACAATAGAAGTACAAGGTTGTACCACAACGCGTGCACGACTTCCACCACGCTTTTAATATTGACGTCATAGTAGATGAGGGCTTGCGTGTTTTGTCAGATTCTGTTTTTCTTCCTCAGCAGTCGGTACAATATATCAAATTGAAAATTCTAGTAATTGTGACGTCATAGATTATGAGTGGTTGCGTGATTTGTCAAAATCTGCCTATCTTGACCAACAGTAAGGTACAATAAATGAAATTGAAAATTCTAATAAGCCCGATTACACGAGGGTCTACCTTGTATTTCTATAAGTATTAGTATTTTTATTAACCTTATGTAGCTATACAGTAGCTATGTACAAATATTGATCACGTGGTCTTCTTTTCGTAACTTTGTTATAAGCTTTGCCTCTCCGTATTCAATCGCAAAGTGACGATTAAAAATGATTAAATAATTATATAACATATATAGCTTTCTTTTCTTAAAAGTAAGTAAGTTTCAAAAAATAAATAGAAAGCAATTCTGTGGAAAGCTTTTTTTAGCACCTGTGTTTCTATCATGTATCTACTTGTGCATTGTGTGCACGTAGCTGATTCAATTGGGCAGTTTCACGATGAATAATATCACAAAATTAAAGTAGAAACTGTACTCGGTGAATGGAAGATACAACAATAGTTATATTCTACATATATATATTGTCTGAAAAATGCCCTTGAATAAAATATGGGTTCTGAAGAAGAAACTCGTGTCCGGGAGTCCACAAGAGGAACATTTCCTTCTCAATGATGAGCAAACCCTGGATCTAAGAAAGGGTGAAATCCTATGTCGTACTCTTTTTCTTTCTGTTGATCCCATTACGAGGCTCTATATGACGTACGCAATGGATCCTGGGGATCCATTCCCTGGCCGTCAAATCGCAAGAGTTGTGGAGAGTAGACACAAGGACTTTCCTAGGGGCAAAGTACGTATATTTTTCTCTATTGAAGTTATTCCCAACCTTTTTTTAAGTCCAGAGCATTTTTTATATTTTATGCAGGACCAGGGTGAGCCCCCAACAAAAACAGTTGAGTTCCTTAATTATAGGGCCGAACTTTTCCGTTAGTCATTACTTTCTTTCCATTGATGGAGTTTCTTACATTTCTTTATGATCACGCCTATGAGCAATGTGCCATTGGTCAATGAATTCTTTTTCAGATCTATAGCTGAGAGACTACCGTAAATACTTAAGGTAAAGTTCAAAACTATTATTAGGGATGCCATTTTTGTCAAGAAAAAAGGAGTGCAAGGAGAAAGTGTGAGCAAAGACTTGTTGTATTACTGAATTAAGACCCTTGTTACTATCAGCTGATTGGTATATGAAATGTAATGTAGCAAAATCCCAAAGAGAAAAAATTTATACGGAAAAAGTTCCGTCTGCAAAAATGTTCTGTGCCAAATTACCGGTCAAATGTTACGGCATATAAAATTTGCTAGACCAATGTTTTTAATATTATATGCTGTGTATATGTAAAATAGAGTTTGTGTGTGTGTGTCCTTTATTGGTGCGCACACCATTGAACCTAGGTGGCTTAATCTTTGCATGGGTGCCTCTTTTGAACCTGGCCAGTATAAGATGGGGGTCCCATTTAGGAAGGGTCATATAAGGGGCCTTATTCTATGCCCAAAATACAAAAACTATTTTTAAGAGCTCAAAGATACTAGATAGGAGGTTGAGTTATTGAATTAAAAAGTGATAGGCGTCTCATAAACGAATAAGTACGTTTTCTAAATTCATTCAAAATCTAAAAAGTTATGGACAGTTGTAGTTTCAATTTTTTTCAGGTGCAAAAAAAAGGATTTCCAATGGAATATTGGATTCGTAGATAAAAAAAGTTTGTAGAAATTTGTCCGGAAATTCGTTTGAAAATAAATATCACAAATAAAAATTGATATTTAATCAAATGTACGTCATTTTCTGAATAATTCTCTTTTATTCACAAGCTCCAATTTTCAATTCTTAATAAGAAAAGCCACAAAACTATGCATTGTGGACATAAAATTCAAAACTATAACATTGTAAGACTGTATTTTTTTCCGGCACATTTTAATAAATAATTTTTGCAATATTTGCAAAATGAATCAGTCACGAGGGTGATTTTTTCGCCGACATTATTCTCTATAACTTTTTTAGTTTTGCAAGTACGAAAATAATCTTGGTAGCTTTGTGTTTCTCTTTACAATACCAATAAATGCTATTCACTACTTTTTTGCAACTTTCTTCGCGAATTTGGATTTGCAAACTTTTGGACAAAAATAAAAGATGGACTTCTCATCTATAAATTTTTTTCATGCAATCTTATTTAAAGTTTATAACTAAAAAACAATTTCAATTCATAATAATACATTTCATAATATATACAGGCGCTATATTATAATGCCCACCCGCACCGAAGGGGTCAAACCATCAAGGACAAATGACATTGACCATTGTCAATGTGATTTCCACTCCCTCCTTGTCACGAGCAACGCCGGGTAACCCTTTGGTAGTATATTTATATAATATCTCGTGCTCGGAAATAATCCTTCTACAGCTCTAAGCTTAGAGGACAAAGGCTCCAACCATATGTGGAATATGAATTTTATACTGGCGGGGGGCACTGCTCTAGTTAACTTGTTTTTATAATTCAACTTATCATTTTAATATTATTTCTTAGTTAATTTGTGGATCTCTAGGATGGCAAGCATATTCTGTGATTCAACCTGATGTTGTTCAAGACATGTGTGGTCATAAAATCCCTCTTGTTGCGGATTTGCCCTCACAGTTGGAACATACAAAGTTGCCAAAAACTGCTGCTTTAGGTATTTTGGGTATTCCTGGCGTGACTGCTTACATTAGTTTAATCCATGCTTGTAAGGTCAGTGGTGGGGAAACAGTGGTCATATCTTCCGCGGCTGGACAAATCGGCCACATAATTGGACAAATAGCTAAAATATTGGGATGTCGTGTTGTTGGTAATCACCATTCATTCCTTATTACCAGGGCCTGATTTTTTTCAAATGACCTTTTTCAAGGTGTTTATTAGAAAATAATATATTTTGTTAGTTGCAACTCGTATATACATGGAAATTGTACAATTAGCAATTTCTTTGTCTTAAAATGCGTTATTTAATTATAAAAATGGTCATTCAAATTCAAGGACGTATGCAGGGAGTGGGCTGGAGGACCTTTAGCCCCCACCCCAAATTATGTAATTTTTTTTATGATTAGCTGAGGATTTTTGTATTTATTTTCAAAAAAAAAAAATTCCGAAAAATATATAAAATATTAATTTTTTTCGGAAAAAGATTTTCAAAAGTTTATAGCTATTCAAAGAAATTTAAACTTTTTGGGAAAAAAAGTTAAAAAATTGAATTAAATTTTTTGGAAAAAAAGTTGAAAAATTAAATTAATTTTTTGAAAAAAAATCAAATATTATACGTTCTAGTATAAAGAAGAATCCCTTAATTTGAACAGGCTACAGCCCCTCCACCCCACACTCTGTAGACGCCCCCGATAACTGGAGGGACTGAGACACTTTCCTCTGTCCTCACTCCCTCTGGTGATTGCAAGGTTTCCATTGCACCTTACATGCTTTTATCATCTCTTTTTCTTCATCTCTAGGCTATACGGGTAATTCAGACAAGGCTTCCTGGCTTAAGACAGAACTTGGAATAGATAATGTATTCAACTATAAAACACAAGAGGTTGAGACTACTCTAAAAATTGGAGCTCCTTATGGTGTAGACATATTCATTGACTCTGTCGGGGGTGCCTTTCACAGCAAAATCATTGACAAAATGAATTTAAGAGGAAGGATATGTATCCTCGGCTCCTTGAGCATGTATGATACCCCTTGTCAAGTTCCGTCAGTACCTGCCATGGACATGGATGTTGCTCTAAAGGAATTGACCATTATGGGCTTCAATATTTATCGCTATTGGGATAAAGTATCTGAGGCCCTTGATCAACTGACTGATTGGTGTGAAGAGGGTCAGTTACAAGTCCATGAGGAAATGGTCGAGGGGATAGAAAACGTGCCCAATGCATTTATAGATCAATTGGGTGGGAAATATCATGGGAAACTCATCGTGAGGATTTAAATAATGAACAAGGATTAACGGCCTTGCCGTGTGCATTTAATCCACTGAAATATAATCAGTTATGTTATATAGTTGTGATATATGATATTATCTTGAGTTATTGAATGAAAACTAAATGTAAATATAAACGCACTCAAGCCACCTGTATTTATGTCAGTAGGCAGCACATATTTAACATTTTCCTTTGTTGCTTCATAGATATTGAAGGGGGTATTAATCTAGAATTCTATGGATTAAATTGTTGAATTTTGCCGATATGATGAAATGAATAATGACAAAGGTTATAATGGACTAATAGTATACAAAATCACGCAACCTTATCATACATTTAATGGTTTGTAAGACTTTTGACAGAATTACGCTTGGTTGGAATATAACACCTTACAAATTATAACTCTTTTTCTACAAAAATTCTGATTAATTATTATATTTCTTAATAAATTCAATTGAGTCTTATGTGCAAGAAAATTTACGGTAATCATTTGATAAACTTTACAATATTATCTGAATAATACAAAATAGCAAATTAATATGTAAAACATGGGACTAGATCGAAATCACTGACGTCATAAATTCCATTTTAATTGAAGGAGACGCTATTTTGGGGGCTCAAAGTTGATCTTTTTGTTACATAAAATGTACAAATTTCCAATAAATCTACATAAAACTTAATCAAAAAAATAAATGAATTGATTATTACTTGATGCCAATAATAAATAGTGATATTTGAATATAATCAAGGTAATGTATACTGAAAATCTCTATATGATTACTAAAATGTTACAAATATTATTTTTGATCAATCAGGGACGAGAAAAGAAGGACAGTTTGAGAAAAATATCTTATTCTTTCCATTGTAATAGTTCATTGTTATATACAATATGGAAATAAGATAGTATAACGCTGTAATAACATGTTATTAATACATTTTAACGTCAGATTGAGATATATAATAAAACTAGGTAATAGAGCGATAGTTTTTTGATAGACAGTATGATTAAAGTCCTTTTATTTATTTATCCTATTTAGACATCTAATAGTTCATTATTTTCTATCCTTAATATGTATGAAAAACAAGAGTGTTTAGTGTAACTTAGTTATTTAAGCTCTTAAAATGGCCGACGCCCCCCCATATTAAGTGAAGGTTGCGTGTGTCTATAAATATTTCCCTAAAGGTATACAAAGACTCTTCGACTGACGTCATAAAAGCAATGCTGTGTTATTAAATGCATCTAAAGAGCCGTGGTCTTTCGAATACTTGATTGAGACTCTTTCTACTCCTTTTGTATCTGAAACAAGGCTCTGATGTCTACCGGTGGGGGTTGTTGGGTAGCGGAGGCTGTCCCATCAGCTTCTTTTACCCCTCAGGAACATTCCGTGGAGCTTCTCCGCGTTATTTTCTCCCAAAATACGACTCCCGTCCTCGTTAATCCATCTGAAAAGCCTTTTTTGGTTCTCTCACTGATTCGTGACTATGCTGGTCCATCCATCCGTCACGCCAATGCCCGAGCCGTTCTCTCCCTTCCCACTGAGACGCAGATTCAGCCATGGAGAGAGTTTCTGGAGAGAAGCACGAACTTCAAGTCTGGAATCACGGTTCTTACTCATGAGGAGCTCCTGGAATATGAGGACATTGAGAACATTGCTCTTCTTATTTTGGATGCGGCTCACGTCTTGAACAGGCACAATTCCTTCTTTAAAGGTCATTTCTTTGCGCCCTTTGTACACACTCTTTCAGGGGGGGTCCGTTGGATCTTTTTTTCGGGTGGGCTTGGTTTTTGGCCTTTTTTCCCAATAGAAAAGCCAAAAACCAATTTTGAAAATCTCTTGTCATTCATAAAAAATTATTTTTTTAGAAATTTAACATTTGAAAATCCACAGCTGTTCACAAAAAATTAATTTTTTTGAAAAAAATATTCTTAAATTAAATTTAAAACACTAAATTTTTTTGAAAAAAAAAAAAATTTATAAAATTTAATTTCCAAAATTAATTCAAAAAAAAAAAAAAATTCTATAATTGATAGCTATTCAGAAGAAATTAAATGTCTTGGAAAAAAAAAAATTCCAAAATTTAATTTCTAATACTAAATTTTTTGGAAAAAAAATTCTTAAAGTGACAACTATTCTCAAGAACTTAAATTTCAAATATTAATTTTTTATTCTCTGCTTCATAATTTTCCCGAGATACCTTTTTTTTAAGAAAATAAATCTTAAAATAAAAAAAAATTACCCCTAATTTTGCGTAAAATTTTTTCATCCTGACCAAAATTATTTATAGTAAAAAGCATAAACTTCTTCATTTGGGGAGGGGGATACAGCCCCTGCGGAGACCCCTGTCTTTAGTAACTAAGATAATGTGTGGTGCATCCAGATGTAAACACTATTTAACAACAAGCAAGATAATCCCAATTTAATAATATTAAGTATAGTCTAGAACCTTTATTTGGTTTAAAAGACTTAATTTGGCCCCGACATCTCCCCTTTCAACCATAACATTTATCAATGTCTCTTTACTTGATATGACGAAGAATTTTGGCTACTTTAAGTACAATTTGTGGGCTAAGATGTAAGAGTATTTTTTGACGAACATTCGTAGAAGAATACAAGTGTGTTGGTAAATGATTGTTGTTCAAGATTGTTTTTGTGTTGACGGCTCACATGTTATCTTTTGTTTCTTTAATTATTATCAGAGATTTGAACATTAGAATAACCAAGGAGTCATTTGTCACCCGTTTTGAAGTTGATTTATTATCTGTAATAGCTTCATAGTTGGAGAAGGCTTTCTCGTGTAGTTTCTTAATTCTATTAGCTTAGTAGGGTATAAAAATGACTCATAAACTATTAACAACGCACCCCCCTAAAACTACCAAAGGGTAATTCTAGTAGCTTAGTAACATTTGAAAATAACACATTCATGAAATATTAAGAACACACCCCAAAAATTACTAAAGGGCCATTCTTTTATGAAGTAAAATGCCTTCAATACTGTATGAATATTCTTTTCTACATAATGTATTTCATTTCATTAATACGAATAGACTAAGCTATTAATTTATTTTCCCATTTTGAAATGTTAACTGGAATATCTTGTCGTCAACTTTGTTTTTATGATTGGTATACTTAATTACTTTCTCCTAAAATGTCTCTGGATAGATCGCAAAGAGTTTCAGCCGAAAGAGTCTTGAAATTCCTGCAAAGTTTATCTGAATATCAGTTAAAATACTATTTGTTATCAAATATAATGTTTTATTGTTTAGGGTTTACAAAATGACCCTTTGGTAGTAGGTGACCGGTTCTTAGTTCGAGTTTTAAATCCTCTTAATTAATTTATAATGGTATCTTTATTTTCTTAATCATTACCAGAGATGTACCCAAAGATCAAAGCCCGTATCAACTCTCGCATTATCACACTCACAGCATTTCTTTTCAATGGAGACAAAACACTTGGATCCCTGGACAAAAGGCTTTCTAAACTCGAAAATACCTTTGGTAACAGAATTGAAACTTCGTGTGAAGTTCTAACTACTCTTAGATACGTTTCGAAACCCCGCTTTGGCGTCCTGACTTTTATCCAATCAAAGGAGCCAAATGAGGTTGAAAGTCAAATTGAGAATAGTATACAAGGCTTCATCAACTTTTTGAAGAATCATCGTTTTTCCCTGGAGGAGACTTATGGGGAAGACTTTGAGGATATCATTCAGGAAATCCCGGATCCTTCCAAACTTCCTCTCAAATTAATAGATGACTTCCTCAACATCCTCCGCACTTGTGGTGTTTGGTGTGCAGAAAGAGCAGCTCTTCTCCTCACCATCAAAATTGACAAGCTCAAAACACGAGAAAAATATGAGAGACATTATCTGCTCTTGAGTGTTCTGTATACAGAAATGCTCAAAATATGCAAAATCTGTGACGATGCCTTTGCTGACTTGACTGATAGGGAAAAAATGACAAAATATTCCAAACCAAAACTTCTTCGCCTCATGAGCGTACTTCTTCAGTATAAACCCGAGCACATTACAGATCATTCAGAAGATCCAAAAGAGAAAGAATCTAAAGATGAGTCCAGCACTAAAGAAGAGGAAAAGAAAGTTAATGCTCCTCCTGTGAATACTCAATCACATAATCCTCATCATAGATATAGGTCCAAGAGAAAAATCTATTACAGTTACGACGATCCAAATGCTCTCTGTGGAGTTGTCTTTGTGCAGGATAAATTTATCGCAAAGATTTTGTATCATTACTTAAAGGAGTATAGTAAAAGTGACAATAAATTCTCATTCCTGACTCCCCAGTACGCCATTACTTTAAAAGTGAGTACATTAATAATTTAGTTATACCAATTTATTCATTTAATTGTGACTTCCACTCTTGATTTAGCCGGAGGAAGAAGCGGAAGAAACAGATGAGGGCCTACTCAATCATCGAAAGCAAGAAGAAGGTCTCCGACGATTCAGAATGAGAGAATGTAATATTCTAATAAGCAATTCATTGCTCGAAGTTGGAATTGATGGTGTACGATGCAATTTAGTCCTTGCTTTTGACGCTCCAGACTCCTTTCACACATATGCTCATTACAAAGTCAAAGCAAAGTCATCCGTATCATGGTTTCTTTCCTTGTGCCAAGAAGATAAACTTGAATCATATTTGAACTCCTCAAGGAGTATCATAGTATCGAGAAATCTCTTGTTGATCGATGTCAATATAAAGACCCATCTGTCGAAGAGCGTTATCTATCAGATGCTAATGACCACATCATTACTCCCTTTATTCCTAAGAATTTATACTATCCCACATGCTATCTTAAGAATTCTATACTTCTTCTCAATCGCTACTGTGCAAAACTTCCATCAGATACGTTTACGCGTCTCACTCCTCTAGCTGGGATTTTAAAGACTGAGGGTGGGGGTTACATTTGTGGTATACAACTTCCCATCAATTGTCCATTAAAAAAAAATAATAATAGGATTAGTCATGCCTAATGAAACTCTTGCTAAGCGAGCTGCTGCATATGCAGCTATTCTTGAGCTTCACAAAATAGGAGAATTAGATCCCTTCATGAATCCTGTGGGTAAAGATGGAACTGGTCATGCAGCCTATCTCAATAACCGCTTTCTTAAACATAGAAATTATCATGGGAATCGAACATACAAAAAGGGTTCCTCCTCAAATTCCGACAATAACTCTAAAGAAGCACTCACTGAAAAGGTTCTGAATAATAATAATAGCAAAGAGGAATCCTCTGGTGAAACTTTTATCAAAATTGAATCAGAGTCCAAGGATGGTCATTTGCATGGAGAGGAAATTGATGCTCAAACACCCTCAAATATTGAGGAATCCTCTTCTGAAACGTTTATCAAAGGTGAAATAGAATCCAAGGATGATCTTTCACTTGGAGATGGAGTTGATGCTCAAAGTCCTTCAAATATGGAGGAATTACCCATTATAATAATGGAAGATATGATTGTTCAGTCCCAAGAAATCAAGGAGGAGGAACAATTTGAGAAAGTCGAAAATGAATCAGAGTCCAAGGATGTTCATTCGCATAGAGATGAAATTGACGCTGAAAGTGATTCAAATATTGACGAATTGTCCATTCTAATGGAAAATGTGAGCATTCAATTCCAAGATAGCAATGCCATGGAGGAGGAAAAAGTTGAAAAGGTCAGTCAATCAAATGAAGATGGGATCAAAGCCCCAAAGGAGGAAGTTTGTAAAATATCCGAATCCAAGGATGCTTTACTATCTACTGAAAGTAAGGATCTTGAAGGGGTTTTAGGGGAAGAGAGTATTGAGGTGTCTTCTGAAGCGTGTGTAGCTGCTAATGACAAATTCGAGTCGAAGGATATTATGGAGAATGCTTCTGATGAGAAAAAAGACGTAGATGCAGAACAAAATAACAACCCAGTTACAGAATCAAATACAACTGTAAATGACAAATCTGAATCTAAGGATGTCGCAGATAATGCTCAAAGTGTTGACAACACTAAAACACTTCCTTCAGGTCCCCATTTCGATCCTCCTCGTCCTGGTACAACTAAACGTCGTCAATATTACTACAAAAAGGTGGCAGGCTGTCTCAAGCCAAAGAATAATGATCCTTCCCCGATCTCTTTTCGTTTGTATCATCTCAATATGGAGCTCTCTTGTCCCATACCAGATGATCAAAATACTAGGGGACGTAAAATTTACCCTCCCGAAAATTCAGTTCAAGGATTTGGTTTCTTGGTGAGGGGTGGGAATTCAATTCCTCCAATTTGTCCTTTTCCAATTTATACTCGATCTGGTGAAGTACTTGTGGAAATTAAGGAAAAAAAGGACTCCATATTACTGACTGAGGAAGAGTATGAGCTAATCATTTGTTTCCATCGCTACACTTTTTCAAAAGTTCTTAGATTAGAAAAATATCCTATGCAATTTACACCAGATAAAAGTCGCAACTCAATATTGATATTACCTATGGTAAAATCCACTGAACAAGAGTCTGAACTCGGTTTTATCATTGATTGGGATTTCCTTCGTCGCATCAAAGAAGAAAATGAAAAAAAATGAGCGTAGTTTCGGACGAAGATAGAACAGATTATACCTTTGATAAAGAAGACTATTTAGATGCTGTCATTATGCCTTGGTATCGTAATCAGGATCAACCTCAATACTTTTATGTGGCTGAGATATGTGAACATCTCAATCCAACTTCGGATTTTCCCGGTCAAGGATTCGAAACTTTTTCCAAGTATTATCAAACGAAATATAACATTACAATACAAAATCTGGAGCAACCTCTATTAGATGTAGATCATACATCTCATAGACTTAATTTCTTAACTCCCAGATACGTAAATAGAAAGGGTGTTGCGCTCCCTACATCATCCGAAGAAACGAAAAGAAATAAAAGAGAAAATTTGGAACAAAAACAAATTCTTGTACCTGAATTATGTCAAATTCATCCCTTCCCTGCTAGCCTATGGAGACAAACCGTCTCATTGCCTTGTATATTGTATCGAATTAATGGGCTTCTCATTGCAGATGATTTGAGGAGCCTCATTGCCCGTGAAATGTCATTTGGGAAGCCCGAATTGGACTCAGATTTTGTTTGGCCTCCTCTTAACTTCGGTTGGACGCTGGCTGACGTCTTAAAAAACAGAGACAACGCTCTTGCATTAAATACCCAAGATAATCCGAAGAAGAATCGACGTGTAAGTATTCTTATTAACTCATTAATTTTGAGTGTCTTTATTTCTATGTTTCTTGTAGATCGTCAATTCCACTACGCATGTCATTATCACTGAGGCTCTGTCCCCAGTATCGGATACTCCTGCAATCGAAGAAATATTTGATGACGAAGAGGACGAGGGTGGATCATCTAAAGGAGACGGAGATGATTTAACTCGTTTGAGTGATAGGATAATGAATAAGATGAATGAGGAGGATAACAAACGTAAACAACGCCAACTTGAGATTGGTACTTGGAGTAATGATCTGATCGAAAATGTAGGAAAACAAAGTAAAAGTATTCGTTCTTCTTCTATTGGAGGAAAATTCCTTCGTTTTCAAGACGAATTCGATGAAGAGGATTTGGAGCTTTTGGATCCAAATATGGCTTTGCCTGATAATCTAACGCTTCTGAGCAATGAACTCCTTCCAAAGACACTAGAAACAGAAGGTGGCTCCAAGGATTGGGGTACTGGAATTGAACAAAAAATATTTAGAGTAGGATCACCAACATTTTTTTCAAATCCTAACATAAATATACCTGGAATGATGGATGATTTGGACGGTTTATCATGCTCAGATTCCGATGATGATGAGGATTTTTATGAAAACTTAGATAGTTATCGAAGAAAAGCTTTGGACTTTAATAATCCAAATTCTTCAGTCACACAAGATGGTAGTGTTAGAATTGAGTTTCGTGGTGAAAATATGGCAGAAGCCATCGAAGATGAACACGAAGAAAATTTAAGAGTTGAGTCGTTGGCACGTAATTTGGAAGAGGAAGCAAAGATGCTGAGTGAAGTACCATGGCCAGAGGAACAAAATGAAGAAGCAGAAGATGAGGAAAAAGACATTGAGGATCAAAAGTCGGAAAATGAAATGGACTCGATTGAGCTTGAAGTCATTGTTCTTAAAGAAAAGGACACTTTCAATAGGTATGGATTTCCAGAGAAGCAATCTTGTGTTGAATATCAAAAACTGGAATACGATCCAGAAAAAAACGCTGTTATGGATGAGAAGGAGGTGGTTGAGACTTTCATGAAGGATTTTAATATTAATAACATGGATATTATGGTGCCCATTGACTATCCCAAAGATGAATGTGAATTCACAGGAGTCCTTCCGAGAGATTCTGACGAGGAAATGAGCTTCAGTTTTGATCATCAACCTGAATTAGTGTCTCATCCTGGACCAAGTCCCAGCATCATTCTTCAAGGGTTGACCATGTCTAACAGTAATGATGCCATTAACCTTGAAAGATTAGAGACAATAGGGGATTCATTCTTGAAATACGCAATCACTTCCTACCTGTTCAATGTTTACGATACTGTTCATGAGGGTCGTTTGAGTCATTTACGATCCAAACAGGTTTCTAATTTAAATTTGTTTAAACTGGGTAGAAAGAAGAAGCTCGGAGAATGTATGATTGCGACAAAGTTTGAGCCACACGATAATTGGCTTCCGCCCTCCTATCACGTTCAACCAGAGTTAGAGCAGGCATTAATAGAGTCTGGTGTGCCTGCGAATTTATGGAACATGGCTGAGTTACCGTCCGCAGATTTTGGACGCATGACGACCAAGGAAATTGTTGAGCTTATTCAAGAAAAAAGTCGGACGGCTCAACAGCCTGGGAAATCTTCTACAGAGTCAGTCCAAGACATGCCTTCCTTTGTTCCTTACAATCTCCTGACGCAGCATAGTATTCCAGATAAAAGTATTGCTGATTGTGTCGAAGCTTTAATTGGAGCATATTTAATATCATGTGGACAACGTGGGGCTTTGCTATTTATGACTTGGCTGGGCCTAAAAGTCATTCCCCAGAAAAAAATGAGGGACGTTCTATTTCTTCCTCACAAAAAGTAGAACATCTTCCTCATATCGAAAGACAATTGAACTTTTTCCTCAGTGGATATGAGGAATTCGAAGAGCTTATAGGTTATAAGTTCAAGGATAAGACCTACCTTCTACAATCATTTTCTCATGCATCCTTTTATCCTAACCGTATTACCGACTGTTATCAGAGGCTAGAATTCTTGGGAGATGCTATTCTTGACTACCTTATAACTCGCCATCTCTATGAGGATCCAAGACAACATAGTCCTGGCGCATTAACTGATCTTAGATCCGCACTCGTCAATAACACTATTTTTGCATTTCTTGCAGTCAAGTTTCAATTTCACAAGTATTTCAAGCATTTCTCACCTGGACTCCAAACCGTCATTGATCGATTTGTCAAATTGCAAGTTCAAAATGAATTCAAAGTATTCGATGAGTTTTATTTGATAGAAGAGGATGATGATTCCGAAGAGGCCGAGGACATTGAAGTTCCCAAAGCGTTAGGAGACATTTTTGAATCAGTGGCAGGAGCTATTTTCCTTGATAGCGGGCTCAGTTTAGATGCAGTATGGTGTATTTACTTCCGAATGATGCAGACTGAAATTGAGCAATTCAGCTCAAATGTACCCAAGTCTCCCATTCGGGAGCTCTTGGAACTAGAGCCGGAAACTGCAAAGTTTGGTAAACCTGAAAAACTGGCGGATGGAAAACGGGTTAGAGTAAGTGTTGAAGTTTTTGGTAAAGGAACATTTAAGGGAATAGGACGGAATTATCGTATAGCTAAATGTACCGCAGCTAAATGTGCCTTGAGAGCCTTGAAGAAGTCATCACATTCTCATCACAAGTGAGGAGTGGAGGATAGCCTAAATAACTTTCCCATGTTGTTAATACCCCAAAATGTTTCTCATTATTATTATTATCTAACTAATTACAAAAGTAATTAATTATCATAATTATACTCTTTCATTATTGTTTAAGGAAAAAATAAGTCTGTTACAAACGTTAAACTATTATTTCAATGGAAGTGTTTTGATATTTTTTGGTATATAATTCTCTCTAAAGGAACTGATATTATGTAATTAAATGAAGATAATTAATCAATAGTTACTTAGTTAGAGTAGCGTTGAAATTATGTATGCCTACAGTCGTAAAATTCATGTCACGCAAATAAATAGAACAAAAAAAAGAAAAAAGAATAAAAGATGAATTGTTTAAATTAAAATGTATTTTCTTTCTCTCAAAATTTGAATGACTAAAATCACAAAAATATTTATGAAATTTTTTAACAACAAAATATGAATGTACCTATATTATATATATGTAAGAAAAATTGGCAATGAACAAGGGTTATAGTAACAACAACGCAATTATGAGGGAAAAAGGGTTCAATGATGAGAGGCAATCGCCAATCAGACTAACAAGGATCGATAACATAACTATAATGGATAAAGTATTATTTTATTCGGTTTGGAGTAAGGTAAAACCAGTGAAGAGATAATAATTTGGAAAATTCTTTTTCATCCAGCCCAAAATGGCTATCCGAAATAATCAGATTCAAGTCCCATTCCTCTTCCTTAATTCTATTCATAATCCTTGTTATATCTGACGTCTTAATGTCAAAGGATTTGAGATTGCCAAAGGTATGTAGGTTTGGTAGTCCTTCAATCACAAGATCAACACTCTCACGGTTGAGCTCAGGGGCTCGGAATAGAATTAGAGTCTCTAATTGACATAGCATACCGCACCAAATTTCTAATTCTGATGTGCTTAGATCACTGACCTCTAATACTTTGAGACTCGAAAGAATCCGAGTGTTTCTTATCAAAAAACCTAAACAATGTTTTGAAAATCCCGAACAGGAGATCTCTAATTCTTTGAGTCGAGGAAAGTAGCAAGTCTTTATAGAGTCAGAGGATATTTCTCGAAGTTTGGTATTGCTCACAACAGGATTTTCATTCTGAATAATAAGATAAATCAAGTTTTGACATTGAAGTGCAATATCCCCCAAGTCGATTCCTCTGCATTGTATTTTAAGTCCTTTTAACTGATGTCCTATTACATTAAAGCAGGCGTTCACGTCATCAACTACAATGTTCTCAAGTGTTAAATATTCTAATCGCTTCCAATTGCAAAATACACCTGCGTGAAGTCTCCTCAAGCTATTGCTCCCTAGAAACATTGTATTTAGCTGAGGACAACAATTCCCAATGGTTTGTAACTTTTGATCTGAGGGACCTCGATAAAATATTTCTGTGAATTTCGTACTAAATCGTTCATCATAGCCAAACACTTGTTTTAACCCAGCTGAGGCAAAAACTAAATATCCGAGAGAGTAAACATTGGGACAACACTCAATGATAACAGAGGCTCCGTCTCCTTTGACTCTCGTGTTCTCGAGTCTGAGTTTTCGTAAGGATTGACAAATTGGGAGTCTATTTAGTTCGTACAAGGGGTTTTGATTACTTCATAAAAGTTTTTCTCAGGTAAAGGAATTGCAAAGGCGAGGATCTGTGATGATGATGATGGCCAGCAACGGGAAGAGACTGTGGAGGAGATGTTTCTGAGGGATCCGGTATGGGTTTGTCAAAATGAGGATGAGGAAAAGCTCTTTGGCATTTACGATGAGATCCAACTGTTTTTCACGATCCCAACATTCTGTAAATATTTGCTCCGGATCTTCAAATAGAAGACATATCACCCCAAAATCTGTAACAATATCAGCCCCTGCAATATCGAGCTCCATGAGGCTTGGGCAGGACTGACCTATAAGGAAAAACATTAAAGATGGGTAAATGCTTGGAAAAAAAGAGTTTTAGAGTCATTATAATACCAATTAAATTTAAACATAGATTAGTAGGAACATTCCTCTTGAGCGTCAAATACTTGAGATATGTTCCTTGTACAATGATGGTGTTGAGGGAATTGCTGTAACAGAGTTCTTTTGGAATGACTAATTTCTCGAGATTTTGACATTTCTCGCCAATGAGCTTCCACAAACACCGTGCAACTTCCTCAATCCTATCATTCTCGGGCCAATCTTTGTTAATACTAAAGTCAAGAACTGTAGTTTCATCATTAAGAAACAGTTCAAGGAGTCGAAATGCAGGGGAGTCTCCGATAGTGCTTGTCTCTTTGTGCGTTTATACCATTATTCCGCAGAGGGGAAGGGAAGTTATTGGTTAGAAGTCCATTTTCAGAGCATACGTGATGAAGGGACTGTATGACAAGGTCCACCATTTTCTTTAGAACCATATCCCTTAAAACTCCACGTAGTCGACTTAACTCACACTCTAAAGACTGAAAAAGAGAGTCCACGGGTCGGCAATACGTCTTTAAAAGGATGGACTTGTCTTTAAAGAAGCTTAAATAGAACAATAGATTCATTTCATCTGACAGGTAGTCATAGTATACTCTAAGACATTGATCCTCCAAGCTTTTTGGAGCTCTTTCCAGAACTTTGGGCATACTATCTGAAACAATCATTTAAAAAAAAAAAAAGATCAGAATAAAATTATATCTTTTTTAGTATAAATATGAATTATTATGAATGGTGTTTCAAAAAATTATATATTTCCATATATAACAGGTAATATTACATCAATGACATTGATGAAAAGACTTCAAAAATATTAACTATATAATTAATATTAAATATATAACTTCATCATCCAGACTAAATATGTGTTAGTTTTAGGGAGGGCATATTATGGTTATGTAAATTGGTGTAGGATTGTCTTTTTGTATCATATAAAATATAAATCTTACACAGAGGTATATAAATAATTAAAGACAGTAATTATAATTAATAAAATATCTAATTGTGGAGCACTCATGCGATCAATATAATTACATCATTTATAGAATCTTTGGTTAAATGGAGGGGATTAAAAAGTATATAATATTTATGTATAATTGTGAGGGATTCTTCGTTCCAATTTTGATAGAAATATCGAATGTATCTCCATACTTATACTGATAATATATAATATAAAGGTATGTAAAATTAAATATTGTTCAGAGGTATAATATGAAATCATTCATATAATATATAAGTGTTCGATTTTAATACTTCTGGGTACAATTTCAGCTGCTGCGTTCAATAAAAAAGCTATTAGTATAATAATGATTAGTTCATATGAATAAAATAGTATTAGACTCCTCCAATTTATAATTGTCACGAATATATCTTTGGAGTTATGACTTTTACGAAAGAAAAAAACGAAATGTTTATGTGTATTTGGCAGATAATGAAGTGATGGAAAAGCGTTCAAGAGTTTATTCCCCCTCGATCGTCTCCTTTGATTTTCTATCATCGATAAACAAAAGAGGAAACATTCCAAGGAGACATCCAATAATGACACCCACAGTTCGTCCAAAAGTGGACGCAACACGAAATGGTTTAGAATGAAGCTGCTCTGAGGATAACTTTGGAGGACCACCCGAGAAGCGAAGCGTAAACCGCTCAACATACCACGCAGACCCCATACCAAAGACATCAGACAGCGTGTTGCCCAACGCGGCGGCTGCCATGGTACTAATGCAGAAACTCGCTCCGATTGTCCATTCAATGGACTCTCCTGCAACGATCATAACAGCGTTGTCCAAGAATCCAAAGCCCACAAAGGGAAGTCCGGAGTATAAGCAATGTAAGCGGACTAATTCTTTTTGAGGAACGACATCTTGAGAAGAGGATTCCTCAGACTTTTCTAAGGCGTTCATTAATTCCTTGCGATCCGATGAGGATAGATCTTTGACGAAGGAAGAGGCCTGCGTTGGAGTCCATAGTTGTCGGATAAAGATACGAGATCGGAGGGATAACATATTACAGCGTTGTTAGTTTATAAATACTAGGGGGAGAGAGTCGAAACGATTCTCCGCGCTCCAACTAGTTTGTGATATATTTAGCCTTAATATCAAAAAAATTATTTTATGTATCTACTATTTTGACAAGCTTCCTAATGACGTCATCGTTACTCTAAATACAATATATATTATTTTATTGTACTTCCAATATATTATTATTCCAGCCCTTTATCCTACATGTGTGGCCCGTCCGCACAAAAGCAAGCTATATATTTTTTTTTTTTTTTACAAATTTGAGTGGCGATTGAATTTCCAGGGGGGTTGAGCGAATACTCGTCATAACTCAAAAAGTACAAATACTCTCACCCTAAATGTTTAATATTAAATGTCAACATTTAAAGACAGAGACATTCAGACTGTTAAAAGGAATTTATCCGATTCATTTTACTTGTTAAAATTGGATTCATAATGAAAGAATGGATATATGTGAACTAAGGAAAAAAGGAATTTTCCCCTTTTCATGATTGTTTTTATATTGACCCACCACATGTACCAAGTCCTAAGTATATAGACTCTCCTCCTCTCCTCTCTATCCATGAATGACTCACCCCTCCCCATCTTTTAAGTACTAACTCTTATTATTATCAAAGTACTCTTAGCATATAGAGTACATACAAAATATATTATATTTATCTATAAATAGACTTATGTCTCTTAAATGTCACTAAGTCTAAAGACAATATTCCTTTGGTTCCTAACATCCTTTAAAAATGAGGTTAATAATAGTAAAAATGGTTTTTTATAAATACTATATATTTTGTTAAATATACAACTTTTTGGAACACGATCGAAGGGCCTATAACAAGTTCATAATATCCTTTAAATCATAAGATCGATCGAATAAAGAAACTTATTAAAAAAATATAATTTTTCACAAATAAAAAAACAACTTAATTTTCCCTTCCTTTATAACATCCCTCCATTCACATCCACGGATGTACCCGTGATATATTTCGCCTTAGACGATGCCAAAAATGCAACGGTTTCCGCAATATCCTCTGGCTCTCCATAACATCCTAATGGGATTGCAAACAATACCATCTGTTTGACCTGAAATAGTATAAAAAACAACCATGAAAATATATGATTGAAACTCTTCCAGTGAGAGTGTTAATTTCGTCACATTAAATCACGTTAATCATATTTTATTAAGAAAAGAAAGATTTGTTGTATTCAGACGTAGCATTCCAAAAATTAGTGCCGTTTCGTCTCGTAATCGTCATGCAAAAAACATTCGCTGACAAAACATTTCACCTAGTCATGGTTGACGAAATTAACACTGTCTAACAGATACTTTACATGCTCAGGTAGATCCTTGGTCATGGGAGTATCAATGAATCCCGGACATATACAATTCACTCTAATATGGAACTTTGCAAGTTCCTTTGCAGCACTTTTTGGTAAAGGAGATGACACCACCTTTTGAGGCAGAGTAGTTCGTTTGCCCAACATTCCCTGTCTTCCCCACCACACTCGATATATTGACAATGGAGCCTGCTTTTTGGGATCTTTTCATAGCCTGACTCGCATGTTTGGTCATGAGGTAAGTACCTATCAAATTAAATTACTTATTAATCTATTCATAAGAAAAAAATACCTTTTAAATTGACATCAATAACCTTATCAAAGTCTTCATCCTTCATTTTCAATAAATATCCATCCTTAACGATACCTGCATTGTTAACAATAATATCTGGAGGCCTTCCATACTCCTTTAAGACCTATAATAAACGTTTATTCATTAATTTCTTTAAATATATCAGTAGGATACTAATAAATGTTTTACGTCGGAAAAAAGAGTCTTAACTTCTCCAGCATTGGACACATCCACTGTATAAGATGCATGCTTTTGATCCTTCAAGTCATGGACACAGGCCTAACAATGAGTAAAGTGAAAATATAAATTAGAACAAAAAAGCGGCCATGTTTAATTTATAGGAAGTAAAATTAGTTACAGAGAGAACAACATCCTCCTTCTCAGTGTTCATTCTGGTTCCAATCACGGAACATCCCTCTCTTGATAAAACACGACATATTGATTGACCAATTCCACCCGCTGCACCGGTTACAAGCGCTAATCGACTAACAAGTGACATTTTGTTAAATTTTCTATAATAAATGAATGCAGTCTGAGTCTACTAATCAAATTTTGTGACCAATTAGAGTAGCTGCAGCTGAGAGGTTTTGATGCAATAAATATTGCACAATTGTCAACAGTTCAAGTTGAGTCACATGGATGGCCGGCCGGGCAATTTAACCATATGCTTTAATTAATAAAATTGATTCTATTTATGAAGAGAAGCTATTTCATTGCTATTTTTATAATTAATTGGCTTGTTTTGTTTGGAAAAATTCGAACTAACATTTTCATGATAATAGGTTCAGTGACTTTACGAAGTAAAAAAAGAAAATGTTTGATATTCGGTTCAATGTGCGGTCAATATATTTTATAATTATATTATAAATGTACACCACTTATTTTTTTTTTTTTTTAGTAGACAGCTATTAATTATTAAATAATGGACTTATCAAATGCGATTTCACAATGTTTTACAAATTTATATTTTTTGGGCTAAATTTCCTTCACCATAGCAATGTATTGCTCCAATTCCACCATTTCCCCATGCATTATTTTGGTTTGTTGCCCAATGGCGGACTCCTTGGGCTCTACAAAAGACACTTCCAGCTTTCCATGAGATTTTCTAATGCATCGTAGAGCGACATTAATAATTCCATTTTATCCTCCTGTGAGGGTTCTTCTTCCTTCTCTGCATTCATATTTTCGAATCTATAATTTGCTAAAAATACTCGAGCTGCGTGCAGTTCGTGAAGTACGAGTCCTGTAAGGAGGAAGATAATGTATTTATCATGGAATAATATAATTAACTAACCTCTTCCTAACGACATCCCTGGATCAATAATATCTTGAACTGCAAGTACATCATTGCAGTAAGATTGTCTCTCTATTTGAATTTTTTTACCATTCTCGTCCATTTGAGATATGGCTGCATTGCTTCGAATGAGGTGAACAAGAGTCATTTTGATTTCGATAATGAATGTGTGAGTCTCCCATAAAATGTCTTGGTACTCCTTCAAAAAAGGTATGCAGGTTACCCATGCTTTTCCAATACGATGCAACTTATTTTTGCCCTTCATCAAGGAACTATGGATAATTAAAGCATTATGTTAAAGCAATTTTGTAACATTTTTTCATTCCTACTTAGCTATTTTCATTGCATCTCTCTCACTCATAACCTCTGAGCAGTCCCTACATTCATAATTTTTGGAGTCCTTCGTACGGGTTGAAGGGGATTTCTTACAAACTTGACAGAGTAAAGAGCTTGAAAAAGTTCCCAACTCAGTTGGATCCTCACAACGTTCACATTTGCATTCAAAGAATTTGTTCTCTTTGAGAATCTTTTGACGTCGATCGTAGTCTTCTAATGGGCTTATGTAATTAAATGTAATTGGGGCCTTATTTGAGATGGGGACAGCTGCATACACATCAATATACATTCCACTATTAATAACGAGTCTCGCGTTCCCTACACAGCTATGATTCATAAGCGATGGAACATCGTACAGACCCTGAATTGATTCTCCTGCACCTGTTTACATAAATATACTGGTAAAAATTATAAATGAGTAATGATATTGTTTTCCTACGTTTTTCTCCAAATAATTGTTGATCCGTCCGCTCGAGCTCAAAGCTATTAGTGATCCAAATACCGACGAGTCTCTCCAATTCTTGATCCTCCTCTATGTCTAAATCGCTCTTTATTTCCTTTAAATGTTTAAGAACTCCTTCTTCAATATTTTTCCATCGAGTTGAAGATGCCTTGATTTCATCAACATGATCTTCCAAAAGAATCAGTTTTCATAGATTCGTGGATTTGACTTTTCAAGAGAGCAAAGCGTAGTATTGTTACAATCTCACACCTTTTATCCGGACTTTTAATTTTTTCGAGTAATTTGCATTCTTCTTCAGAGTGAAACTTTCTATGACATTCTGAACTACAAAGGGGGTATTCACAGCCTCCTTCGCAGAGGCTCATTTTTTCATCTAGAATGACATGACAACCCAGACAAGACGGCTTAGGGTAATCCAATCTTGGTCCAATTACACATGGAGGTGCAGAAATAATCAAATCTCCTTGTTTGACATCCCGAGCGGTTCTCAATTGTCTAAAAAAAACAACCCGATTTAATCAAAAAATTTGTAGGTTCCATGAAAAATCAAATTAAATTTCATTCCAACATTGAAAATATAACGTGAGCTCATTTTAATACTTAAATGGCAAGGATTATAACCTTCCTAGAGCAGATTGAGTGTCTTCGATCCTATAAGCAATACAAATCATTTTATGATCCCTCCATTTTCGCTTTTGATGTTCTCTGGAACAATACCAAACCAATTCGCAGGCACCGCATTGAAGCTTTGCAGGGGCTTCGCAATGTTCACAAATTTTATTTGCTTCAATTCCAGCCATCATCAAACTATATAATATGCGATCAGTTCATCTCATTATTTGAGTTGATCTATTTGTGTGAACTTTGGCAACTTTTCAAAGATTGCCATTGAGGGAGAAAGTACATTTCGATTTTTGAGTGGTGGCCGATAAGTACACACGTTTTATTTTTACAGATACTTTTATCAATAAACCCTTGAGATAAAATATATTAAGTAATGAAGATCAAACTGTAATTATTCGTATTAAATTATAAATCGTAAGGGATAAAAGCTAGAAAGGCAATATTGAAATTGGGAAGCCGTAAGAGGCAGTCAAATATAAAAATATTCATCAAATTACATTAATATTTTAAAGAGAGACGGATGAATACTTTGCACAACTGTGTGAAAACTGAAAAGCACAAAATCCATCATATATATCCTTTATGGTCATCCCAAATCAATCTGTAATTTGTGTTTGAGCTCATATTATTTTATTTAAGCGAACAGAATTAAATTTTTTTTTTTATATAATTAAAAATGTTTGGTATTTTAAGTAAATTATAAAATCATGCAAAAAGGAATTAAAATTCATCATTTATTATTAATATTAATCAATCAAAATAGGATATAATCATGTCAAATCTCTCAATGAATGAGGGTAATTTTTCACCTAACCATCTCAGAATCTGATGAAGTTTAGTGAACATTTGAAGTTCTGGCCTTCAAACTCCAAATCTTTTTTCATTTTATTTTTGCAATCCGAGGTAGATTCCCAATCATAGAGAATTTCTCTATGTTCCAAAGAAATAGAGTATTTTTTTTTTTTTTTTAATGTCTGCAAAAATTTTTAAGTAGTGTAGACCAAATTTCAGATAGCCATATTTTCTGAACTAGGATAACCAACCGTTGTATTTTAATCGGACTAATTAAAAAAAAAAAAAACTATTTTCAGCCTATGCTTCAAATTCAACAAATATAACATTAGTCCTTGGTAAAGATTAAAGGACCTGAGTAATAATATGTGAACAGAAAGTTTTATTCCCAACAAATTTTTAAATGAGTCGTTTAGGGGCCATGGCCTTAAATTTAACCTCGTGGATCCAGTTTTATTTTGATCCAATTGAATTCATTTTTAGCCATGTCATCAAAAATATATTTGGGTCATTCCAAAAGTTGCATTAAATGACCGGCCGGTATGTAAAAAAAAAAAAAGGAAACCAAAAATTAACGTGAAATCCCAACAATTTCAAAAATGTTTGGGATGCCATTGTAGTAGTTAATAATTAGTTAATTTATCGTCTTCACTTTGGAAATAAGATTATATAAGGATTTAATAACTAATAACATATTTTAATACTTTTTAGGGTATTTTTATTAAATAAAAAAGGCAATAGAGGGATAAATTTTTATAGACAGTAAAGAATAAGTCCTTTTATTTGATGGTCCCATTTTGACATCCATTAGTTTCCTATTTTTCTTAATATTTATGAAAAAGGTAATTAATTGTTATAAAACTTGAATTTTAAGGCCCCCAAAATGGACAAAATCAACAAAGCAGATGTCACGTGACAATGTGATATTTGAGTGTTTACATTAGTGACGTCATTTCAAATTTGTTTTTCCTCATTTTATTTATTTATTCATTGATTGAAGAGCACAAAAAGCGTTTTTTTAATAATATTCTTATTCACGTTGTTTTTACTTGCATTAGAGTTCGGCACATCGAGAGAACTCTCCTAGGAACATGCAGTCGAGTCTTCGTTTACTTAGAAACACGAGATGTGTAAGACATAAGGTCCTACATCGATGGAACCCAAATGGATTTCGTGCCTTATCGACTGTGGAACCGAATCAACAAGGCTCTAATTTTAATCAAAATTCAAATTTAAAGGTAGGTGGAAATGGTTTTTAACTTTTTTGTTATTAGCCGGTTTTTAATTATTAATTTTATTTATAATTAACAATTTTTGTATTTCTCTTTAGAGTTTGGGTGCTGGATTAGGAGTCACTGCCCTAGGATTGGGCTCATTTTTCGCCTACAAATATTTCATCCAAGATGAGAAAAAAAATATTCCTCCACCTCCGCGAATGGAACTTCCATCTCGTGTGGACTACCTTTTAATCGGAGCTGGAACTGCTTCTTTTTCCGCATATAGATCCATCAAAGCCCATGATGCTAGAGCCAAAATCCTCCTCGTTGGAGCAGAGGATCAAAATCCTTATATGCGACCTCCTCTTTCAAAGGAAATGTTTTACAATTCGGATCCCGAGTTAAAAAATTCTATGAAATTTGAACAATGGAATGGGCGGCAAAGATCTCTATATTATGAACCTGAGAGCTTTTATACACCTTTAGATAAATTAGAAGACTCTTCTAAAGGAGGGATTTCTGTACTTAAAAACACATGGGTCTCTGCCCTAGATAGTGATGAACAAGTAGCACATTTAGTTTCAAGGGATGGCAAAGTGGGCTCCATAGAATATGGGAAATGTTTGTTAGCCACAGGTTCTTATTATAAAAAAGTCCCTTTTTTCTCTAAATAATATAATTAATTACCATTATAAATAATCCAGGTTCAAGACCCAAAATCCTACCAGAACTGAAGGAAATTCCTTCCAGCTCCCTTTCAACGTTTAAAAGTTTCAAAGACTTCAATAAAATTGATGCTCTCATCCAAAAGGGTGAGATTTCATCCGTTGCAGTGATTGGAGGAGGCTTCCTGGGAACGGAGCTCTCTTGTGCCCTTGGTGCACGTAGTAAAATTATTGATAATAATTTCTCTGTTACTCAAGTCATACCCGAAGAGGGAAATATGGCACTTGTACTCCCAAAATATTTATCAATGTGGATGACAGAAAAAGTCAAGGGGGAAGGTGTGAGGGTTATAACAGAGAATATGGTCAAATCCTCTCAAATGTTGGAGGGAAAAGTGGTGTTGAAACTTGCGAACGGAACAAAGTTAAAGGTTGATCATGTTATAGTTGCAGTAGGATCTGATCCCAATACACAATTAGCAGAATCTGGGGATTTAGAATTAGATCAGAAAGGGTTCAAAGTTAATTCAGAATTTAAAGCCAAGTAATTTGATGTTATTACATAGAAATAATTTAGTAATAATTTTTATTTTATAGGAAAAATATTTGGGCTGCTGGAGACGTCGCTAGCTTTGAGGACCCTTTACTAGGACGTCGAAGAATTGAACATCACGATCATGCTGTGACATCTGGTCGAATAGCTGGAGAGAACATGACTGGTAATTCTATGAAATACAGCAAACAATCCATGTTCTGGTCTGACTTGGGCCCTGATATTGGTCTTGAGGCCGTTGGAATTACTGATTCAACTTTACCTACTCATAGTGTATTTATTAAGAATGGAGATGAAGGTCCAAAGGAGGATATCAGCAAGGGAGTCGTCTTTTATCTTAAGGATGATATTATCGTTGGTGTCTTACTCTGGAATATATTTGATCAGATAGGACTCGCAAGACGTGTTATTAAAGAAAGACGAAAGTTTGAAGATATCACTGAAGTTTCCAAATTATTTAGACTTGTTGAAGAAAAAAAAAAAAAAGAGGAAATCCAACTAAGGGGTTGAATGAGATTGTGCCTAGAGAAGAAGAAGAAGAATCTACGGGTGGCTGTGTTGTTGATGTAAAAAATGATGGAGAATCCGAGATTGTACCCAAAGAAGAAAATCCTTCGGATGGATGTCTAGCAGATGTAAAAAATGATGGAGAGTCGAATATAGATGAGTTGGGGAAAGAGTCGTTGTCTCTTGAACTACAAAATGCTTCATCTGAATCCCTCAGTAAGATTGCTCCATGTAATGAGAAGAAAAGCGAAAAGGAACTCGAAGCTCTTGTTGAATCCTCCGACAACGTTTCGTCACTGTCAGTTGAAACATCTTTGAATACGTCATCATCTTTAACGGCTAAGCTTGAAGATAAATCCTCCACTCCATCCCTCGAAGCTCTTCAAAACTCTTCTTCATCCAATGATAAGGAAAAAGAAGTAATCGCAGAGTCGTCTACAGCTGAGAAAGTTAAACCCCCAGTGTAGAATCTTTCTCCTTTTCCGATATGTTTTTTTCATAAATTACTCATTTTAATTTTTTTGAGTGAAGATGGAAAACGCATGGATTCAATATATACGCTTAAATTAACGCCTTCTTTGAAGGCTGGTGATTCAAACAAGATATTCATACATATTTAAACAAATTAAGGGCATTCAAGGAACAATAAACAATATTTTTAATTAGGTTTGGGGAAAAAAGATTAGGATTAAGTTTATTTTCCACAAATGCATATGTGACATATTGATTAATTATTTCATATTTATCAATAAGATGATCGATGTTATGTTGTTTAATTGTATGGTTTTTTTCTTGCACTCGGATAATAAAATTCGTTTTTATTTATTTTCAGAAGACAATAGAATATTATTTCATTGATCAGTATAGGCACTTTCATATTAATGAGTAGTATAATTATTCAAAGTTTTATTGGAGCCGATATAACATCAAGGTTCCTCACATCCATTCCTAATCGTATTGGAAGCGAAAATCTACTATTTGGTAGGCTAGATTCTGTGTGTGAATGTCGAGGATATGAGTTCACCGAATAAAAAGAAACCGTTATTTTCTAATTATGTATTAGTGTTCGTTTGTTTCAAAACACGCGTTTTGCTGATATACGTATTATTTTGACTTCAGTGTATTGGTATACTAAAACACTTCTGTATAGATTAGTTGTTTTCTTATTTAAGCCTCATGTATGCAACTATAAGTTCCTTTTTTTAATAGCTACATTGCTAATATTTTTAATAATGGAATTACTTTTATCTTACATACTATGTATTTTTTAAATTCTCATTCGGTTTTCTAATTAATTTAGAACTTTGTATTAAATGAGTATATTAATTCCCCTAAATTGATTTTCCAAACGACAACGCAACTTTGAATCCTTAATCTAATTATTTGATGTTTATGTTTGTTGAAGTATTATCCAATCTGAAATGTATAGCATATGAAGGACAGCTTTCTACAATGTCATATTTTTCATCAGGTCAATATTTTCCATGATCATTTTCCACAGCTTTTTTTTTCCAAGTAACATTAATTGATTAAATAGTCTTCTTATCATATAACTATTTATCTAGTGATTGTGTTTCTTTGTACCATGGATCCTTCAATTTGAAGTTTAGGGACGCATTGGCAGGATATTAAAGTTTATATAAATTTAATTAAGGATAGATAATTTATAAAATATGAGCTGGAACTTCCTGCCTGGAAAAGTACAACGCAGCATTGATTAATAGATTCTAAAAGTGTTGATAATTAAAGTATAAAGAATCATATTAATGTACAAGTTACGATTTTGTACAAGTAGTAACTTGTACAAACGGATTATTGTTGCAACCAAAAAATGAGATGAAGCATATTTAATAACGAATTTCTTTGTAATAAATTCTTGAAATTTCATTTGATGATTGTCATATTAATATTATGTAATCGTAATGTAATTACATTGTATTAATTAATTATTATGTGGCACATTAGATAGTCCAAGGATCCACTGCGTTTTTATCACTCGTAGATACATAATAAATAAGAATATCATCAATTGATGGTTGATAATTATATTCCACGACTGGGCTTATAATTAAATTACTAATATGTTAATATGCAACGGCCAAATTATAACTTGTACAATCTGCTTGTTCAAGTTACAACTTGTACTGTATTGTATTTACGAATTAAAAAAACAGTCAACATTGGCCCAATCTGCATTTGAGTTATATTTAAAGTGACGTTAATGTTTGTCTCTTTAGTGCTGTGGATTTATTCTTGGTAAACCTTTGAAACAAAGTAGCGAAACGCGTCTGTTAGCTTGAGCATGGTCGTAGTTGTATCTTTTTCTTACGGAAGATGTCACTTTTTAAGATATCACAGATGACGTCATTATATCATTTTCCTTGAGTCCTTTAATTTTCCTTTATATCGTATGCAAGTTTTTCATCGCATCGCAGACTTTACCTTGTTAGCTCACTTAAAAGGGTGAATTCATAGAGGCTGCGTAGTTAGTTATGGAGTAATATTAAGTCCTCCTAGCGTGTAAAAAAAGTTTAACCACGACATTTGTACATTGTACAAATATTCATCACATGATTATCGTTTCGGTATTTTGTTTCGCTTTTAAAGCATTGATTCTTAAAGCTGATATTAATTAATTTTATATTATTACTATTAGTTGGTCGAGCTGGATTATATCCTTGATCATAGCTCACAATAATGGAATCTGAGCATGTTGCAGTGACCATAACCCGTCTTGCAATTCTATCCACCGTTAGTTTTTTCACTTTACGGTGGATCATCAATTCCCTGGATCCTACAAGGAAACAAAGGGTTGAAGCGGAGAATGCAGCTAAGGCCCTTCTCAAGACTCTAGGTCTTGATGTAAGTAGATTTTTATTAACCATACTTTCACCCATATAATTCTTCTAAAACTTCTTATCAATTAGGAAAATCTTAAACTGACAGAGCACGAATATCTCGTAGCACAAAGCCTTGTTGACCCAGCAACCATGAAAGTATCATGGAAGGACATTGCTGGTCTTGACTCCACCATCAAAGAGCTACGAGAAACGGTCATTGATCCAATACGCAAGCGCCATCTTTTCTCTTCCGCTTCGAGTATCACACGTGCTCCAAAAGGCGTTCTTCTTCACGGCCCTCCCGGTTGTGGAAAGACCATGATTGCAAAAGCCACTGCGAAGGAAGCTACTGCACATTTTATCAATCTTGACATTGCTGCACTGACTGACAAATGGTATGGCGAAAGCCAAAAAATAGCTGGGGCTGTATTTACTCTCGCAAAGAAAATTCAACCTTGTATTGTCTTCATTGATGAAATTGATTCTCTTCTCCGCAATCGCTCAGCACTGGATCATGAAGCCACGGCAATGATAAAAGCGCAGTTTATGCAATGGTGGGATGGACTCATCACTGATCCCGAATGTTGTGTCATCATCATGGGAGCCACAAATCGCCCCAAAGATGTAGATCGAGCTATTCTCCGAAGAATGCCTGCCACATTTCACGTGGGTCTTCCCTCACCTCAACAACGTGTCTCTATTCTTCGTCAAATTCTCCAGAGTGAAAATATGTCAGATGACGTAGACTGTTATCATATCTCAAAACTAACAAACGGGTTTTCTGGCTCTGACTTAAGAGAACTTTGTCGTGTAGCAGCAGTGGCTAGAGTCTCAGAGACTTCTGAGGCTGATTCGACTCTTAGACCAATTCAACAAGCAGATTTACTTTTTGCTTCTAATAAATTAAAGGAGACAAAGCTTCATTGTGGAGATATGAATCCTAATAATTTCCCCTTGGACTAGTCACGACATGATCATCATTTGTACTGATCTGTTGAGACATTTGAGGTTTTCTGTAATTCTACATTCATTAAAATTATAGTATGAGGAAGAACACGGAATCATTCATCATCCATAAGTACTTTTTCACGGCGAGGGAACGCGACTATTATGTAAAGGAGGACAAAATAATTTATCCACGTATTTTCTTGCTCCATATAAATATAATAATATTCTTTCTGTATTTGAAATCATTATTTTAAATGATTCAAAATTACGTTATCATTGTATAATTGGTGGGATTTCATTCTGATTTTATTGTTTAAGTCATTCCCCTTGAATGTGTGTGTCTTTTTTTAAAGTAATGGTTCTCTTCGTTTGATGATGTCGTTGCTTTTGTTAAATTATTTACATAGATCGTTACTGATTTTTTAATTACTTATTCAGTAAGTTATCCTTATAGTTACACTTTTTTTGTTTGTGCTGCGTATATTAGTCAATAAGAACAATATAAACTCCCTATCAAATGAATTATTTAATTAAATTCCTTTTTCAATCTGAATGGCATTAAGAAATATATATTAATATGTCTCATAATTATTTAATGCTTGTAAAAATGAGAGATGTTCAGATTGACGTTCAGCCAGCGAGTTATACGCGGGTGAAGTCGGGCTGTGTTTAGAGCGTTTTCATGCCTGCAATTTTGGGGGTTTAAATAGCCAAGTTTTACAATAATAAATCCCCGATTTTTCATTCATATTAAGGATTAAAGTGATCAATTGGATGACAAAATGGAACCAAGAAATAAAATGACTTTAACCTTACTCTCTATCAAAAATAAATCCCTCTATTTCCTCGAAAAAATTGTACAAATTTAGATATTTCATAGGGATTTTCAGTACATATTAGTTTGAAGTAAATTCAATAATCACTGTTTATCATTACCAACATGTAGTATTCAATGCTGAGGCTATGTTTTTTTTTATATTCTTTAATCGAAATGAAGTTTTATCAAGATTTATTCGAAAAATGTTCATTTTATGTTGTAAAATATCAATTTTGAGCCCCTCTAATAGCGTCTCCCTTATTTATGACGTCAGTGAAAATGTTCTATTTTCAACAAAAATAATCTTGTTCATATATCACTAAGTAGTCTTTTTAACCCTTTAATGTCATATTTATTGTCCCTATTCCAGGGCTCTCAAGTCTTGCTCAAATAACTAAAACACTCATGAAAATTGATCTCTTCCTTATGCTTCCATGTTACACTTTTTTTAAACCTAGAAAATTAACCTTTAATTTGTCGTGAGGACATATTTATTCAGCTAACAAACCCGCTTTTGTAGATCCAAATAGCTAAGAGAGGCTAATGCCAGATGATCCATTGAAATCTGAACACTTACTAATTCAATTATTAATGAAGGTTGATGAGTGATTGAAATTAATTCATATATAGATATATTAAAGCATAAGTAATTAATTACAAAACAAAACAAACCTGAGCTCTCTAGCTTACGTACAAGTCGAGAAAATGACACTTGAACCGTCTACACTGTTAGAAAGTCCAAAAAGTTGGATAGAAAGAAGGGCTCTGTAAAAAAGACAAACTGGACCCGAGGAGCAAAGAAAAAAACCCAAGCCAATCTTCTCAAGTCTATAATCTCGGGATTTTATACCAGACTGTCCTGAGAGCTATCAAAAAGGGGTTGGAAAGAGCCTTGTGAGGATGGAGAGACCACTTTTGACACCAACAATGAAAGAACCCCATCTCCTCCGACGCAAGACTCTTTTGAATGAGTCTTTTGAACTCTTTTTATGACACATTCGGCCCCCTTTAGCCCTGATACTAACCCCCTTGACAACACATTTTGGGTGCATACGAAGGGAAGGCCTACAGTGTCCGGCATCGAAACACGGATGCTCACAAAGCCACTCTCAGCCAGCACTGGGACTCCATTACAGAGGAATAGATTCGCAGTGGGTGCTAGGCCTTCCGTTGCTGCATGGACACCATCATTGTCGCCAAGGGAAGCTACATTAATGATTAAGAGAGCTCAGACACACATCTATATATAGTATTAATTTTGTTGAAATTCTATTGTTAAATAATAAATTTTCTTGAAGTTTAGAATTCAAATTGTTCATATTTTATTGCAGCATTCAGTATATGGGAATCCTAATTTCATTGTATTGTATTATGAATTATCATCAAGTATATATTTTTTCGGTAAAGTGGCTTTTGGAAGAAATTTTTTGGGCTAAGTGTCTAAGAACCATAGATATCTTGTTCCATTGGCACAGTAAACAAGTCTTAACAGTTTTGTAGCTTGAATGGAACGAGATATTTAGGAGTCCCGAGAAATTATATGTATGCCTCCAATACCAAGTAGTGTTGTTTGGTATACAGGTACTACACCTGCACGGAGATACCAATGCATTTAAACATTGTATTATGCTGGGAAAAATTACATTAAATATATTTCTGAATTGTATACACTCTCTAAAAACAGTAAATCAAACTATAAAGTACAAACTATTGTCTTCAGGCTCTAAAAGTTCTTTCATCTAAGAAAACTCTTCCTTTAAATCCCTAACCTTGTTCCAAAATATTGTTAAATTTCTTCAACTAAATGATAAGTGACAAAGAATAGTTAATACATGTTCCTCATAAATACTGACTTTGATCTCTGAGCTTTATTGGCAGTAAAATAATAAAACAATTAATTGGCAGGCAAAAAATGAGCATCAAAGAAACAAGTTTATTCGGGATCTGAGCCCTTTATGAAATTTATGTGTAAAAACGACCCGCAATAACATCTTTGAAATGGGACAAATTGATCCTTAACATAATTAAAGTTGATAATATTGTAGAGAAAAACGCGTGCAAGGAGAAGGGGAAAAAAAAGACATATGGTATCATTGTTTAAAATACTGATGTAATTATCATCTGCCTGCTTTATTATGATTTTTGAGGGTATAACGAATGTATTTATTAGCAAAATGTTTACAGAATATATACTACATATAATTGACTTCGACGTTTTTTATCCGTTACAGTAGATTTGAAAACGTCACACTCCATGAAATTGTAATTCATTATGAACCTTATTCTCAGAATAATAGCTAATGGAACGACAAAGTAGAGTATTTCGAAATATATTTGAAGTTCAAAGTTTAAAAAAGAAGGCTTTAATTAAATATAATCTACATACTAAAAAATAAACCATTAAACATTTAAGTTAAATATACAAAATTAAACAATTAAAATCATATAACTATTAATAATAATAAATTATAAATACAGAATATTGAAATAATAGATTGATCCAGATAATTTTTTCTTGTTCTAACATCGGAATTCAGTTAAATATGTCATAACTTCAGGTTGCAAGACACAAGCGAGACGTGGAGTTTAATCAAAAAGATAATCACCCCTCTTCTTCATGTGGAAGTTGCTATATACAATTGTACACAGGATAGCCATATCTCTACCGATGAGATCTAACTAATTATTAATAATAAAGTAAATGTCAAAATCATAAAATTAATATACTAATACAAAAAAATGTTAGAAATAAATCCATCTGAAAGATTTAGAGCAAAAGCTAATAATGTAGTAATGTCCGGCGATATTACTCCTAATTAAGAGCATCAAAAAAGATTTGTACCACGTTATTTATGCTTATATAACAGCATACAATTATCATGGAGAATATACACAATTGTTAATTATAATGCAACACCCAATTTAACTACCCCCGTTGTTGTGACCATTTAAACAGTTGTTTTTGCCTTTTATGAGTTTTCTGAACACCATTTCTTGGAGCCTATCAACCATAGCCTTAAGTGATAAAAAAGTAATATTTATTGACTATGTAATATTGGAAACCCTAATTATCATACCCAAGTCTTTAAGCGAAGAAACTAGTCTCAGACAAATTAGTTGCAAACCATCCAAAGCTACTATCCCTGTTGTTGTGACCATTTAAGCAGTTGTTTTTGCCCTTTACTGAGTTGTGTAGCATAATTCTTGATATGTTTAGCTAAAATAGAATCATATTTTATGGTTAGATTTAAAAAAAAATTGAATACTTACTGTGAGATAGTACAAAATTCAGAGTTCCATTTCGACATTAGTAAATACTTTTTACTGATAACTTGATCGGCATTTGATGTGGATGACTCAAAACATTTTTATATGTATTTCTATAAATGACATCAGTACCAATATCGTCCATTAATTAAATGATGGTTCCTCGGGAAGGGATATGTTTACCCGTGTGTTTCTCCATAAATTTTTTGAACATAGATGATTAGCAATGGGTTTATTACATACAATAAGCATCTTTGTGAGATCAGAGTTAAAGTCTGACTTGATGTATTCATCACTAACTTGATTTTTTAGATGAATATTCATGCTTTTGATATGATAATAATGAGTGGCGTGTAATTCTTGACAAGGGACTAAAGGCACATTTATATCGACAAATCCGACAAACCATCTGTTTCTCATCCGGTAAGTATTTTCCAAATTCCTGGTCCTCCATTTTCAGAAATCCAGACAGAAGGCGACGTCATTTTAGGCATTTTATTCAGTTCTCTATCGACTATCACCATCTCATATTATATTAATATTGAATAATAAAGGCGTGAATGATAACGTTCATGATTGATAGAAGAAGATGTATATTATTTAATCAATGATGCCATAAGTATTTCTTCTCTTTTCCTCGCACGCTTTTCTATTCTTACCAAAATTATCACCCTTAAACATAACATAAGGGTTTAAACGGTAGTATACCAAACTGGTATTGTAAACTTTATTTGCAAAGTTGTGCCCTTATCGGTCTAGCGGTTCAAGCAGTTCCAGTTTTTGAGCTACTATAAGCGTAAACTACAAATTTTAACGGGAACCGAGACTGCAATATATTGCTTATCAGTCTAAGTTCTTTTGCTTTTCTTCCTATATAGAATATATAAAGAAAATACAATATATATTATACAAAAGAAATTAGTTTAAATCAATAAGTCCATTTTATGAGTTTTTATGTGCAATTGCAGCGTTTTCCAATGATTTTTTTTTACGCCGCCAGGGTGTTACAGTTGTATCTGAGTTTCAAATAGCTAAGGACTTCTTATGGATCTGTAAAAGTGGTCTTAGACACCAGACTGTGTAAATAAAAGAGGGAAGGGGTTGAGTAGATTATGGATCCATGTCCGTTACTACACTTGACGGTCCCCTATAATATTTCTTAATCAGGGGTTCCCAAGCTTTACCATGCCAATACCCCCTACACTAGTACATTTTTAGCTGGGGCCCCTTTATACGAAACATGTTTACTATGTGTGTGAGGACTGAAAGCATTCCTCAATTCTCCATCTTCCTGTGCCTCCTCTTAGCTTCCCCTCACGGCCCCACTTTGAAAACCATTGTCTTAAGCAACCTTAGTTTTCAGGGCCCCTTCTAGAAATCGGGGCACTATGCGCTCTGTGTATAAGGTAGCTGTGGCCCTGTTTGTATCTAATATAATTTTCTGGGCCCGAATTTTCTAGCAACGCCCCTTGTTTTAAGTGCCTGTTACAAAAGTAAGCCTTCATAAAAAAAAAAAGATTTGAGACGGAAGATCGAAACCAAGACTGATAAAGCTGAACCAAGATGGAAACCATTGAAATGAAAGAACTGAGACCGAAGACCGAATCTGAGACCGACTAAGCTGAACCAAGACCAAAACTTTTCAAATGAAGGAACCAATAGAACCGCGACATTACGACATTACTTTGCCGAACTGCCACTCAAAGTCCCTTTATCGTTTCTATGTATCCATTTCTCTATGGCCCCACTATTGAGCCTACTATTGAGATCTTTAAAATGATATTGAATCAGATGAATAATAATGATAGATCACTGAAAAATTGCTATCCCATTGCCTCCGAATCTTTTCAAAACTCTTAGTGTTGAGTCGGTCCTTATTCATTCGGTCCAGTCTAAGGATCGGCCCTATTAGTCCTTAAGACTATCGGCTCTTGAGATCCGTCCTTAAATGTCGGTTCTTAGAATTTTTCATGGAAATATCGATGATTTATTGAGCCAAATATGAAATATGAATTATGCGTTAAGATTATTGAACATAATTTATAAAAAACATTATTTTTTTCATTATAAGACAATATAATACGAACATATTATACTGTTACGTAGTTATATAAATGAATACATTTTATAGCTATTTCTCGATAAACAAGAAATAAGAGGACTTGAGTTTATTTTTATACATAATACGACTTGAGTGTCCTTTCCCCTCTATAATGACAAATAATAAGTATGTACAGATCAATTGAAAAAATCTTTAATGGATTATATCGAACGAAAAAGATAGGGTAGTACCATGATTTTTTTAATCATTTGAAAGCTATATTTAATAACTTTAAATTGCTTATAATGCGAACTACCTCTCTTGATAACCTTGGCCACACGGCGCCGGAAGCCTCGTGTGGAACCAAGTTTGTCATTGTATGGGTAATAGACTTCTTTGGAGACTCCACAGACGAATGATACTTGGCACAGGCCTCATGTTCGACCCTCCCCAAGAGATAGAAATCGCGTGGTTTCAGGTCCGAGCTCTCTAAATCATTTTTGCTAAAATAACAACCTCTCTCTTTCAGATCTTCCCGTGACTTTTTTTGTAAAAATACAGGACGTTCCTAATCTATACCTCAACCATTTTTGATGATTACATGTTGAATAAAAAAAATACTCAAAAATAAAAAAGATTGCTCTTAAAATTCAGCTATTATTTTTGCTCTAAAAGTATGTGTCTAATTTATTTTTATAAAAATATAATAACTATTATTCAGTTATACCATGTAACTATGATTTCCATCATTGTTATTCCAATTTTATATACTTAAATGTTTAATTACTTGCCAAGAATTGGAACAATTAAGTGTTCATGAATTAATTATCTTTTCTGACTCTTAAATTCTCAAAATGGGTTTATCATTAGACAATAAACATACAAGACACAAGGAGCACAAGTCCTTGTGAAAAACAATACCGCGTGGTCCATTAAAGTCTGAACACTTTGAATTTTAAAATTCAATAAGATATAATTTATTATTTTTTAGTTGAGTAATTGAAATTAATTCATATTTTGATATGTTAAAACATACGCAATTAGTTACAAAACAAACCTTAGCTCTCTAGGTTACGTACAAGTCAAGAAAATGATAAATGAACGTGATTGTAGAAGTTCTATTCGCACACTCCAAGCAGTTGGGCGTCTCCAGGACCCCCATCTACGCCGTTAGCAAGTCTGAAACAGTGGAGAGGAAGAAGGGCTTTGTCAAAAAGGCCAAACTTATACGGAGAAGTTAAATAAACCCTCTATCAACCCTACATCTTTTGAATGCATGTTAAAGGGAAGGCCTACAGTGTCCGTCATCCAAAGACCTAGGCCCTTACAGCATCTGTCAGTCAGTAATATGACTCTATGACAAAGTTATACATCCGCAGCTGCTGCCTGGAAGCCATCATTGCCGCTAGGGCGGCTACATTAATGATTAAGAGAGCTCAGAATCACATCTATTTATAGTGTTTATTTTGTTGAAATTATATTGTTAATTAATAAACTATATCTTTTTGAAGTTTAAAATTCAATGTAATGGATCCCTCGGAGGGGTTATGGACAAACCAAAATTAGGAATTGAAAATAAATAAATATATATATTAAATGAGGCAAATTAATGATTTCTTAATCAACATATGTTCTTTTCTGCTTCTTGCCTCTATCTCTCCCTTCTTCAACTGCTTTCTTCCCCCCAGAAAAAAAACAAAAACAAAAACAAAAAACGCAAGAATCGATAATTAAATAATCCTAATATTTATATAAGTGAAATATTATTGTTGCCTGGCTATTTAATTGCATCTTTCTTCAAGCGTTGGATTCAAGTATTTTTGAAAACTTCATTCATATCACTTTGAAATTAGATGAAAATGTTTTTCATTATTTTCAAGTACTGACTATCTTTGTGTATTTATATTAAATGAATGTATATCTATTGTCCTTGATGGTAATAATTCAAATATGAAGACATTTTAATTATAAAGTTGGTCTAAGCTAGTTATTGATGCACTTTAAAGAGGACAAATAAACAGTCATTTTAATAATGTTTATATATTTGTTATTTAACTCATCTTTTTGGAATTGGAAGGTAGCTTTTGATGTCCGATTTCCCTACATTGCGGGATATCTTAACGTATGACATTTATTTGAAAGACCTTAGTGAAAAAAGTAGAAGAAACTGCAACCTGCAACTCTACCCTGGTCTTATTCATCAATGAAACAAGGCAAAAGGCTTAACATCCTATATTATTTCTGATGGAAGAATCAACTGGACTAATCTGGCGATGGATCCAATGGGCAGTGAACAGTTATTTATGAGTAGGTTCAAGCAAGATCACTATAGCGTTAATTGTGAGCCTCCGAGTAATTACTTGTTCCACTTTATACCAGGGAAAGTTTTAACTTGAATCCATTAATATTTTTTCTTTAGGGAGACGCATCCCTTTTGTGGATAGTCTTGTCTTTTTTGAATATATTTATTAGTGAGGGGACGATTAAGGTAGGAATCGTGTGTTTGTTCCGTAATCAGGATTTTCATAAGGAAAATAATTATATGATTTGCGATTCCGATACTTATTTATTATGATTACGATTTTTGAGCAATTTTTTTGGCCAAAATGAGCGTTGAAATATAGAAAATGAGCACTCATATATCAAAAAGGAGCAATTTTTATATAAACAAAAATATGGGTTTATTAGGATAATTTAACGACAATAGAGTTGTTTCATATTTACCCATAAATTTTGCTATATTATATCGACAAATCAAGATTTTAGATTATTCAGTTAATTTTTGCCTTTTATCAGTATTTTTTTTTTTTGTTCTCTTGCACAAAAAGGCTTATCTATACTTCAATTTAATAGTAGGACTATAAAAAACGAAAATGATTGAAATCAATAATACAAATATATAAAATTACACACGTCTACTAAAACAAAAAGACACTTAAATTTTATCAAAACATAGAATAAAAACATATCCCGCAAAGTTAAGGACAAAAACTTGAAAAGAAAACACTGAACTGTAGAGTTTGCTAATAAAAGGACTATCCGTTCTAAAACACGGAGGTGAAGTTTCACAACGGATAAAATACCGTGGATTTCATAGTCCAAGGAAGCACGTTTCGCTTACAAGATATGTTGAGCCTTTCTAATAGTTCCATTACTAATTATCTTTTCCTTTTTTTCCGGAGTAAAACGCTAAAAAATCATCCTTCTTCATCTTATAAATACCAAAATGTTCCTCTAAAAGTTTGCCGAAGGGGCTATAAATTGGCCTTCCATCAGTATTTGTAGTTTTAAACATACTAAAGTACTCTTCAACGTCCACATTAGTAGATGGAACAAATATAAAGTTGGCCTGATTTTCAGGAGTCTTATTAGATGGAGGCATCTCGTCATCACCACCACTGATATTACGTTTAACCTTTTACATAAATAGAAGATCAGGATTTCAAAATTTGACGCAAAAGTATTAACCATTTGTGTCAAGATTCAGGGGGGGGATTATTCAACAGTCAATTTTGAGCCAAATTTATCCTTCCTCCAATGGGCTGTTGTCGGAATCTGGCTCCTTCACATATCCGATCATATAATCATATCCTTTATTTCATCTTATACATATATTTACCACCAAAAAGAGAGATCAATGAAAGAGGGTTATTGAAGGTAGACTTTCTCTCTAAAAACATCATCAAAAGTTGTTGTGTAATCTAGCTAAAATCCAAATTATCTGTATTTAGTTAATACCAATTTAAAAAAATGTGTTAATTTCACAGAAAAAAGAGAAAAAATAAGGAAATTTTTGAGCAATTGAGCCATTTCTCACAAATCTTAAGGCTAATGATTATTTATTACAAGTATTTAAGTATTTATTACTTATCCAAGTTATGAAAAAAAAAAAAAAAAAACTCCCTTCCTCTTACCCAAATTATAGAATTATTTCTTTTTACAAGAAAATTTAATATTTGCTTGTTATTTTTTTTTTCAAAAAACTTTATTTCTTGTGAATATTTCTTGTAGCGGTGTATTTTGGGAAATTTTTGTACAAAAATGTAATTTTTGTAAATAGCCGAGGTTTTTGAATATTTTTTTTTCCAAAAAATTTAATTTATTGAGAATAGCAATGGGTTTTTGAATTTTTTTCCAAAAAAATTGGATTTTTTTTTTTGATTAATTGTGAATTTTTGAAAAAAATTAAAATATTAAATTGATTATTTAAATATTTTTCCAAAATATTTCATATTTGAAATATTTTTTCAAATTTTTTTTAATTTTTGAAAAATTTTTTCAAAATTTTTCAAAAAATAATTTTTATTTTGTAGATAAAAAAAAAACCTCCCCCCCCCCCCACCCTCCTCTAAAATATAATTCTTGTGGCAACCCTCATAGCAAAATAATATTTCTTAATTATTATTTAAAATATTAAAAAATTGGCATCGCTAATTTTTACTAGAATTGCATCGGAATCGGCATTTTTTTCCCGCAATTGTCCAATCACTAATATTCATTTCCCTTTTGATTACGCCAAATTGATCACCTCATCCGTCTATAAAGTTTTATTCATTTAAGAAAGGCCTTTTGTACTTACGCTGTATACCTACCTTTCTATGTTTGTTGATGAAGGCTTTCTTTCTTTCGTTCTCTTTATTTATTTATTTTTTTTGTTCTTGTTGTGAGAAGTTATATGTAAATATATATTTTATTTGAAAAATTATCACTCAACAATAACAAGAGTAATTATAAACTTGGGTATATTTGTGACAAACTAAACCTATAGAGTCGTTATATTGAATTGAGACGCTACCCTTTATTTAATTATTGACTTCTCATAACTGGATCTCCAAAAGAACTCTCGTTTAATACGTCATATGAATTCAAAGTTATCTTATTGAAGAACTAACATGGAGGTGACGTCCGAGGAACAAGAGGATTTCAAGAGGAAATCTCGAAATTTAAGCGAAAAGAAACGAAGAGATAAATTTAATGTTTATGTGACTGAATTGGGTAACATGGTCAACTCCTGGGACCCTTCTCTCTCCTCCAAGTATAGACGGAAAATGGATAAAACTACGGTCCTCAAGTCCACTATATTATTCATCAAAAAGCACCAACCAAAACAGTTAATTGAACAACTACAGCAAAATCAAGAGATCTCCGAGTGTGGGTATGTGAATGATCCGCCACTTCCTCCCCTAGAAAATTTAGGGGCCAATATAAGTTCTTTGGAATCCAAGCCAACTTTTCTCTCTCATAATGAATTTACTCAAATCATGTTGGAGTCCGTACATGGGTTTATTCTTGTTTTTGGGACAAACGGGAAAATCATTTATGTGTCCGAGTCAATTTCTTCTCTCCTGGGCTATTCTCCCATCCAAATCACTGAGCGCTCTGTCTACGAATTGATTGGAAATGATGGAGATAAAATTATTCTCTACAACACTCTTGTTAATTCTTCTCTGGGGAAACATTTAGAATTATTTTTGCATTTTAAAAGAGCTGATGGACATGATTTAGAATTAGCCCACCTCGTAGGATACTTTCGACCCTGGACCAGATATTCCACCGTATTTGTCTCTGCAGTTCGACTTCAAGGCTCTAATAGACCCAAGGAAAATAAAAAACTCACACCTCACATGCTCTTGTCCGCAAATGAGTTGGAATTTACGTCCAGATACTCATTGGAATGGAAATTTTTATATATAGATGACAGAGCACCACCTATTATTGGCTACTTACCTTTTGAGGTTTTAGGTACTTCTGGCTATGATTATTATCATATTGAAGACTTAGAAAGAGTCTGCACTTATCATGCGACCCTTATGCAAACAGGAGAAGTGCCAAGTTGTTTACATCGTTTTCTTACAAAGGGCCAAGAATGGATTTGGCTACAAACACGGTATTATGTTACATATAATCATTGGAACGCCAAGCCTGAATTTGTAGTTGCGACTCATAAGGTTGTCAGGCATGTTGATGACACCAAAAAAGTCAAAAAAGAAGGAGGAGAGGATTGGGACAATACAATAGAAAATACACCAGCCTTCATAAAATCCTATTCATCTTCTTTCAGTGACTCCATCTTTGATAGTTGTGGAGCAAGATCCCCAATTGGACTCAGGTTAGTCAATATAATATAAAAAGGGTAGAATCAAACTAAAAAAAAACATTCTCAAAATGGTCCTGTGTTATAGTAAACAGACAAATATTTTGGCAAAGGATTTAGGGGAATCGAGGGACATATTGAATGATTAAATTTCAATGTATTCTAGTAGACAATACAATATATATTATAGGTCACTGCTCTGTTCTACTACTTCAGCCCTGTTCCGGTCCAGTTCAGTCCTGTATATCAGTCGTCAAAAAATTATAAAGTACGGTCCTGGATGACCTCACTCAACTTTGTTCCCTCTTTGTTAATTTGTATCATTATCAGTTACAAGAAAAATAAGGCTCCTAAAAAAACATGCTGCAAATCCCACTCACTAATAAAATAATTAGTATTTTGTTTCAATTACATATCCGTAACAGGGTACAGTGATCCTGAGTTGTAGCAAGGAAACTACTATTAAGTAAACAAGGCTCATGTCCAGTTGTGTATAAAATATGTCTTAGAATGCGGGAGGGCTTTTTCTATTTGGGAATCTGACGAGAGGTTTTTATTTTCTAAACTTGGTTGGTTAATATTTAATTTTTGAAGATAGAAAATCCAAGTATTAAGTAATAACTAGTTTGTCTGCTCATGAAAAATGGATAGTAGAACTATAGTACTCAAGAGTTATATACAGACATGTTAATCAAGAGCATTTTGGTCATGTTCAAAAAAGGAGAACGAAAATCAAGTGGTAACCCTGACAATTGTCAATCTGTTTCTCTGCATAATTGTGTATAATAGAAAAATAAGTTCACTCTTCAGCCATTAAATAATTATGAGAACAGCTTAGGAAAAGTAAATGCCTACAGTCCTCAGTTACTCAATTCTCAATTCGTAGTAAGCTTTGTGTTTTTTTCCTTCCTGTGACGGCTGCATGTAGCTGATTTAATAGAACGTCATGACAGCTAAATTCTTCAAATTGTATGGGTGACCACGTTAATTATCGTACTTACAAGACATATTGTTACTATCTATTTATTTTCCCTTATTTTAATATTTTTTCTGTACTTTTAGCTCTAAAAAGTTTGAGGACTCTGGTATTCTGAATCTCTTTGCCTCACCTCAGGTCGTATCAACCAGAACAAAGTCCCAACTGGATGAAAAACCACCTTCAGGTCAAATCCATATTGAACAATCCGAATTCCAATTTCAAGAAGAGCTTAAAAGAAAACACGATGAACTCTCCTTCAAAATCTGTCAACAGCAGGAGCAGTTACAAACAATTTCTGATAAGCTCATCATGTCTAAATATGGACTCGATGCAACAAACACAGAAAGAGACCAAAAAATTAACATTTTCTCCAATGACTCCAGAGAGCCTACTCCAAAGCGGTCTGTTCCTCAAGGGAGAGAAAATGAATATGAGGTATCATACTGTGGTCCATTTGGGAAAAGTATTGAGAATTCTTTTGATAATTCGTTGGCAGATATAATTTGGGATTTTGGCGAAGAAGAAGGTATGCTCATGAAGGAAAATGATCGTTGTGGAACGAATCGCTGATGCTATTACCAACCAATTTAAAAAATAAATTTTTTATGATTTTGCTCAGATTTTTTATGTTAACATGCTTACAGTGTCCACCTATATTTTTCTAAGAATAAGTAATTTATTTATTGATCATCACTTAATTAATATTAATTACTTTATACAATTGTATTTTTTTTTTGCCAAATGAAATCTATTTATTTAGAGACGTGTTGATTTTAACATATGAGTAGATTGATCAAAGCATTTTAATCATGTTTTCAGTTGATAATTAATATCCCAGCAAACATTTCGTTGGCAAATAGAAAGTCATACAATGTCGATTAACATGTTTGAATGGCGTTTTGACAGCTATATGTCAGCGTTATTTAATTTCAAATGCATAGAGTTTGTAGTTTTGCAACTCGGGATTTTAACATTATCAGCAAGTATAATACATAAAGTATCTCCCAAAAACTCGGCATATTTTAGCCAACTATGTGTTAGCTTTGCCCCTTGAAATCTTTGTTGGGGTATTATACATATTATGTTGTGTCAAGTATCGATTTTGTACAATAATCATTGACAAATACTGATGAATCACATCGGTCATTTGAATTACCAACTGTTGATTGATGCTTTTGGCTTATTTATTTATGAAACTTTGGACACTTGGATATTATCAAATGTGCCATAAAATGTACATTAGTTAGTAACTTAAAAAAAAAAAAAACAGTCCAAAATATATCGACCGTCCATGTAATATTAAGTTATTCCATGGATTTTTATTATACATTTTTTTGGTTGCAATTTGTATCATCAAATTGATGACCGGATATTTTTTTGAGAATATATATTTCATATATGTTTGTATATAACCAGTAACTTTAAAAAAAAGTTGGTCCACCTTTTTGACTAAAATCCACCTCTCTAGACTTATTGTATATCACAAAATATTTATTAAATTATATTTTGCTTATATTTATTTTTTTGCAGATAAAAATTGCGCACTCAATCCATAACTATGTGGGTTGTCTCTTATATTACCACCACCATACTCAGTACCAGGACCAGAGGATAAGATAAATAAATGCTGGGCCCCTTTTCATCTTTTTTTTTTTGTGAAATAAATGTTTTATAAAGACATTGGAAATTGTTCTCAAATGATGATTAAAAAAAAAAACTTAATTAAGAATCATATTTTTTTTTTTAACAAAATACTATTTTATATTTTCAACGAAAAGTTACAACATTTCTTAAATAAAAAAGTCTACTCTACGCCCACTTATGCCTTTTCCTTCAAATCAGTACTGAGCATACTTCTAATTAGTGTTGGATCGTTCCTGGAACTGCGTTTCTAATCAGTCATTTTTCTTTTCCCCCTTTTGGTCTTTTTTCTATAATTAATCAATTTTTTTTCTCTCATTCAACAGTACTAAACACCAATGAGTCTGTCCTATCCTACAAACTAGGAAAAAATGAATGCTAGCTTAAAAAATTAAATGAATATCTTATTATGAATGATGATTTATATTTATGAATCTTCAATATCTGAAATGAAGTTTGACTAAAAGACCGATAACACGGCGTTACCTTGCTAACACAAAATATACTTGGTATTTTGTGTTGGAAGTGCTAGTGTGAACATTGATTGGTTGAATTAGAATTAACCATTTGAAGCTCTGAACAACCCAACATTGATCAAATGATTTATGATAAATTACCAATTAATTTTGAGTCATTTCTCTGTTTCCTTTTGGAAGAAAGGATGAATGATAACAAAAGGTAACAACGTGAGAAAATACTGACAAAATGAATCAGGACTGGACTCAGAGAGCTATACTCTTTATAGTTTTTTTAGACCGATCTAACACTACTTTTGATTAATTTCCATACCTAAAGAATATTTTTGCAAATGCTTTTGATTGTATCAACAATATAAATGTGTAATTTATCACCTTGTATTTTTATGTCGTCACTTACTGAATAATAATTGTTGTTTTTATATCATGTTTACTTACTAAAATTAATTATTATTGGGAAATATCATTCAAATCCTTTGTTTGAGCGCTAGTTATATATTTGTTCATAAAATAGAGGGTGTGTAGATCAAACCGGAGCTTCCGTGCACCCGATAGTTTGTTCTGACGTAGTTGTCTGATGGCGTCTATTTTTTTGCCGGTTGTTGTATGAACAAACTGTAGTGAAGTTTTGGGATTCATGGCGACAACGGTTCCAGATATAAATATATATGTTTGACGAATTGGCATCTCACCTCGAGTGATATGTCAACTATGTTGATTTTCTCATCTTTGTATCCGTCTGTATATATACCATATTTGTATCGGGATATTCAACTTGACGGTTATCGACCTAGATATGATTGCTGGTAGATAGTCCTTTACTTTATTCAATTCAACTTGATCAAGTATTTTGAATAATATTACTGCTATACAATTTCCTTCTAATTTTTTAAAAAGTCAATCCAATCTTCTAAGAAAAGAATCGATAGGAGTGGTAAGGATCAGAGGAGAGTGGTATAAATAGCTTAGGGGCTTTTAAAATATGGTGGAGATACTTGAGGGTATCCCTGGATGAAAACTGGTGGTTATTAAGGATCTTGGAGTACTCTCAAGTACCCCGCGCAACCTGAGGGCATAAACTGTTTTATGGTATTAGAGGGGATCCTTAGATGAATTGACGCTGGTTTTTAGCACTACACCCGGATCAATCCGAAGGCAGAGGGTATTCAACCATATCTTAGGTAGCCCTAAGCTAATACTACTAATCTTATCGATCCATTTATCAGATGATTGGATTGAATTTAAAAAATTGTGAGGAAACTGTATTGTCATAATATTGCTCACAGATGAAGGTACTTCCTCGGGGATGGAACAAACAAATATGTTTAGATATTTGTCATAAATAATATCAAACAAATGTATATTGTGTTATTATTCATCATGAAGTTTGAAGAAGATATTTACTCCCTGGTAATTTTCATAAGGGGCAATTTTCCTCCATTGCGTTTGTCTGCAGGGTAATCTTTTTCCCTGGGCAGTTTTCCTTGTGCCTTAAAATTTATATAAATCAGATTCAAAGCAATTTTATCAAAATTGGGGCGAAGAGGATCCCACATAACAAAAGAACTGTTAAAAAAAATCAAGACAATCTGCACTTTTTTGACCATGTGGGCCGCTACACTGTCTTGTTGGAAGGTGTAATTTTTTCCTTGGGCGTCTCCATCCATCCAGGGAATGTAAATTAAAAGAAAGTTCAAAACAAGAAGCTAATGTATAATAACTAATATACAGCCAAGCTGTATCTGCACCATATCGCCCGGGCCTTCCATAGCTTCTGGCTAATAAGAGAGGCGGATTTCTTTTTGAATAATTGAATATCATTAAATTTAGATTTCAAATAATAATAAAAATTATGGTTCTAGCCTTTTTATTTAGTTTGTGATATACCTTTAAAGTTTTTCACCAATTTATCCGGACCACCCTGTACAATTTTTGGATCTAAACTAAAATGGCCTGTACCACACCTAAAATGACATCAGAGGCGTTAAAACATTGCCAAAGTTTTTTTTTGTATTTTTTTGACATCATATTTGAAACAGGGATTAAAAGCTTAGAAATGACTAATTTCAGTCAAAAAAAAAATACATTTTTCCAAATTAAAATGGCTTGAGAGACCTGTAACTTTTCCATAGTAATTTTTTGATGGTTTTTTTGACATCATTTTTAAGCTGAAGGTACAAGAAGTCTAAAAGTGTCATTTTTTTGAGGCAAAGGCAACATTTTCCAAACTAAAATAGCCTAAAAGTACTATAATTTATCCAAAGTCAGTTTTTTACTATTTTGACAATATATTTGTGAGAGTTTAGGTCAAAAAATGACCAATTTTAAGGAGATTAAATTAATGGAAAAAAAAAATCCATTAAAGATAATGGATTTTTTTAAAACATTCTTATATCGTGACATGGAGATCAATGCTTTGAGAAAAATAATTATTAAAGAGGGGTTCCTTCCAATCCTTTTTCCTATCTCATTCCCGACGGTTTCCATGATTCAATTCAACAGCTTACAGTCTCGGAATACGTGTGGGATTGTTTTTGTTTTGTTGTACTCCACACAAATAAAATGCAAGCTTTTAACCCTTTTGGCACAATAGGAACGTGGGTGTCCCAGCAATTAAGTAGGCCCTATTTTCCTGAAGAGTAAAATACGTTAGGGGTAACAATATTTATTTTTTTCTAATAAAGGGAGAGAGTTTATAACAAATGTAGAAGAAATCCGTGCTTTTCTAGGAATTAATCTCGTGATGTTAGTGATGATGCTTCCCAATTTAAAATCCTATTGGAGCGTTGATAACTTCATATCATCCGAGGGTATCAAAAATGCAATGACCAGAACTCAATTTATGTTCCATCTTCAAAACTTTTACTTTGCAAATGACTTAAAAGCAAATAAATTGGACAAAGCTTACAAAATGAGAGGAATTATCAATCATTTAAATGAAACATTTCAATCTGCCATGTCCGACGCTTCTGAACAGTCAATTGACGTACACTTGACTAAATTCAAAATAAAACTATCTTGCAAGCAATATATGAAGAATAAACCCATAAGGTGAGTATTCAGTAACACGAGATATCTTTATTTGCTTAATTTATATCTTGGGAAGAAATAAAATAATGCAAATGGTCTTGGAGAAAGTGTCTTATTCAGATGCTCAAGAATACCTACTATACAGTATATTTCGATAATTTCTTCAGTTCTTCCCAATTAGTTAATAAATTACAAGAAAATGGATTATACTGTATCGGAACTGTAAGAAAAGAAAGGGGAAAAATACAAACTAATTAAAGATGTGAGTAGAGTTGAAATCGAGCTAAAATATACAAATAATATAGTAGTAGTTAAGTGGTTTGACAGTCGGGGGAGTAACTTTAATTGGGACGAGTTTGGAAGGCTACAATCAAGTTTCATCTGTTCTAAGAAGAATAAAAGGGAACATTAGTCGTCCCATGTCCATCCATTATATCAAAAAATGCAGCTCTGGTATGGAAAGTGTTCATATTTTGGATCAAAAGATCAAATCATTGGGGGTTTGTTATTATTTGAGGATTTTTTGAAATCTCTTGGATATTTGTGTTGTTAATTCGCCAATAGTTTACAAAAAAAAATATAAAAAAATAATAATACAAAAGGAAATATAATTATTTACAAACGAGTCCTGCATCACACCGAAAAATCCTTCCTTAATCTATTATTCCATTTTACCTACCAACAATTAAATTGACGAGAGGGATATGTAGAAATTGCAACAATAAAAGAATAGCGAATAAAACTCATATTCAATGTAATATATGCAAAGTATTTTTATGTATAGTTTCTGGACCAAAATCAATAAATTTTTATAGTGATTATCATACTCAAAAAGAATAATTGTTTATTTATGATTATAATAGAAAATTTACTTATTTTTATTTTAAATATCGAAACTGTTTATGTTTTAGGAAGTAATTATAAGGATAAAAATATTTATTCGTCTGTTTACTCTTCAGAGCAATAGGGAAACCAGCTCCCACAAAAATACATCGACACCTAGATATCCAATCTTTGCAAACTAAAAAGAAATTGTTTTCTATACCCCATATAGTAAAAAAATATCAGAAAGTTGCATGAAAATATAATCAGGGACCTTATGGTCTCGAAATGGTTAAAGTGTTTCCCTTTATAGAAAACCCCTCATGATATTCTTTATTTTAGATACATCTGGCTTGGACTAAGAATAGGATCCCAAATGGACTCTATGTAGTGAATAACCCTGCCTTCTTCCCTGCTTCCACAAACCCTTAAAATCTTCTTTTCCTCATTCTCAAATTAGAAATGTTATATAAATCTTCCCGGTTTACTCTTTGCTTGAAGGAGTATTGTTGTGGGGAATTTTTTCCAGCATTATTCTTAGTGGATGAGTCAACCACCATATCACATCCTAGTTTACTTAGAATCCTTTCATTGATTTTAACTTTGACGAGCTCACAAGAGGCTTTATTGCCTACTTCAATTCAATGGGGTTTTCTAGCCTCTTGAGTTATACTTAGCAAATATCTAGAGGGGGATTATACAACATCCTTTCCCTTTCATTTCCATTGGCTAAGCGCATAATCGATATCCACGGAAATTCCATCTTTTATTAGACCCTTCATTTAATCGGATTTGAAATAATCATATAACTATTATTATTGATGATAAATATCAGTTTGGCTCCCTTAATTATCTTTCCTAAAATCCCCTTTCCCCTTTGTTCACAATATTCATTAGTCATAAATATAATTTTTTGTTTGTTCTCAATAATAAAAGGGGAGGCTGTGGATTGCGAAATGGATTCAACTCCTAGCATTCAGATGTGGAGCCAAAATACGAAGTATTATTTAAAGGGACGGGAAATATTGGGTTCGGATTTTTTACAAAATTACAATAAGTAACAATCTTTGTAGGAATAATAAAATAGTATTATACTCTGGGCATTGTACGTCAATATAGTTAATAGACTTGAAGTTGCGTAGTTTTATAATATTGTTCCGAGGAATTCATTTTTTTTGTGCCTCGGTACAGCTACAGATATTCCCACTTATTATTTTATAAAAACATTAGTTTTAATTTTTTAATATATTAAATACAATATTCTTTAATATTAACGTAAAATCATTAGGCAATGATGTTCTTGTCCAAAATAATGAATAGTCAGTCATCTTATTAGGCCCTCTGACCCTCATTGAGGCATTAAAGCCAACCTTATCTTTTTTCTTCTTTATTTGATCTAAAAATTGATTTCGTTTAATTTTGCCCAATTAAAACATTCTCAGCCTATTGTTTCTCATCATTTTCATACAGTTAAAAAAAACTATGCCCAGGGCCAATTTATCTTCTCTTAAAAACAATGAGGAATTAATTTATATACATATTATTTCAATGAATATTTACTTATGGGGGTATTCTTATGATTTTACTAACTTCACAGGTATATTATTGTTTTAATAAGAGAGTAAATTTATTCAATATTAATAATAATATTGTAGAATACAATTAGACAATAAAGCTTAAAGAACATTATTAATATTCCTAATCAAATAAATAATCATTATAATCTTCACTATTCAATTTTAAATCCTTTTTTTTACTCTTTATTTTTTGAATAAGTTATTCTTATATTTTTTTGAATATTACCATTTACTTCAAAAACTAGTTGTTTTGTCATGGACTGAAAATTCGACCGAAATATAAAGCGATCAAAACAATAGCCCTTATCAACGTCAAAAATTTCTAACAAATATAGACCTTGCGCTATTATTTTTATAATTTAACTAGTTAAAATATTCATTAGAATTTTTTTTGTTGAATATACAATTTTTTTAAATTTATGAAGATATTTAATAAAAAATTAAGATTTCGGCATTATGGAACGAATAACCCTTTGACCAATTAGATTAGTCAAAAAAATCTTGGGTTTTTACTACATATCTAGAGATATTTAGATGTATATAATTGTAATAAGTGTTAATCGTAGTAAAATTATCAAATATATTATAAGGTTAAGGCAAAAGAAAAATAAATCAATGACCCATATAATTAAATACATATTTGCATAAAATAATTTATTTAAATAAAATCACAAGTGATTTAATAATTCAGAAATGACTCCCGACTAACTAACTTTTGAAATATGTGAAACGAAATGAATTTTTTCCAATGTAACTCAACTAAAGTTGTAAGATCATCGACAAATTTATTAACATATTTATCACGTAAGAGTTCCCATAAACTATTGGTGCATATAGGTACATATGTAGGTAATAGAGATGGAGAGTTGAATACGTTTTGCAGCTTTACTGATAAATATATCTAGAAAAGAGGACCACATTAAATTCATACTCTAGGATCGTCTTCTACTTTTTTTTTTCAATGACAGAAGAGACTCATAAATAATATTTGAATCAGGAGCGAGGATGAAGTGTATAATACAGCCTTATAAATGAACTCAGTGTGTTAAATATGAATTGTTTGTTTGTTAAAAATGGTTATATTTTAGTTTAATGTCTAAAATTAGCATTCAATGGCGCGTTTTATCTATAGTTTTTGTCCATAAACTACGCTAAATCATTGAAAAATACATTTTGGAAAAGCTTTAAGGCCAAAGACATCCTTTAGATCCCTAAAAAAATGATTTTTTCATCTTAAAGTATGGGAAAAAATGCGGAAACATATTAAAATTCCAAAAAGTATATTTTTGATTAGGTCTAATGATGGAGGTTTCGTATCCTTTCTCATTCTCCTTTGTTTGGATATTATTGATTAATTTGATATACAAGTACATTATTTATGGCGTAATTGTAATTTTTTTATTAGTAAACATTCTATAAATATTGTAATTTTGTATTTCCCATCGATGAAGAGGGATTAGAGACGTTGTCATGGAACCACAGAGTAAGCAGGTTACAATCATAGAGGGCACTGCAATAAAATTGTTATCCCTACTTTTAGAGGCTTTTCTGCTTTTTTCTAAAAAAAAATTAACACATACACTTTTTCTATTGCTAATAACTCCACGAATTTTAATAGTTTTTTTTTTTCAGCTTACTATTCTTTATAAGCCGATTTACAATTCTGTGTAATTTTAACTTTGTAATAATTGCTCTAATACATTTAAAATTGAATTTTTTAAAATAGAAGTCTACGCTAAAATACAGAAATGAAAAGGTAAATTTTAGGATTTTGTCTATCAATTAACAAATTACAAACAAAATCGATCAACTGACATAAACATTATTGGACTTGCAAAGTTGTGTATTCTAAATCACAAATTTAGTTCGCTAATAGTTAATAAATAACTAATTTAATTATAGTAAACTGTACTTTCATTTATTTATCTACAACTATGTGTTAAAAAAATCGAGTTTAAACACTTTTAATACATCTAAATTCATCATTAAAAAAAAGAAATCTCCGGTAAAATACTAGTATGATGCGGTAAACTTTAAGAATTTGTTTATCAAATAGAAAAATTAAAAAAAAAAATTGATCGACTGACCTACACATTATTGGACTTGCAAAATTGTGTTCACAATGACTTATTAACAAAATATGAAATATTGAAGAGACGTCATGACGACATCTATAAAAAACTTCAATCGAAAGTGTGATGCTATACTATAAGGAAGTGTGTTCGTATGTTATATTTTTTAAATTATAATTTAAAATTGTTATTACTAACTCAATCTTCCACCTACCCTTATATCGAGAGGACGTTACAATGACCCACTCTGAGAGGGTCTTGTTTGGATACACATGTTCTATGCCATCACTAATATCAAGCCATTCAAACCTTCGCCTTGCAAAAAATGAAGAGTCCTTCTCTTCATGGTACTCAAAGCTTGCTTAATCATGTTGTTTGGAATGACTTCTTAGGTAATTAAAGCAGGGATCCGAGCACCGAGATCATTAGTTTTGAAATCTCGTCCAGAGAACTCCCACTGTGTTCTACGAGATAGAAAGAAGTTATTCAAAACGGGTCTCCCGTCTGATATATATATTGACCTGTAGAAGTAATCCCTACATTACTAAGGAACTCATTCCTGCTGTTCAGTCGAGTTTTATATTTCAGTGGCTCGTTTGAATCTAGTAAAGGGAAGAAATTCTCAATGATAGAGCTCCAAACTGAGATATCTTCTTGGTGAATAAGCTGCAATGTTTATTATTATTATTATTTTTTTCTCCAGCCTAAAATGGGAATGGAAAGAGACAACAGGATTGAGATCTTGGCATTCCTTCGTGTGGGAATGATTGAGGCAGTTACTGCTTGCCAATTGGGGGTATCCAGACTACCTAGTAGGAGGAGGAGGACGACAATAGTATGAAGAAGCGTCCAGGAGATTGCAGGATGAACATTATGATCCAGAATTGACCAATAACCTTTTGGAATCAGACCTACAAAGTAAATGAGAGCTCATACTACAGAACTGGGTAGATGTAGATGAAAAGAGAGTGAGGAACATGGTGAAGAATCTTGGTGCGGGCGGAAAGGCCGCTTCTCACCAAAAGTAGTCAGAATTTTATCAAGAATAATATGGATTTTTGGTACAAAGAGATGTGGTCCCGTTCATCCCAGACATGAAGCCGTTATCCTTTGTCATATGGCCTCACATTGAGTCTAAAGCCTGAAGAGTTTGTCACCCTTATATAAACGCCTTGGGGGTCTCTGTTGAAAAATACTGAGGCACCATGGACATAAAACTTCATAAAGAAGACCTAATGCAATTCGTTCTAGGGAGGGCCAACGGCCTTCATCGAGGTTGAGGAAGGTTACATTCAGTAAATGAGCTATTTGAATATATATATATATAATTTATTAAAATTTTTTATTAAATTTGGGCATGTTGTCTTAGAAATAAAGATTGAAAATCCGCACAATTACTTATCAGTCAGGCTGTAAATAATGAGCATTTTGTAGTATGTGAGTGTTGTTGTTGGCAATTTGAGAAGTGTACTGGATGGTCCATTGAAACCCGAACACTTCCTAATTTAAATAATGAATGAATGTTGAGTGATTTAAATTAATTCATAGTTCGATATATGAAAGCATAAACAATTAGTTACAAAACTTATTTTTTTTTCTTTTTTACAGAACTTAACAATGTGAAAGTATGGCCTAAAATAATGCAAAAATAAATTGGAAAATCGAATGATAATTGATTTTGGAATGAGAAAATAACAGTTTCTGTTTGATCATTTTTCGTATCTTAGCCAAAGATTGATGGATTAAATAAATGATTTGAACTCAATAAGTAATCTTTTCCTTTACCCACCCATCTTTTTTAGAATGCAGCTAGTGAACTGGACAAAAAAGAATAAATAATTTCTTATAGCCATTCCATCCATTTTGAATTTGTAAATATCAATTAAAAATTCTGAAAATACTTGTGTGAACATCGAGAAAAAATAAGTGTTTATTTTAAAGTAATTTTAGTAACAGGATCTTGGAGTTTTATCAGGATATAGTAAAAAAATTATATGAAATATTTAATCAAATCAGTAACCATCATTTTTGATGAGGTTGCATGCATTATATAAAATAATACCTAGAATATTATAATTTTGGAGCTATTGTTGTTGTAGGCCTCAGTCCTCACATCTTGGAAAAGAAGAATCCAGGAATTAAAAGGAACGACTTTTAATCAAAGCAGTGAATAAAATTCACTAAGCCTCGATCAAAAATGGCTAAATATACGAATAAATCCTAAACAAGACAATATCCTGATAAATAAAGATTTGCCTGCAATTAGATTTAATGTTTGAGGAGTATACTGAAAAGTATTGGCAATCAAATGTTGTTTCAAAGGAATAATAAGCATTTATATAAATTTTGGGGCGTATAATAACCCAGTCGCTAACTGAGGGTTAACAAAAACTTTCTTTTTTTCTTTGAAATCAATCATAATCTCTATAAACCTTCATCCTTTTAATATCCCATTTTGAACATCCATTCGTCTGTCTCTAACGTCCATAGACCCTGTCGTTATTATTACTATTGTTTAGTTCGTGTCTCAGTTTTTATTACCCATAAATTTTGTATCCCCTCCAGAATTGAAATGTATGTTTTGTAGGAAGGGTTCGAGAGGAAGAATGATAAAATGAGGATAAAATCACATAAATAATCCTTGGTGAAAATGAAAAAAAAAAAAAAGAAAAAGAGATTTATTTATTTTTCTCATAGAGTTGGTTCCTTTGCTCATCCATTTCCCATTATAAGATTGTACGTGATCATCAGTACATCTTGTAGAATCTAATTCTACGCACAGATATATATGCATTTATTTTCAAAACGAATAGCACAAAACGCTACTAGGAAATTGCTAATTTATTTACACATGGGACTTACAAAATCCGCCATGTTTGTTTTAATTTTAAAAGAAATAAGTTTCTATTTGAATTTTAAGCACTTTGATTCTGCTCTCACTGATAGATTTATCTACTTTACTTTACTTTTGATCTAAAAAAAAAAATATCGTAAGTGATATCATTAATAATGATGCTAATCAAAATTGTTTTGGGCAATTAAAAGAACAAAAACAAATATCAATCTTGAAGGCATTTGAGACTTTTTTTTGAGGTGTTACAGGGAACCAAGTTCTGCTACCACATGTAAGGTATCCCTGGGGTAGAAAGCCAATCACCTATTGTTCTGATTGTTGATCTTCTGGTCCTGACAAACGTTTTTACCGATCTATTCGCAGATTCCAAGGAGGGCTTCGTGCCTTTTCCAAATATTTTGGGACAACGAATTCATAAATTGATTCGATTTTTTTGCAACTAGTGCAAGTTTGTACAAATCCACTACCTAAATGTCCGTGTTTACCCAAGAGAGCGTGCCCAAGTGGAGGCAAATATAGTTTTCGCGATGTACATAGCCTCTTAATAAAATGTAATTAAATATCGCGGAACATCCCTATTGCTTGCATCACGCAACCTTTACATATGAATATCTACGTTGTTGAGACGAGTATCTCTACGTTCTTTTTATCCTCCATTAAGTCTCTCTGTATGATTCTTTTTCTTCAAATTTATCTCTTGAGATTTGTAGCAAATAAGAGAAAACAACGTGTTTGAACAAAGTAGACAACTGGGAATTTTCCTTCTCTCTTTCTCTATTCATCAACTGCTTCAATGATTCTTTCTAATAAATCACTTTGAAATAATGAGAGGCAATCTAACACTATGACTAAGCATATCAGACTACTTTTTGATTTAATTTATGATTTCTCTCTCTTTACCCTTACTCCATTCCTACTAAATGATTCGTCATTATGGCTATACTATATACATATAATGTAGTAGATCCCAATACCACGAAAAATGCATAAAATAATTGATTGAGGATTTGGCAGTTTTAATTTATGATTTTGTATAAAAATAGTTTTTTTTTTCTTCATTCTTCTCCTTTTCAACTTTTGTTGTTTTTGTCGAATGCACTGATGAATTTATGGCCAAAAAGAGGCAGATTAAGGATGACTCACTCCATTAGAAGATTTTCCACTACTTTTATTTTTGAAAAAATGTCCCTCAATCATGTCAAACACAAACCCTGACAATCTAAATAATTTTTTGGAGGAGAGCTGTTTAGCTGTCATGGCGTTTATTAAATCAGCTACACTCAGCTGTGACAATGGAGGAGGGGCAGAAGGAAATAAACAAGGACATTGGCGAGATATTGACTACTCAAACTCACTCAATCAAGGACTCATAATTAGAACTCCACAACAAATCTTTAATAATACTCTCCGTCTTTCATCATCACACAATTTAACTCCCCAGAAATGAAGAAAATATTAATAATAATTCACTCTTCGGTTTGTTAACTCAAAAACAAAGCGTTCCGTTAAAAAAATACTCCCAATTTTCCTCAGTAATGATTTATCTCTGTCAGTCAAAGGCATTATTGACGGCTTATAGGTCATCAAAGTAACCAAGACTTTGTCGACTGCACCAAAACTCTATAACTTCAAGGAACCAATAATACATCGATAACAGCTCCAAATCTGCATGGGAAGAATTCCATACAATTGGCTTGCAGCTAATCTAACAAAACGTCATGATTCCTAACCTGATATTCTTCCAAACATTCTTCAAATAGATTCTTTTTACCTCGTTAATTTTCTTTATTTTTTTACATACCGACAGATAATATTTTATACAACTCTAATCTTAGCTATCATCAAGATTAATAGAAAACCAAGGTTATACCATAACGTGTGTACAACTGATCTTTGACTTCCACCACGCTTTTTAATATTGACGTCATAGGGTATGAGTGGTACGTATTTTGGCAAAATCTATTTTTCTTGCCGAACAGTAATTTTATTTGATTATCTACAAGTTAAAGCTATACACCAAGTGGTCAAATGGAAACCATGAGTTTTTCCAAATATAGTGTGCAAAACTTGGCGGCTACTTTTTTGCACGTAGAATCGAAAAGGAAACGTGAATGTTACTCTACAGCTTACAATATTCTCTACATGAATTCAACCTTTTAACTCAATGTACAAGGGGAATTCAGCAAAGGAAAAATAAAGTAACATATGTCATGAGGGATAATTATAAAATGACGTCATTCATCATTCATATAACTAATTTTGAAACTACCCGTTTTGAGGCTACTAGTGTTTGATTAGGACCTTTATTTTTTTATTTGATAGATCTTGGAAGATTTTTAGCTTCCCCTACAGTGAAAGTCTTTTACATGATATTTATTTATAACATTATTTATGTTTAAAAACTTTTTTTAATTAAAGAAACTTATTGTGGCCCATATATCGCTCACTCCAATCAGTTGGGCGTGTCCAGGACCACCGTCTACGCCATCAGCAAGTCTCAAATGTTAGAGAGTAATAAGGGCTCTGTCAAAATGGCCAAAATGGAATCGGAGGATTGAAATAAAACAGCCCAGGCGAATCCTTGCAAGTCCATGAGGGCCAATACAAGAGATCTCGGGGTTTCACACCAGACTGTCAAGAGAACAATCAAAAAGTGGGTACAACGAGCCTTGTGAGAGCTGAGAGGCTACTTTTGAATCCAACAACGAAACAACCCCATCTCTTCCGTTACAAGCCTCTCTTGCTTCAGTTTAATGAGTTATTTTGAACCCTTTTTCACATTTTTTGTTCCCCTACAGCCCTGATGCCCAACCTATCGACTACTCATTTTGGGGTACATGTCAAGGGAAAGGCTGGCAGTGTTTGTCATCCAAACAGCGAAGCCCTCAAAACAACTGTCAGTAGGCACTGTTTTTTAAAGTTATTTGTATATTAGCTTGATTGGAGGTCATGGCCTTATATTATAGCCTTGAATTTCACGTCATGGATTAAAATTTTAGCTTTATCAAATGAAATGAATTAAAAAATCTACTTGTATACCAAATTTCATAATAACTTGAGGTGATCAAGTAAAATATTGCCATATATTGAACAATTTGATATAGAATGACGTACTTAGTAATTTTAAGTACTTTCAATATTTGAAAAAAAAAAAAAAAAATGACATGGTAAGCCTGACAATTTGAAAAATGTGTAGAACGAGAGCAGCTAAGCTGTCAGTGCCCTTATCTAAAGGGCATAGCCAGGAATTACTCCGCTGTGGATCAGTAACTCTTCTATTGGCCATTCATTAGTACATATACTTGGAGTTATACTTTATAATTGAAGGGTCTCTCCTGAAGAATGAAAGACTCTTCATAATAATAAGTAATAAGGAGTTACAACTCAAGAAACGTGCTCTAACAAGTTACTTTTTATTTTTCTCCTTTTTTTTAAATTTACGCTAAATTCCCTCCTTTTTACGCCATGTTTCCCCCCTTTTTAAAAAGAAAGGGAAGAAGAAGAAAAAAAAAAGGAAGAGAAGAGAGACTGATGATAAAGAGGGAGCTTGTAGCAGCAGCAACATTGCTTTGTGGATTAACTTTAACAAAAAAAAAAAAAACAACAAAACTATAAATCATTTCTGACTATGAATATGTATGTGTATCCGACTCTTATTATTTATGGGAGAGGTACTAGAATAATAATAATAAAAAAAACAATAAATAAAATAATAATGTTGTAAATACGTCATTTAATTTCTTTTTCACGTGAGACGCTTCCATTGTATATTAACATAATCCCTTAATATAAACGCAACTTTTCATACGAAATAACATCGCAACCTCTTACCTTTTTTAATACATTTCAGGGTTATTATAAAACAGAATAATTAAAAAACGAGGGGAAAACCCTCAATGACGTCACAAGGGGTCGATTCTAACTTCTTTAAGGACCGACGAGTGGGACTGATGGATGGGGCTCCACTGTAACGCGGTTCTTAGTCCTAAATAACAACCGACACAACACTATTCCTTAACATTTTCGCGTTTTCTTCCAAACTTATAAACAAAATATCAAAACGAAAACCATGAATTCACTCTTTAATTGAAACAATAGGAATTCTACAAATTGTCTTTGCCTTTATTGTTTCATCTTGGAACCTTTCTAATAAAAAGAAGCAGAAAAAAGGCCCAAAATCACTTTGTAGACATTAGCCAAATCTTTCCAACTTTCAAATAATAACTATTTAAAGATATTCTGAATGTGCTTCTTCTGGAGCCGCTCCTTTGCTGCCATGACGGTATGTTTTGGGCAATTTTCGTAATGGAAGGCCCATTTCAAGAACCTATTTCAGTTCCCAGCCCTGGTTGTCCCCAAGAATTCTCAGAGGATGGCTTCTGACCATGGGATATTAAGTTGTGAGTAGAATATTTTTGCCGAAGGACAATTGGGGGACATGCGACATATGTAGGAGTATTTATCCTTCCTTTAATGCGGAGAAGTTGTCCTTACCACAACCTCTCTGTATATACATATTTGATTCGAAATACTGTAAACGTTGTTTTGTATAACTCTTTATGTACAAGCATTCACACAATAGACAAGCTTCACTGCCTAGAGAAAGAGCAACCCAGAGATATTTAAGACGATGTAATACTAATGGAGGAAATTGCTCTCGGCTTTCGAGCAAGTTTTTGAACGGTCAAAAGTATATACACTCATAAATACATTATAAATCCTCTCAAGGGAGGGATATTTTGTCCTTTTTTCTTTTCTGTACATGGTCTCTTGGGAACTTAAACAGTCATATAAGTATAATTTATATAAATAATAAATGTAGATATTAGGTACATCGAAACCAAGCTTCATTGGTTCATTTACAGGGTGCTGGAACATCATTTCCTTTTTGATAACGCGTGGTAATGTGCCTGGTTTCATTCTAAAGTCGAGATTCAAAAGTTTTCTTGGAAATACAGTCAGTCGCTATCACGTGTTGGGGGTATTGCGGAACGTGCATTTACCGTTGAAAATAAATACAGCCAATTTTTTTTCTTTATTCAGCTCCTTTGTGCATATATGTATACACAAAAGATAATAAAAATAGGGCAATTACTTACCGATATATTAAAAAAAATAATAGTCTAAATTTAGTACCCTGGAGTCTCAATGATGACCTGATTCTACTCTTGTAGCTTTCAGGGAGACTCAATCGTCCTCTATGTAGATCACATAATATATCCGTCTCACTTTCCAAATTAGGTAAGGTCATTTTCAAATGCCATGCGCATAGGATAATACTTGGAGTCCTCTCAAGTGGAAACTAATGATTTAATAGAATATTTTATAAAATGAAACTAATTGTAAAAAATAGAAGCCCCTTTAAAATAAGAATCTTTGTGTATCATGGAGAACTACAAGAAGTGGACAAGGGCTTAGGAAGATTCTGGAATCTTAAATCAGACTCGAAGGGAAGAACCCTAGGTCCCATCTTACATCACATGGGCAGGGACGAGCCTCTGAATTTTAATCCCCTCTTCCAATCGCGGTGTGAATTTTTTGGTTAGAGCGATCGACAACCATGTAAGAATATCATTTGAGGTCTGTTGATCGTCCCATCAAAAATATAATTCCCCATTTTAATATGAGACGGGAGAAATGGAAGGATAGCAAAGGATTCATCGATCCACTGACTCTATTCTTTTTTGACTTGGGAGGATGACCTCAAAACCAATAAGGGACAGATTGAAAATACGGAACACCTCTTCTTCCCTATATCCGTTTATACAGCAGTTAATTAACAGAGTGGATGATATAGTACAAAACAATGGAACTGGATAATTACGAAGCGTGATTGGCTAGTATCAACAGCGTACAGTCACCCTAAATATTCAAAATAGAAGCTTGATAGCAAAAATAAGGTCCGTCATGTACGCGGCAAGGACTAATAAAAAACAATACCTCATGGGATGGACAAGATGGTCTAGAGATCAAAATCAATGATGGAGAGTTGTGATGAAAATGGGAGACCGGTTAAATGTGTATAAAGCCGTGGAGTGTTGAAATTAATGTATTAAACTATTTATTCATTTTGTTATAATTTTATAAAAAGCGATCCTATCAACAACTTTATTACTTGAATGACTTAATTATTGCTTTTAATTTATGATGTGTATTTTACGTAAATAAATTTAGGTTTAGAAAAAAAATCAAGAAACTAATTGCAATTCAGTGACTGAGTTTTTTTTTTTTGTACACCAGTACAACCATATTTCAACATATAAAATACATACTTCCATCATATCAAATATACAACTAAGCAGACTTGAAGACAGGGAGGTTTTCGTATTTCTTAATTTATATATAGAAATACGGAGTTTTAATTATGATAAAATTTATATTTTCCACCACCAAGGGCAATATATATAAAATAGAAATCTTTTGTTATCAAAACCAAGTTGAATTTTGAAGAAATTTTCCAGGTCAAAAGGTTACTCATCGTTTTACACTCAAATGAAAGTTAGCTACTGAGTTTTTATTAGTGAGATTTTTGACACTCAGTTAGAGCTTCAATTTCTAATATACAAAAAACGATTCTTTCAATTCAGTTTCTTAATTTAACATGAGCAAAGTTCTCTGACCGCAAATAACTCCACGGATAATGATGAGTAGAGTAGTAATTTAGCAACTTTTTGTATTTTATAATTGTTCTTATATTACCTTCAAATGAAAATAATACTACGTCATGACAGCCCCGTCGCTCTACTCCCAAACATTTTCAATTTGTTAGAGCTACCATATTGGTTTTCAGGTTCTTTTTTTTTTGTACAACTCTATAAATTTTACCATTTCAAAAAAGACTATAACTGGAAATGACGTTGGTAAATTTAAAATATTTCACCACGACTGAAAAATGGGGAAACTGCATTGATTTAAATACAATTTAAATCCAATCCGACCGAGGAAAAGATGGATATGGACAATGGCATAAAAGCTACACAAATCGTCTGCGTAATGCCAGTATTCTCTAATCGACATTGCTATGCGGGTTGGTATGGAAAGCCAGACTTTGTAAAACTTCCCTGATATTACCTAACATTATCTTCTAGCAATATGGTAGCCCTGGTTTGATTGAATCAATGTAACCCTGGTTTGATTGGGGCAATGTAACTTAATTTCTTCCTTGATAATTGAAATATGTGCTTATGGGACAAGACCTTGTGGCATCTAGAATTTTTCGTGAATCAAACCTACTGTGTCTGTTATTAGGAATTTGCTAAGCACAAGACCTGTTAGTCACACCAATGCTCTTAATGGAGCGGCGTAACTCAGTAGACAATTTAATTAACCGTCATGACAACTAAGCTATTCTTATCCGAAACAATCTTCAAATTGTCAGGATTATCATTTTAATTATTGGTTTCTTTTTTTCTTTTAGCGCAATTGCATGTCATATTTTTGCTACAATTCTACGTATGATTATCACCAATTTGTGTTCTTTATGGTCATAGATTGAAATATTATTTTCCTTCCGTAATTGAGTAACAACAAAGCGTAAACGAACGTGGTAGGCCTGACAATTTGAATCATGTTTGGGAAAAGAGCAACTTAACGGCTGTAATTTATTCGTCTTCATTATTTTACAACGTTCGGACACAAAACGTGGACTGTTAATAAATGCTGATTATGTAATTAAAATAGAGAGGGTTTGTGATTTTTCATGCATATTCCGAATCTCCTGTTCTTTTCGCATAAGTAAACAATAAAAACATTTCTCAAATCTTTCATCATGAGTGAGCAAGAAACAAAACGGCAAAGGATCACTGACCTTCTGGATGCCAAAATTGAGGTGGCAGAGATTATGGACATTGTGAAGTGCTCCAGAAGCCTCATTTTCAAGGTGGCCAATATGGAAAAGGATGGAAAAGACCTCTCAAGGAAAGAAGGAAGTAGGGGACACAACTTTGAAAATGGATTCTGAGTTTCTGGGGGACCTGAAGAAGAAGACCCAAGAGGACCCCACAAAGTCCATAAATCGCCTCTCTAACGAGTTTGTCGTGGACGAGGGGGCAATCACGAGGGCGGTGAAGGAGGACTTGGGGTTTTCCTCTTACACAAGGATCCCACAACACCTGTTGACATACACTCTGAAGGAAAGGAGACTGCAGAGGTGCAAGAAAGTTCGTGTGTGGATCAAGGCAAATGGATCTAGAGTAAAAATTTTCTCTGACGAGAAGGTTTTCACGGTGGACCAGGTCTACAACTATCAGAACGACAGTTGGCTGGGGAAATTGCCAGAGGAGGTCAAAAAATGTTCTGTACGAAACATGCAGCATAAACAGTGGTCCTGGGGGTCGTGGCGTCTGACAGCAAGAAGATGCCTCTCTTCTTTAAGTCTGGGGAGAAAGTCGTTCAGGAGGCCGACTACAAGGTGCCGACCGAACGAGGACTCCCTGAAGGTCGCCAATGTGAAGGAGTGGAACAACTTGTCCGTGAAGCTCATCATCAACTCCTGCAAGGCTTTCCACCACCGCGTGGAGGCTGTAATTGCTTCTGAGGGCGGCCATATTGAGTGAACATGTTCACAATGGTCGTGTCTCAATGTTTCGTTAAAAAAAATTCCAAATTATTTATCCAAAAATAAAATTCTTGACATTTTTATAAAATCTGTCATTCAGTCCACGTTTTGCTTCCGAACCCTGTATATAATTACATTTAACAGAAAGGATGTTTATTACCCACGACAGGGCCCTTAAAGGTTTGTGAGAGTGAATTTTCTCTATCCATAATACCGATTATCTTCATATCTGGAGCAGCTGTCGCCTGATATGACCCAAAACTTTAAAAAGTTTCTTGATACAACAACTTTTGAACTGACAAAAAAAAGAGACACTATGAAACAGCCTTAACACCCTGTATAAAAAAATTACTATCGTGTGAAAGAGGAAGAGTAACTCTTAGGAGTTGTCCTAGAGTTATAAGTGCAAGTCCTGATTGGACATTGAGTAGAATTGAGGTTCGACATCTCTGTAATTCTGGCCAATACATTTGCTAGATACGGAGTGGTGTATGTATTTATATCTTTAATATGATAGCCCCTAGCAGCTAGTTTAATGAAACTTCATGACAGCTAAGCTGTTCATCTCCAAAATATTCTTTTATTTTCCCGTAGCATACCGGCAGGTAATATTTCCTACAACTGTAGAGTTGCCTTGGGGTTATGCAGTGGGGGAATTTGCAGGCCTTGCTCTCCACGAAGCCTCATAGTTCATAGTCCAGTGGTAAGTTGTCTGGGGATGAGGGTGTGAGAACAAAACTATGAAGGTCAGAAATCCTTGAAGTTTTCCTTGTACAATGCTTTAGTTGTTATGCCCTTACGCCATCTATGCACATAGAAATGCCCCAGTTTCTTGACTGCATCCCTGATAGTCCGTCGCTCATGGCGAGGTCCTTGGCTAACCCCATCTTGCTGGTGGGTTTGGAGGCTTCAATTTCAAAAAGGCGTCAGCTGTCTTCATTCATACTCTTGTTGTATGCTTCCCTTTCAGTCTTCCTGGAGAGGTTCTCACTGCTGTCAATGAGCCTCCTGACTTTATGGACAAGCTCAACATTATTATCATCACCAAAAGTGTTTGTCATGGTTATTTTTATTTTCAGAAGAAGAAGAAGTGATGGCTTTTGAGAAGTCAATCGTTCTTTCACTATTCGTTATCACGACGCACGTGAGGGGTTTATGTACACTGTACATTAGCTAAAACCCATTATAATCCGAGTATGAGCCATTATCACGTATTTAATAATGACTCTAACCATTAAATAAAGGATATTATGATATTTATCATTTTTCCTTCCCACTTGTTTAATGTCTTTCCCCAAAATATATTTTGAATTATTCATGTTTATACAATATTATTTATCATTAGTGTGTTAGGGCGGTTTGTTCGTCGAGCTTTTTACGAATTTCGATTTCAAATACTATGAGAAAGTTGTCATTTGGTAAGAAAATAACCTATGCAAAATTTCTTTGTTATATCATGTCGTCTTTAGGTCACCCACATCTCGGTCAAAGTTTTGAAAAGGGGAAAACGTGTAATGGAACTAAATGTTACTTCAAATTTTGGTTCCACACTCAGTAAATACTTTACTTAGGAATATTTGCAAACCCTTCACAGGTATGAAAGATATTTTAAGTTTTACTAAACTAAATTCAATTGGTAAGCTGAGGTATTTTATTGTAATATTAGTTAATATAATGTCTTATACAGGGCACTTTAAAATTTGGGAATTTTTAAAGTACTATAATATTAACCGTCACCTCCCCTCAAATCCTTAATCCCTAGGTTGATAAACCATGACAACATTGAAATAGAGGCACATCTTTTAGCAATATATAAAACCTTAAAAAACCGGAGCTATACATATGTATGAAATTTCTTCGCAGAAATAATAAAATGGTCGATATATACATGCTATCTATGCAACCACATTGGCCCGCTCTCTGGGGGAAATGTGGGAACTTAGATAGCTGACTAACCACTGTCTACGCCGTCAGTAAGTTCAAAACGTTGGAGAGGAAGAAAGGCTCTGTAAGAAAGACCAAACTGGATCCGGAGAAGTTAAAGAAAACAACCCAGGCCAATCCCCACAAGTCCATGAGGGACAAAGCAAGTGATCTCAGGGCTTCACACCGTCCTGTCCAGGGAGCTATGAAAAAATTGGTGGAAAGGGTCCTGTGAGGATGGAGAGGCCACTTTTGACACCAACAATGAAAGGAACCCATCACCTCCATTGCAAGTCTATTTTAAATGAATCTTTTGAGTTCTTTTCTTTATACGCTTGGCCCCCTTTATAGCCCTGATACAAATCACCTTGACTTCACCTTTTGGGTGGATGTCGATGGGAAGGCTTGGAATGTCCGTCATCCAAACACCGATACTCTCAAAGCTACTGTCAGCCGGCACTGGGGTTTCATGACAGAGGGCTACATCTGCAGCGGGTGCTTGGCCTTCTGACAGCCCCTTGAACCCATCATTACTGCTAAAGACAACTACATTAATGATTCAGAGAGCTCAGACACACATCCATTCCAAATATTAATTTAGTTGAAATTCTATTCTTAATCAATAATTTTTTTTTTGTTGAATGTGAATATTCAACTTGTTCAGCCTTTATTGGACCACACGGTAACTCAAATTGAAATTTGAAAAAAGCTTAAAGAAAAACCGTCCTACTGTGTTTATATTATAACATACTTCGTGTAAAACAACAATAAATAAACAAGCCGTGTATTTGCTTTTATGATGTCTCTTTATAACAAGTACAATCAACCATTTATGTGCTGTGTTTGTGTTTCGTTTGCACTAAATAATAAAAATAGCAAGAAGTTATTCAATTTAATTATACGGAGAATGTCTTAAAAGACATGCTGGGAGCTCAAATAGTTGGGTTTTTTTTTTGGGGTTGCTGGTGGCTATTACTTTGTATATGTTGATTAGGGTGAATCTGTTCAACAATAAATTATCAAATTACTTTTCACATCTACAACCCTTCCACCGAAGAGCAACATTTGTATTCTTCGATGAATTATCTTACATTTCTATCTTATAATTATTCTTAATGACCCATTGGGTGTGTTTTCTATTTGTACTAACTAATTGTATATGCTTTTATATATCAAAATATGACTTAATTTCAATCACTCAACCTTCATTATTTATTGAATTAGTAAGTCTTCATAAAAAGAGTGATATATAAAGATTGCCTACACCAGCCCACACCTCAGCAGTTGTGGTAGCAAAATTAATGGAAATAGGGTTCTAACTCGAGATGCCTACATCACTAGCAATCTCACGCATCTTCAATATTCCATCATCATATCATGAATTTTAGCAATGGTTACTCGAGGAGTAAATTCAACAGGGTGTCCAGAACGTTCAGTCATTACACCCATATGGGCACTCTGAAAATTTTGAAACCACTCATAAACTGTTCTAATAGAAAGTACAGAGTCCCCACCCATAATGTTTAACAGGCTTCTTTTTAGTGGCCTGAGGAGGTGTTTTGCCTTTCATAGAGTAATGTTTAATCAACATACGAAATTCTTTTTTTTTTGTATTTTTTGATTCAAACGAATGCCATATAGATAGAAAGATCTGCCTGAAAGTTTGTGTGTGTTCTTCCAAGAGATGCTACTAACTAAACATAACCTCCATACACCCCAGTAGTGCCATCTCTTGGACTTTGGTCGGACTTTTCAAACGATCTTTGTAAATGTTTGAACACTAATTATACTAACATCAAATGTATTTTATTGAGAATCCCTGATCTAAGGTCATATTTTCTACAACTCTACCAATGAATGAAGGACTGGAGCCTACTCCGATTCCAATTGAGGAGCCATAACTCTACATTCTACATATTATAAGAATACATAGTCTAACTGCCTCGTAATAAAAGAAAAATTATATATATCTTTTTTTCTTTTGCTCCTTCCCTATTTTTATGGATCTTTGCCCATTAAAAAAAAGTTTTATAGGTTTATTTTCAGTATTGAATTAGGATTTATGTTCTTTTTCTTATATATATACATATGTATGTATATAACAGAGCGCCATCTATCTATGGTAATTTGAAATCCTTTATGTGTTTTTTTACACGTCATAAACATAAATAATGTTTATTGTCGAAGCATATATATATGTGTACATTAGACTGTTCCATTTTGGGAAAATATGTTTATTCTCTTTACGGGGACAATCACAAAATTTGCTTTTGCAAATTTACCGAGTGGTTCATTAGTATATGAACACTTTGAATTTTAAACTTTAACAAGATATCCTTTATTAATTAACAATGGAATTTCAACAGACTTAATAATATGAAGAGATGTGTGTCTGAGCTCTCGTAATCGTTAATGTAGCCCCTCTTAGAGGCAATTATGGCTTCCAGGCGATGGCAGAAGGCTTGGCACCCACTGTGGATGTAGTCCTCTGTGATGGCAGCCCATGACTGGCTGACAGTGGCTTTGAGGGCCTCGGGTGTTTGAATGACAGACACTGCAGGCCTTCCCTTCGATATGTATTCAAAAGATGTAGTCGATGTAGTTGACATCAGGACTGGTGGGGTGACAAAAGTGTCAAAAAAGAGTACGAAAGAACTCAAAAGAATTATTCAAAAGAGACTTGAACGGAGGAAATAAGTGTCTATCATTCCTGGTGTCAAAAGTGCCCTCTAATCCCAGACAAAAGCCTCTTTTTACCCACTTTTTTGATAGCTCTCTAAACAATTTGTTGAGAAACCTTGAGATCTCTTGCATGGGCCCTCATGAACTTGAAGGGATTTGCTCTGGGCTGTTTTTGTTTACTCCTACAGGTCCAGATTGGCCTTGCAAGGATTGAATTTCAACTATCCTCTGACGCTGTCACCAATCTCGAGATAGAAAGAGAAAACTTGTACAGGATACTCAAAAAGAGGGACAGTCTAACATATATATACTGTTTAGAAGTAGTCGGAGAAATAGAGAAGTAGGCAAGAAGAAGAGATTTATGAATTCAAAACTAAATTACAATTTCCTTTTCTTTGTTTCTCTCTCCTTCCGACGAAAGAAAGATGAATGAACAAATATTCAATTATAGAGTACCTAGAAATAAATAAAGGCATTTAGAATGAGTAATTACGAGTAAAACATACGCCCCTAAAACCAGCTAATTGTATAGGGGTAATAAATTATTATTTTTATACGGGAAGGGGGGGTTTGGTGTTGATGACGATAATAATAAAATATTTATTGCTACACTTCAAATAAAACATACAATCAGTACGGGCACATGTACAAATAACTTTAACTTGTGGTGCCCTCGAATAGTCCGTTCTGAACGTGTTCTAGGAATATTGCATTGTTCATCCAGTCCCCAATATCAGAATTCATTAAAAAGCTGAAGACGGAATATCCTTGAAAAGGTAGAATACTGTCTAAAAGCTGTGTCCACTCATTCATAAATTTAGGACATTCATAAACCAAAGAGTTCAGTTTTCCTTTCAAAAAATCCAATAGATGCTTCCAAATCCCATGTCCCAACTCTTGGGAGTATCGCACGGCTCTGCCAGTAATAGTCAAGCTTCAACCAACGTGTTGGCCATTTGTCCATGTAGTGGGTAGAGACCTTCTCCTTAAGATATGACCAAGTGATTCCAACCATTAGGGTAAGCGGTGGATCCAGAGCTCCAGCTTTGGCTAGCATATCAGCCACTGCATTTCCAGTGACGTTACTGTAGCCAGTTACCGTTCAGAGGGAAAGAAGGACCACCCTAGCAAACGACCGCAAAAGAGTTGGTGATACTATAGTCGTAATAAAGTTTTGACGAATTTGTCTATATTAATAAATCAAAGTTTGTCTGTCCGTATGAATATTAGGTGGGTGGTTTTACTCTCTGTAAGTGTACGAGTACATAGTGGCGCTTCCAAAGGATTCATAATAATATTTTATCAACAAAAATAGAGTACTATTTGTTAAAGAATACAAATCTACCCTCTGTTTACAAAAACGTATTATCCACATATTTTTCCGGGGGCGTCCGCAGGAGGAAGGCTAGAGGGCTGTAGCCTCCCCCCAAATTAAGGAACTTTTGATTCTTTTGATTTGAAATTTAATATAATTTTTGAATTTTTTTCTAAAAAATTCAATTGTCTGTTAATAACAATGGATTTTTAATTTTTTTTTTTCCAAATGATTTAATTGCCGTGAATAGCTAGAGATTTCTTCTGAACAGTTCTGAATTTTTAAATTTTTCATTCCAAATAATTTAATTGTTCGTGAATAACTATGGATTTTTGAAAATTTTCTCAAAAAAAAAGTTTAATAATTGAAATTTTTTTCTACAAAATTTAATATTAGAAATTTCATTTTTTTATGAACAGCATTTATATGAATAGTTTTTTTTTCCCATAAAATTTGATTTTTTGAGAATAGCTATGGATTTTTAATTTTTTCTCCCCAAATATTTAATTGTTGGTGAATAGCTTTTGATTTTTTCTCTGAAAAATTTAATAATTGAAATTTTTCCAAAAAAATGTTTTATTTGAAAATTAATTTTGGAAATTTTTATATTTTTTGTGAGCAGCTTTAGATTTTTTAAATTTTTTGGAATTTGCTTTTTTTTGAGAATAGCTATGAATTTTTAAATTTTTTTACCAAAAAATTTAATTGTCTCTGAATAACATGGATTTTGAATTTTTTTCATTTTCAAAAAAAAATCCAAGAGTTCAATTTTTATATGTCTACCGCTTTGCGAAAATATAAATAACATAAAATGAACGTGGTCACTCCAATAATTGGAGGCATGTTTAGGAGAAAAACAGCTTAGCGGCCATAATATTTTATTAAATTAGCTACGAGTAGCCGTGAGAGGAAGGAAATAAACACAAACACAAGATTTATCGGGGTTCTACACATACCGGAAATTACGGCAATATATCTCTTTTCCAGAGAAATCTAGTCAAGACAAAGACGACACTAAAACCATGAAAAATTCCTATAAAGGACCAAGGACGTTGCCAATTTTAATTATTTGGTGGGACTTTGACCAAAAATTACACACGCCGTAATAAAGTTACTTATATAAATTGGTTTTTACGAAATATATAACGGGTAGGTACTTGAAACTTACACACTTGAAAAGAAAAAAGAAAATTGCCTGACATTTTTCAAGTAAACATTTAACAAAAATCTTTATAAATCTTTTTCTGACACATAGCCAATGCCAAACTGATTCATTCTATTCGACCACCATTGGCATCATAGATGATGACAAAATGACCACAAGCTTCTTGCAAATAGAGTTACAAGGATTGCGAATGAAGTTCGAGCCCATTGCAGCCCACTCCTCGTCGACCGTGGCCTTCATGGCTTCAACGTTCTGTTGATGGATGCTGGAGGTACTCCTCTCGATGTGGGTCCAGAAAGAAAAGTCTAGATGATTGAAATGTGGACTGTACAGTGGCCACAATTTCTTATCCCAGAAAGCTCTATTATTAGCGAAGAAGGTCTGAGTAATTTTAGTAGTATGAGCATGGACACATTTTTATGAAAGACGAGGTTGTCGTCGGCTAAATTTCCCTGGAACAAGGGAGTAGGTTGCCCTTGAAAAAGTCAATTTAAATGGCTGCTGTGAGCCTGTAACCTCCGCGAACAAGATCAGAGGCGTCCTTAAAGGCATCCGCATGAATAAGGGGCTTTTTCAGGATCCCTGCTTCCACTCTATGGTCTCGTTGGCGTGTAGTCTTTTCTTATCATTGTAGATGGTCTTACGAGCCATTCCAGTGAGCCTAGCCACCTCTGTTGGAGTGTGACTCACATGAAGAAGAGTTGATTCCCTAAGTATTGAATCTCACAGCGATGACATTTCTTGTAAGATTAAAAAAATTCTAAAAGTAGGCGGTGCTTGAGATACATGGCTAATCATACAATTACAGCCAGTTCTAATTTCTTCAAATGGAACTCCTCAAATCAATATATTAAAGGAACAAGACGGAAGTGTGTATTAAATATGTAACATTAAATATCTTTGAAAAATTGGTCAAAATATGATATAAATGAAAGGTTTCGTGTTTAAAGGTGATGGAATAGAGGGGAAGAAATTGCATTTTTTCTGCTTCATTAAAAGAAAAAAAAGGAAGAAAAAAAAAAAAGAAAAAAAAGAGAAACGTACACAGTACATACAAAAATAAAATAAAAATGGCTGTCATCATTTCTAATATGACATCATCTATCATCATTTTTATTAATCACTCACTCAAATGATATAAATATATAAATGTATTTTATTTTCCCTCTCTCTTTCTTGAAGACATTCATATGAAGGATCTTCAAATATACATATAATATAATATAACTCAAGATAAGAGAGAAAAATAAAAAAATAATTCCATTAAAATATTGCCAAAAGCATAATTCATTATCATCCAGAAAAAAAAAAAAATAGTACAAAAATTGGAAAGCGTGAAATATGGATGATGAATGACTCAACTTCATATTATTATCGATCTCTACATACTAAAATAAATCTGATCCTTTCTCCTTTCCATGGTTTTACGTAATTAATAATCCAAATAAATGATTTTTCCCCTTCCCAAGTTTAAATTTACATTTACATAACGAGTGCGTCATCAGAATAATAAAAGGATCATTGTTAATTTACAATATAGATTGTTTTCAATTGACGTCAGCATGCTTCATGTCAGATGTTTTGAAGACCTAAATACCCAAGTTTTATAATTAATGAAAGGCATTTAATCATGAATATTAAGGATAATATTGAATTTCAAATGGAAGCATCAAAAATCCTTTTCCCTTATAAACATTCATTTCTTCAATCAATTATACGTTTTTTAATTTTTTGTGTTACATTTGACCTCTTAAAATTGAATGGTCTCTTATTGTTTTATTGTTAGCATATATACAGGGTGCACAAGTTATCTATGACTCTCTCTTGGCAAGTGGGACACTTAGGCAGTGGATTTTGTTCTTGTAAGGTAGCTTGTTCCAGCCTGCACTAGTTAGAAAAAATGGAATCAATTGACGAATTCGTTTTCCCAACTAATTCGAAAAGGCACGGATCCCTCCTTAGATTCCACGCAGGGAGTGACAATATAACAATTGCTAGAGAGCAACGTGAAGACTGGATCAACATGGTTGCCTATGCAAGGCCTTTCATGCGGCAGTAGTTCTCGGCACCCTGCCACACCTAAAAAAAGTCTCAAATGGCTCCAAAACAATTTTGACGACTTCATCTCGCAGGACTTTTTCCCTCCAAACTTGTTTGGGGCACGATCAAACCAACCAAACCCCCTCAACAATAAGGACCAACTTCTCAGTCGGATCAAGAAAAAATTCAAGGATCTACAAAGAGACAAAGTAGCAAAGTCCTACTCGCGCTTTCGGCCTCTTATAAAGACTGTAATTGAGGCTAGAGATGATTTTATTGAATAAAATAAATTATAATTCATCAAGCTTTCAGATTTTTAAATCAGATAACTGGAAAGAGAGAAAATTGTGTTTGAAAAGAAAAACCATTTTCGCGCAGATATAATTTGGGCATATTCTAATCTTCTTACAAGGTTTCAAGAAGATCAGTATCTAATTTTTTTCGTGATCTTCCTTACAGACAGACAAACGGAGACTATTAAATTTCCTACGTCCAAATTTGTTGGTGGAGGTAATTATATGAACATTTTTGGAAAAAAAATGAAGGGACAATTTTCAATGCATCACATTCCTGCCAACCCTGTGTTACTTTCAAACTATGGATCTTTTTTCTGACGTCATAAATTGTATCATAATTGAAGGAGACGCCTTCAAAGTTGATATTTTTACTACTTAAAACCGACGAATGTCCATTAAATATTGATTACTCTTTATTCAATGGTTTTATAAATAACAAAAGACTTAATAACTCCATTGAATACTACTTGATGCCAATGATAAACACTGATATTTAGATTAAATTAAAGAAATATGTACTAAAAATTCCTTTATTGATCGATTGCGACAAGAATAGTCAAATAATTATAGAAAAATATATAATATTCTTTACATTAAAATAGTTTATGTTTATATACAGTAAACTTGATTTGAAATAAATCTTGATTACTTTAGGAAGAATAGTTTAAAATACTAGGTAGGTTGTCTTATTAAAAGTAATGACTATTCAACTTAATAATAATAAAAAAAAAACTTTCAAAAATCAACAGTTGCCAGCATGGAGGGGGAAAATGCAAAGGGTGTCTAATTTGCTCCACGCCCGAGTGAGTGTCCATGAGGCTACAAAAGGTTTTGAGAGGTACCCTGAAAGCGATAGATGCCAGAAAATCAGGATCATGAAGGATGTGAGTATCGCCATTACGAGAAGTCTGGCCAAGTCGATGAGGCTCTCAATGTAAGTCATTGGACTGTGATGATTTATGTAAAGGATTTGAGGAAGTCTTCTTATGCACGACGACAACGGAAACTGCTTTCAACAGCAACCAAGTCTAACCGGGTCAAGAGAGGCCCGAAATCGTTGACTTGGTCAAAGCATAAACGTTGGTTTGGCCATCCTTCTAATTAGAGTGTCCTTCCTCGACTATGGCGTTTGGGCCATAGTCGAGAAGAGAACCTTTACTACCCCTCACTGAAATACAAATGATATCTAAGGCCTCCATTGTGCAGCAGTGGTCGGCCATGTTTGAGGTATTTATCAAGAAGTGCTGCTCCACTTTTAGTCTCGGGTTGGAGGCCATAGTAGGATACTATGGAAATCATTTTGAAAAATAGAAATATATCAATAACAGTAGTCTGTTATGAAAAATCCTCAAGGTTTAATTATTTTTCATTATTGCACAAGCTTACCCCAATTGTTTGTCATCAAAAAATGAACGATTTTACCTGCACCCTGTACACTATCTGATAAAAGTACAGGCTGCAGCAACATATCTTCATTTGATATAACGTGAGGCAATCAGATTTGTTTAATTCTTGAAGCGAGATGATAATATTTTCTAGGAAATACAGTCAGTCTTGATCATACGTTGGAGTTAAAAAAAAAACTATCAGGGAAAGAGGCGTCATGTATATCTATCAAGAATACTTTTCAAATCTCTAATTCTGATTCGTCTAAAATTATGTATATGTGCTTTTTCATCTCTTACATAGTATCGTCTTTTGGCTAATATTCATCTAATTTAATTTATTACAAGTCAACGTTTCGGATAGGGTTATGTATTTTTGTTTAGACTACACACGGAACATAAACTTCTAATTAAATCCATAGTTCATAGTCTCTGAATCATAAGTATGTTCTAAACAATTATAAAAATTATTTTTGTTTACCTTTTATTTCAACCATCTTTTATCCTCTTTACTTTTTAGTCTCTTAACGTTGGAGTAATGAGGAACGTACGTTTGCCATAAAAAATATGTAATGCTAAAAAAGAAGTTGTCAAAATCGTTGACAGAGTGTATGTAGTTTTATTCAACCCATTTCCAACAAAACGTTCCTTCTATCAATTTTGACAATAAATAAATAAACAAAAAAAAGCCACAAAATAGCTAAAAAATTCAGAAAAGAGAATTAAAAGTAGTTGCCTAATATTTAAATAAAAGGATAAAACAATAGTTATGCAGAAGATTCGGAATAAGTTTTTAAACTCATATAATTTTGTACAAAGTTACACAAGAATTTTAAGTTTTTATCTGACAAAAGGTTGTTCTCCATAACTTTTTTGAAAAAAAATAAATATTTGTAGGGGTGTGTTTATCTTTACAATGCCAATAAATGCTCTTTATATTTTTTTTTCTTCAAAATTAGTGCAAAAAAGTGTTTTTTTTTGTATTTTTTCGCAAATTTCGATTTGGCAATTTTTTGGAAAAAATCAAAAATGGATTTCTCATCTAGACAAAGTTTTCATGCATATACGTTGGTTTGGTACACCGGGTAACCCTTTCCTAGTATTGTACATAAATAAGTTTCCGATACTTAAACCGATTCCGATGCATCGATATGACCTTGCTATTAACAATATGTTATTACATCGTTATATAATCTTATTTTCATTTTGTAGATACAAATTAATAACTATAGCAATGGAAGAAAACCCAATAATTTTCTATAAATATCCTACTCTTTTCGTCTCTAATCGATAAAAAAAAATCTATATAAATCTATCCACTTGATAGGGATTTTCTATGGCTTTTACGCTGAGAAAGTTCAAGTATCACTGTGTATAATTTGTATCAAGTAGTATTCAATACAATAGTCTTTTTTTTATTCTTAAAGCCATTTAATAATGTGTCATCTAGATTTATTGGAAATTTGTCTAATTTATATGGTAAAAATAGTAACTTTGAGCGCCCCCCCCCAAGATGGCGTCTTCTTTAATTATGATACAATTTATGACGTCACGTAAACGCTCTAGAATACAGGAACACTCATTATTAATAAAATTACAATACAAAAATATGAAATATCATAAATAGTAATTGATGTTGTAAATTAAATTGAAAATTTGTTAATTTATGTATAGACTGTATACTTAATTTTATTTATTTTGTGGGATTGTATATATCTAATATATACAGAAGGGTTTATTGTCTATAAATATGTATAATGTATATAGCCATGTTCCCCATGGGACTCGTTCGAATGCACATTATTTAGAATGAGCCCAAGGCCATTAATCATTCCGTCTGATGTATATATATATATATAGTATAATGTCCCACATAAACCAATTTTATTAGTAAGGGGCTTGAAGAATAATGAGATGTTTTTGTTCAGTGAAAAAGAAGATATTAAATGACACAATGGTACAGGAAGTACAAGGAAATTTCCCGGAAAAATTAAATCATTTTAAAAAAAAGCGGGCAGTATATGAAATGAAATACTAAATTTTATTGACAAACAATTTGTACATCATCACGCAAACTTTCAACGTGATTGCCTATCAAAAAGTAAGGAAGCCTATGATTAGTGTTGTGTTGGTCCTTATTTAAGACCGAGTCCAGTCCCACTTGTTGGTCCTTAAAGAAGGCAAACCTGAATGAATTGAGGGTATTGATCTTATTCGCCTTAATAAAACATTGACATCCTTTTAAAACATTTCAAGGACTGACAGTTTGTTTTTTCTACTTTTTTCGAATTTCGATTATGGTTAGTCCGGAAAAGTTGTACTATAATAAGAAAATAACCAATGTAAAATTTCATTTTCCTTTCAATCTCATCTTCAATCATCCTGTTCAAAGTTTGAAACGCGACAAAAGTTTTTTTATTTCGTCAATAAACATTAAAATACAGAATTAATCATTTTTTACAATAATTAATTATGATAAACATTATTCTAGCCTTTTTTAATTATATAAAACTACCCTATGGAGAAAAAGAGAGATTTACATAAGAAAATTTTGATCTTTCCTTTATGAAAATATAAAAAAAAGGATGCGCGCTATACGCGGATCATCACATTTCCCTAACTTTATTCTCTTATTTTGTTCCATAGGAAGGTTTTTATACAAACAATTTTTTAATCTTTTTTATAGCTTAAAATATTGTCTACTTAAATTATTTTATGCAAAATAACTAAAAATGTATTTTTAGTATACATATTAACTAAGTAAAAAGTTTTTACCTTTTTTTATTATTAGGTTGAGATGCACGATCTAAATGAAAATTTTGATCGTGTAATTTCCATAATATATCACGACTTTTCCTCTCTAGCCATTCTCAAAATTTGAAAAAAGTTTAAAAATGAAACGGCCTAACCAATAGTCCTGAGTCTGGACGGGACCTTAAGCAATAAGGACTCACACAACACTATCTATGATAAATTTGAATTATTTGATTTCATTCGGTACCGCTATGATTCTGACTCAACTTGGACTCAGTAACCTTTGGATTTAGATTCGACTCAAAACCATTTGAAATCAGAATTGCAATCATTAGGCATTTTGCTAATTTTTATTTTTGAATAGTTATCCGTTTTATCACAGATAGTTTGTGAGAAATTTACGTCGTTTAGACTTCAGTATTTTTACCTTGCCCAGAGTAACCAGAGACTAATGAATGATATATCCGGGGAGTGAATTAACTTGGTTGCAATCAAAATACAAAAACAATTCATATATACATATAATTATAATTATTATATTTGAAATAAACTGATTTTCAATAGTAGTCATAGTAGATATTAAAACTTTGGAATTCATCATCCCATTTAGGATTTCTTACCCCTTTTAGACACTTGAATATTATATTAGTGTTCATGATTATCATTCAAATTTATTCTAATTAAAAATAAATCTATGGAGAGGTTATGTAATGTACATGCAAAATTATCTTGCGTACTTTTACATATTAAATCAGATCTATAGGGATTTTGTAAATATACGTCTATGAGTTTAGAACGGACAAATAAGCTATGTATTATTAAGAACTTTCTCATAATATTATAATCTTCAAACCTCAACAATTCTTCATATCAAAATTAAGAAGTTCTCTGATTAAAAATGAACCCTTTTTGGAGGATAGAAAATCCACCAAAAAATATATTTTTGAAGCACTTTAGTTGCTCACATGATTTCAAAATAAAACTCATAAAACTTTAAGTATATATTATCATTATGAAACTAAAATATAATTTAGTTATGTTGTCACACACTCTATACATGTATTTCATGATGTTTTGTGCTACAATAGTATGTAGCTATGATTCCCATTAATATTACACCAATTTTAAAAGATAAAATATCTAATTATTTGCCACGAATCGCAATGATTAAGTGTTGATTAATTAATAGTTGTTTCATTTCGTTATAAGGATGCTTCAACAGTTGCTTCAAACTGCAGTATATTATGCTATAATTAATTAAACAAATAAATTAGAATGAAAAAAAAAAATGTTTCAAGAAGAGAAGATTGTTATTCAATGGACAATACTAATGAGTTATTTGCTTATATCAAATGTGTTGGAGCTCTTATGTATAGGGTACAGCCCCCTTTCCCGAGATTGTCTCTGACCTTTTAATGATCAAGATGTGTTTATATTTGGAGCAGTATAGGGGATAATTAGATTGAATTGTAGCATGAATCATCATCAAATACTGGACCAAACTTTATCCTTTCCCCGTTTTAAGTATTGAAGTCCATGGCAATGATCCATGTGTGAATTAGGGAACAAGTTTATTAACTATTAATTGAAACCAATTGAACATGTTTCAGTCAATGTATCCACCCTCAAAATTAGTGGTGAGCTCCAGGTGGTGAAGGAAGCTGCTGCAGACCCTTTGGATGTACTCAACGATCATGGAGGCCAAGACCTTGTTGCCGCAGTTGCTGTTGGGGCGTCTCTTGCAGGACTTACACTACACGTGCACCCAGATGGAATAGTCTAGGGAGTTCAAGTAAAGGCTCTGCTGGGATAATAAGTCCTTTGCCCAGGAGTCCATATTGGCCTGGAGCCACTCTTGGAGGTTTCTTTGCGGTGTGGGTAGGTACTCCAATTGGTTGGAAAACCCAGGAAGAATTGCTAACGAATAATTTGATCTTTGGGATAACTTTGGCGTCCAGAATTTGGACGTACTCATCAGCCTTCAGCCCGTATTCTAAAGGAAACAACATGGGGTTCATGGACTTCCCATGGGATCCAACCAGCCCTAACATCATCACTGAAGCAGGGTATTTTTTTGTGTTGGAGACATATCGGTGCTCCTCTGCTATACCCCAAATGTCACTACACGATCATTCTGCCTATTGAAGACAGAGTCAACAGTAAATGTCTTCTCATCAGAAAATACTTTTGTTCTGTCAACAAAGGCCACAGAATAAGCTGCAGAGACTTATTCCCTTCCAGTTTCACCGATAATATGGACTTATTCATCTTACTGGTACTGTCTCCAATGGAGAATTTCGGCATTTTCTTGAAGGTCGACTTCAGGTGGTTCACAGACATGGATGGTTTCATGCATCTTCCTGGAGAGTGTCTGAGGTTCTCCCCGACCTTTAATAACAGGGAGATATTGTAAATCGTCTTCCTTAAGGCCCCAGTCTCCTCTCAGACGGTCTCCAAGAAGAATCCCGCGCGGAAGAGTGCTGCAATCTCAATCCTATTCCCGTACTGTGTGTTCAAGGTGGCGACTATGACAATGTTTTTCTTAGCAATCGACAACTAATTATGTGTTCTACATCATTAATCCTCGGACCATTGTATAAAAAAATTCACTCTGAACCTCCCAAAATTTACATAATAGAGAGGAGTAAATACTAACGGTTTATTTATAAGTTTTTTTGCCGATGTGATCATTCAGCAAAGTGGTTTTTGGCAGTGCCCTAGAGTCGAATAAATTATCTAACTAAGTAAAAATGTAATATGTTTGTATGATATTGCATTCTATGTAGTAAAAACAAGAATATTTTTTGCAATATATGTGCAACGCTCTTAATGAACGATCGACCAATTTAGGGAGAAAAAATCAAGGAACAACAGTTGTATGGACCAGCTCTAGGAATGGAATAGACCAAATAAATTATAGCCACCACAACCCTACCTTATGTAGGTGGGCCCATGAGGCTGACATATGCCTCATTGGTTGGCGTCTTGCATTATTGTAATTTTTTAGCTTGAATGACATAAATTATCGTTTTCTTTTTTTGGTTGTAAGTTTTGACTATTATTGTTATTTATTTATATTCGATACTGAGAAAATACATAGGCCATAAATTAAACACATATATATATATAATTTATGTACGTTGGTGGAGAAGGGGGACACAAGAAGAGAGGCAGGAACAGCAACATTACAGTGAGAGAAATGTAGCAAAGGATTGGATTGAGAGAGATAGAAGAACGATTAAAGTTATGTTTAGGAAATTGCCTAAATGATGATGAATAAAAGTAAATCAATTTCTTCTTACAATGATCAAAGTACAAACTAAGAATGTGTCTGGGTAAAAGTAAACGTACCCGGAACATCTATGTAGAAAAACCAACCAGGATACCCGATAAAACCATAGATATATAAAGAATAGAGTGCTTACTCATTAGAATGACTTGGACAATTTGTGATAAAATAACCTTCTAATTTTTACAAAAGGAGTTTGGTATTAGTAAGTTTATCGTAGTGGATATCATTGGAACTTGATGTATTCTTATTTTTTTATTCGTAAAGTTCAAGAGCACTTTCTTTTTCTAGATGAATAGAGCACGATCTTGCTAGTAAATTGTGCAAGAAATGTGAACTTAACCACAATTATGTGAAAATAAGCTTTTTTTCATAAGTATTTTCATTACTTTATACAACACTCATATCTTTTGGCATCCTTGTTAGTTGTTACTTAATTTAATATTCCATATATATTATAACCATCTATTTTCCGATGTCCTAAAAATCCAGTGCTTCGAAAGCCGTCGCCAAGATTGGAAAACAAACCAAATGGTCAATGATATGTTTTAATCACTTCAAGGACTCTGACATCATTTAGCAAAAAGTTAAGTGCATTCTGGTTAGTTGTTGATGAAGCATTGCCCCCCCCCCCATTTTGCACTTTCCAATGTACTAAAAAAAAGTGGAGTGCCATCGACGAATCTGAATGCGAAAATGGGATATTTTCTTTAACTCATCCGTGTTCAGTTTGGCCCTTTTGACAGAGTCCTTCTTAGTCTCCAATATTACGGACTTACTGATGGAGTAGACGGCGGTCCTGGAGATACTCATTTGCTTGCAGTGCACCAATGGAAATTCCTCGAGCACGTTCTAATCTCATTTTCCTGGCTTGTACATAAGGTAAAGTGCTTAACATTGTTTTGTAACTAATTTTTTATGCTTTAACATATTGAAATATGAATTAATTTGAATCATTCAGCCTTCATTGGTCATAGTAAGTGTTCATATTTCAATGGACCTCCCGGTATTTTATTCAAACATGTTTTGTTTTGTTTTAGCCGACCCCTAATTACTCCGGGCACTGTGGGGTCCCGCCGCTAGTTCATAATATCTACGCAATAATGATAGAATCCTACAAAGAAGAGGCCTATATAATACCTCACCATCCTTTCACAAAATTGGCTAGCCAGCTTCTACTCTCACTCAAACACCCATAAATCAATTTATGGGTAGTTATTGTTCCTTTTGTTATTGTTTTTGTTGTACATATGATTTACGTCTCTAACTCAATTCACGCACGTCCCATTGTAGTTACATATACCTCCATGTCTCTCAGATATGATTAATATTATTTACTTTCTACAATATATATACTCGTATAAACTATTTTAACGCCCTCTCTCTGCCCATAAATCATTTATTATCGGTTATGTATAAATATATATTTAATATATATTTTTAAATGATTATTATATATAGTGTAGATATTATAAGAAACATGATTTGTGAGGGAATAAAAAGAAAGTGAATGAAAGAGGTCAGACGTCAATAAAAATATTATATTATTACTTCGAATAATGGGGGAAGTTTCGTGCCTCAAAAGTAAAAAAAAGAAACTAATAATGATTTATTCTTGAATATAAATGAATCAATAAATTTGTAAAAATATTTATTTTAAAAAGAAAGAACGAATCCCAAAAAGGACAAACTAACTCTGACAATTTAGATCATGCTTGGAGATCAACAGCTGTAATCACATTTTATTAGAACAGCAACAGTTGCATTAAAAGGTCATACTTCAATAGTAAGATGACTTTTTTCGAATATAACAGCATCTTTTAAACACTCTAGAATTATTTTTTTAAATTTGCGCCCAAACTTTGCTAATGCCTCCCCCGAAAATTACTTTTTCACACATGAATACGTATTTTTTGAATTTATTTTCTAAATATTAATTAGAAATTCACCAATGTCGGGATAATTAAAGCCTTTGTATGCTTAAAGCAATAGTTATTCAACATTTACGTTAATAAAGTAGAGTGTTAAGGTCACATAAGAGTTCAAACGTCGCCAAAAGGTCAACTTATCCTGAATTTTTATTTAAGTGCGTGTACTAGGAAATCCAATTTTGAGGATAAACTGTTAATTTTTATTCATTTTTCAATGTCCAGGACAGAGATAGCAATATCAAACAAAAGTTGCCATTTCATTATAGTTTCAACAATTTCGTATGAAAATCACCATCATGGACCGTTGAAATTGTATTTATGGATGCTCTCATTAATTTGTCTAAGAAATCATTACATTCATTTCTGAACTTTTTTGTTTCGATATGATCGTATAAAAATCTTTAGAATCCAAAGACATATGTCGTCAGTCGATGGAATTATTCGGTTCGTTTGAGAAGAGCATTTACTTATAAATATAATGATGTTTGAATTAATTCAAAGGCTCGATGGCTGGGAAATATCTAGGATTTATTGTTTTCAAATCAAGATAAAGTTCTTTAATTTTAAGTAATAATTTAGTTTATCAAACATTTTTTGATGTTGCTAACCAGCGAGGAAAGTAAAGTGGTTTTGATCATTTGAATGTTTCGTTGAAATTAACAGGTCATCCTATAAAATTTGATACCCTATTACACATGTTGAGCTTTTTTGCTACCGTTTACTTTTTATATAACCTTAAAAGTGCACTTTGTAAACTTAAAATGTTATAAAACTATTGCTTTTGGCTTAAATAGGCTTTAATTTTTTTTGTACCTTGATAGAACTATATTTCCACTTATTATTTTATAAAAAAACATTTGTTTTTAATTTTTTTACATATTAAATACAATATTCTTCAATATTCCAGTAAAATTTTAGGTAATAGTCTTCTTGTGCATCTAAATTTACATAACAAAACTTGTACTTTTGCACTTATGTCAAGGCTTAAATGATCACAACATTCGTGAGTTTCTTATTTTGCTTTGAAAATGGATTCAAAAAATTCGCATTAATGAGTTAAAAAGTAATTTTTGGTCTAGGGTTTTTTTTCTGGAATTTATTTTTTCTTTCTAGAGTGCTTAAATGATGCTCTTGTATCCGAAAAGTTGGTCTAAAATAATATAAATAAGTTAATGTAGTTTTCAAAAAGGGCATGCTAGCTCTGATAATTTTAATAATGTTTGAGAGTAGAACAAGTTTGCTGTCATGACGTTTTATTACATTAGCAACAAGCTGCTATAAGATGAAGGGAATAAACTATGTATCTAACAAGGCTACATGTAGAAATGGCTCCGTTGACGTTCCTCAATTCCGTCTTGAGTACAACCGGGACTTACAATTACAACTATTGATGAAAACCGGTTTTAATTTTTAGCTTCCCCATTTTTTTTTTGAGTTTGCAAACTCAAGAGATAGTTTTCCTATCCAAATATGTTCTCATTATTATTTAATTTCAGAGGAGTGCACTTCCTTTTCTACTACATTCAATTATATTCAAAATCGGATTGAACATTTGCGTATGCTTATAAAAGACGGCGAGTAACCCTGAGGATTTGTTGTGGAGTTATAATTGTAAGTCCTTGTTGGACTCAAAGCAGAATTGAGGATCGACAACAGAGTAATTATTGCTTATCTCCATGTACATTTCCTTCTCCTCCCCCGTCGTCACAGCTGCGTGTAGTTGATCTCTAAGAAACGTTATGGCACCTTAGTAAATTTCCCTCAAAATATTCGTATAATTGTCAGGGTTACCACGTTGATTTTAGGTTTCTTTTTTTAACATCCCAAGCTGCTCCCAATTAGCAACACTGCTTATAACTCTTTTATAAGTACCCCCTCTTAAGCATTTACGAATACTAATAACTAGAGTTGTATAAAATATGACTTGACGGTATGTTAAAAGAATGAAACCGGAAAAGGAGACTGTAGTTATCATAATTAAAAGAATTTTTTGTGAGAAGAGTAGATTAGCTACCATGACGTTTTTTTAGATTATCAACAAACAGCTATTATAGAAAGGAAATAAAAACAAATTCCACCCCTTAGCTGGCAAAGACATAGCAGGAAGGACTCTGATGTCAATCCTTAATTCTGCCAAGTCACAGTTCAACAGCGACTTACCCATCCTCAGTGTTGTTACTTTACGTCTTTGAGGGGCGTAAACACTTTATACTTAGATGTTGCCTCCTCTAGAATGGACGAATAATGGTAACTAGGGTTTTTGTCCGTACTTATTTAGCATTAAGAGGACTACAGTCTAGTCCAGTTCAGTCAAGTCAAGTATAGTCTGGACCCACTTATTAATCTTTAAGAAGAGAAAAGAATCTCAATCCTTCTTGACATTATCAAAGTGTTTCTTCCGCATGAATTAATATTTCAGGGTTGATCTTATTAAGTCAAGACCAACTTTTTTTGCCCTCTTTAAAGTTTTTTCCACTCGAAGACATCGAGAATACACATAGTCCATGACAAGATCAAAACTTTATGAAGCTAAAACCAACTTTTTTGACCAAATTATAGTCTTTTCTACTCAAAGACATCAAGACAACACGATAAACTTTGACAAGGTTAAAATTTTATGATGCCGAGACTATGATAACAAGAAAAGCTTTAAGAAGTTAAGACCTACTTGTTTGACCGAATTTTGGTTTTTTATAATCAAAAACAGCAAGATTAAAAATTTCAGATTCTACAGTCCATTTTTTGCACGTCAGTACGAATTTGAAATTTAAAAGAGAGTAGCAAAATCAGAAATAGAAAAAGTCAGTTAGAAATAATAAATATTATAGGAGAAACGAGAAATAAACTAACAAATATTAAATAAAAAATTGATATTTTGATCACGTTGTTACTTTGCAAACATAAAAAATAAACTGTTTATTTTGCTGTAAGATTTCGTTTTTCTGTTTTGTTTTCTTTTCCTGATCAGTGTACGTCCTATACGTTGATTGATTGAATTAGAATTAGTTTTTAAGCTGTGAACAATTCTCAACATTCATAAAATGATAAGTCCATCTTTGGGAAGAGTTATTGACAAACTACCAACTGATTTTTGGCCTTTTTTTCTGTTTACATTCGGTGGAGAGTTTGCTAAATACAATCAGAGTCATGTTATATATTATTATTAAAATATTTTCTAAAAAACTAAAACTTAAAAAATGTATATTTAGGACTAAAAATGTCCAATGGTTCTTTGACTGATATATCTCTGAATATCATAACATTCCTGTGTTTTGTGAAACACAGGAATGCGGCTTTGAATATTTTATATTTTCAAATAATGTTGTGAATATTCATATTTGATTTCGTAGAATACGGTGTTGCCTCACAAACCAAAAGATTTATACTGTGTTTTGGTTTTCAGCTGTTGATTTTTCTACTTTTTGTTACTTAATACATGTTTTGAACGTTGCTTGGTTGAATTCAAATTTATTATTAACACCTTAAAGGTCCTCGAACCCACTTTAAACTACTACTTCATCCAGAAGTTCAAGTAACCAATAGTATAGGAGACAGGACAAATTTATCATGAAATTAAAGGTTGAATTATATGCAATCGGCTGTATGGTACAACTTGGACGAGGAAACCATTAGAAAATCGTGGCAATGACGGATGAAGGTTTTATAGGCTCGCAGAATTTTCTAGAATTACTCCAATGTCGAGTCCCAACTCTTCTCTCACTCTAAAAAAGGCCTTACAATTTTAGCTCTGCAAAAAATCCACGGTGTTACACTCCGTCTTTTATGAGCACACACAAATGTTCAATTAGTTTTTGAATGTAATTGAATCTATTTATGAAGGATGTTCATTACTCGGGAATTAAATAATAATAACAACTGCTAAGGAAAAGAAAATTCATTCTTCAGATTATCAATTCAAATAGACGGGCCAGCCTAAAAATACACCGGATTCTCAACACTGTTCATTAAACACTCTTAAAAAATTGCTTAAATTACTTGCAACAGGTATCTTAAGCTATTTCTAAGAGTGATTCATTTTTGAATCCGAATATACAAGAGCCTGCTCTAAGGTGAGCCCGAGTAGTCCTTGGCATAACCACCAACCAACCTTCCTTTTCTTTTTTTAGTTTTCTCTTCCACGATTTCCCTTACAGAGGTATCACTCTATCATATTCATGAAAAAGATCTGTGATCCTAGCAGAAAGAACTGAAGCTCTCTGTTTCATCTTTTTTCCAACTTGTTGGTGAAGACTGTTGATGTAGCCAGACGATATCCTTCTCCCTCTGAAATCGGTGGATGGATTTAAATATACAAATTTGTTGACTAGTGTACTTAATTCATAAATATTTTTTTTTTTAACAAAGAAATCTATAGACCTCTACCAATGAGTTATATAAGTTCAGTATTTGAAGTCCACCCTGTAGATACCTTAAGGAACAAAAATTTACAAAATAATCAAAATTGAAAGACAAATGAATAGTTTGTCGTTATTTGACGTTATCATTGATCAAAGGGGAAAAAAAATGTAATTTATAGGCAATATACAATATTGAATGTGTACATACATACCTTTGTAAATAAATGGACTAACATATGGAGAAGAATATCAATATATAGATATCGTGTTTATTTGTTGGTTTGTAGATTGGTATATGACAATCATAGTTTCCATTTATTTGATGACTGTAACCTAGGGTGAAGCTTATTTTTGTAATCTTCAAAATGTCAAGACTAGTGTTGCGGTCGGTTCAATATTGGGCTTATATAACGGTTCGGTTTTATGTTTTTATTTTATTCTTTCGCATATATAAAAATAAACACTTTAATTTATAATTGAATCCCTGAACAAAAGTCAATACAACATTTAATTAGTAGAGTGAGTCAAAAGGTAATAAAAATTATCTGTAGTAGTTTATCAGATTTCATAAAAATCTTCAATAAAATGTGTAAAAATTATCAAAATTATATGATAAAAAAAAGTAAATTGGAAACAAAAGTAACAACATTTAAACATTTGATTCACAAAAATTTTTAAACGGTACTTCTACGTTGGATTAAAATAATCCAGAATTTGTATGGCAAAAACTGAGTATCTTGCAGCTGTCGAAATAAGAATAACTCTAAATTCTTCATTTCGGACTGCGTCGCCTTCTGTCAACTTCTATAGCTCAAGAGAGCTAACTCTATTTGTACCGATATTTACTTCTGTAATTAATTAAGCAATACATTTCTTATTTCATTTCGTTTTAAAATATAGACCTTTTTTTTTTTTTTTTGGGGGGTCTCAGTATAAAGACCGATTTTCTCCCCAGTTCTGATTTATGAGTTATACAAATATGATTTATGCAACACATTTAACAGATGTTCACTCACATATATCGGTATATAACATATCTATTAGTTTTGAAACTCTTGCCAATACCAACTTTTTTTAAATGATCCTTTATTTGGTCAGATAAAGTTGCAAAGATCAGTAAACATTAAAGTACTACAATTACTCCATCGGATCTGGAAATTGTCCATATACATAAAGCATATTTCTTTTTCTAGGAACAACCAAGACACGAATCTACACACTTTGAGTTCAATAAAATGTATTCTCCCGAGCACATTGTCCATTGAGCTACGTCGTTCTTTCATTTTTTATTTATTTGTAGCGGTTTTGTAATAAGTATGGATGTACCAATACATCGGAATCGGCAAGAATAAGACTTTTTTGAATTATCGGAATTGGATCAATAATACCGATTTCACGAATAACTGTGCTTACTTAATTATATATATTCCTAAGGAAAAAAAAAATAACTGAAGTTTTATTATTTCAAATGGTCAACCAATAAAAGTTTGCCTACCCCAGGTATAGACTAACTTAGGTTTAAGACTAGGGGCTAATTCCATTTAATGACCCCGGTTAAAATGATTGTTTCTTTAATTTGAACATATAATCATATACTATAATATAAGACCAGCATAAAAAATTCAAGTCCATCCATTGAAATATATATGAGCCAACCAGGATTAAATTGACTCTTGAACACGGAGAGGAACTAACTTTTTAAATAATTTTAATTTCAAATTATTAACAACTAATTATAATCATAATTATAATATATATATGCATGTCTTTTCATGTTAAGTTCATAAAAAAGTTAAACCTCATGTTTTTGTTTGTTTATGTAATTCCTTTTATATGTAATATCAATAAGGATTTGGTATCTGAAGCGTTCATAAAGATAGTACCAGAATTTGATTTGGCTTAAATATTAGTATCAGTACATCCCTGGTCAAAAGCCGTTATTGCAAGGAGGCCGACATTGTATGATTTATTTTTGTTAAAGATGTGAGAGCATTAATTTCGCCTGCCTCCGCAAGATACACAGCCTTGTCGCTAAAAATTTGAAAGATATGAACGTCCACATGGTACACAGTAGAGGAAAAATTCAATTATCTTTCATCTATGGTAGGAATAGGCAACCTTTAAGACATGGAGTCCCAACTTCAACATTAATAATCATGCCACTATCGACAATAATGGTAAAAATACACGCAAACTATAGAAATATGTTCTAATTTACGCGTGCCATAGGTTGCGGACCCCTGATCTATGGCTTCCAACAAGGAAAAAGTATTCAACAGAATTATATAGAGTATTATGAAAATCTTGATATAGTATCTTTTTTAATCATTTCGCTTTTATGTGTAGCTTATAATTTCGAGTTTTAGTTCAAATTAATGAATTTTCTATGCTTATATATTGATAATAGATATGGTTCACTCCCGAGGTATTAAGTATAAACTATAATGCCTCTCATTTTTTATAATAAAGTGTAAAAATTCAAATTTTAGGGAGTTTGGACAACTATCAAATATTTATTTACTCCGCTCAAAGTTTGGACTTTGCCATGTCCTTAGATTAAAAGGAATATTATGAGACCATAAAGATGCAAAAGTTTGAAAGTTTAAAAAAAAGAGGTCCACCCTATTTAGTTGTGCATGCGATATGTTCATATATAGAGTGCTGGACGTTTATTGTATCAAGATCTATGATATTATCCCGCTGTTTTTGTTTTGACACGATGATATCTACACATACGTGTATGTAGGGACAATATTAAGCTACCTATTGATTAAATACAAGTACTGGATGGCCCATTGAAATCTGAACACTGACTAATTCAATAATTAATTAAGGTTAAGTGATTGAAATTATTTCATTTTTCGATAAATTAAAGCATAAACAATTAGTTAGAGAAAAAAACAATAAAACTTGAGCTCTCTACCTTACGTACAAGTTGAGTAAATGACACTTGAAGGTGATCCACGATTTGGTATTCGCGCAGTTTTAGCAGTTGTGAGTGTCCAGGAGCACTCTCTACGCAGTCAGTAAGTCCAATATGTTGGAAAGGAAGAAAGGCTCTGCTAAAAAGGCCAAATTGGATCTGGAGGAGTTAAAGAAAACAATCCAGGCAAATCCCCTCAAGGCCATGAGGGCCCAGACAAAAGATCTCGGGGTTTTATAAAGACTGTCCAGAGAGCTATCAAAAAATGGGAAAGTGCCTATGTGGATGGGAAGGCCACTTTTGACACCAAGAATGAAAGAAAACTATCTCATCTTTATTTACAACTCTTTTTTGGAACTTTTGGCTCCCCTAATGTGCTGATGCTAATGACCTTGATTAGACCTTTTTGGTGCATGTCAAGGGGAAAGCCTGTAGTGTCCGTTCTCCTATCATTAAAGCCACTGTCACCCAGCACTGGGATACCATGACAGAAGATTACAGCCACAGCGTGTATTCGGCCTTCCATCGCTGACTGAAAACCATCATCGCCGCTTAGGGGGCCTACATTAATGATTAAGAGAGGTCAGACACACATCTATTTAAAGTATGCATTTTGTTGAAATTCTATATTTAATTGATACTTTATGTCCTATTGAAGTTTAAAATTCAAAGTGTTCAGATTGTTATGGACCACTCACTACTGGGTAAAAAAAATTTTCCGGATTTTAAAACCAAAACTTTTTGAACAAAAATTATTGGTAAATCATAGGGCTGGATCTTATTTGAAATGGGCTCCATTAGAAGCAATGAAAACCTCAATACGGTTCCTGAAGCTGGTACAGACGTTGATAATTTTGTACTCCTGTTAGTTGGCCCAGATCATGGAGATGATGTACTTCAGGTGATTCACATTTCGGTGTGGGGTTCCATTTGTGATGATCTCCTTGGCCCCTCACCCAAAGTAAGTGCAACTACAGGGCGAGGAAGGAATTTTTTCCAGTCAAAAAAGACAACACCTTTTGGTTCAAAAACTTACTATTTTATTAACTGATTTGAAAAAATATATTTGCACAGATTGTTAGTAAATCCCAGGGGCTGCATCTTATTAGATATGGTCTCCATTAGAACTTTCACAACTCACATCCTCTCCCTCAAACAACTGTTACATAACAATCCAACTCGTACAAAATGGCAGAAACTTTGGTGAGTAACCGTGAACAGATGTTAGATAGATGTGACCAAGATATATAGAGATAAGGTAGTATAAAGACGTTTCTTTTAACCGACCAGTGCAGAAAAGACAAAATGACGTCATAAAGTAGGTTTTTAGTATTAAAAAATAATTTGGTTACTAAATAAACTTAAAATATTTATAAATAGCCTTGAAAAAAGTTATTAATAAAAATTAATTACCTAGTATACCTACTTTTCTTAATATATTTTTTTCATTTACATAATATTATGTAAATATTTTTAAAGATAACTATTCCCTGATTTTGAAAATCATGGTAGTTTTTTTTTGTAATGAATGGTAAATGTATTATAAATACATTTTAAATTATGTATTTGACCCTTGAACGTCTTTCGAGTAAAAATTAACTTTTTTGGAATTGATAGAAGCTCTTATAATTAACTTTAAGGGTTTTTTTATAATAAATAAAATACTAAAAATAGGTTTTAGCTTATATTTGTCTGAATTATCCACGTGAATAATACATATACCAGATCTCTTTTCTACAAAATGCAACCATCTTCATGTTGAGGTGACAAACTTTTCAGACCACCCTTGTAGGCTGGAACTCATCCGTATTCGTACATCAATTCTACTCTGAGTCCCACCGGAACTTACACTTATAATTCCCTAACAATTCCTCAAAGTTACTCATCCGTACATACACTCGTGATTAGACTTTAATCTTTGCAATCATCCTCTCAAGAGTAAAAAAATAAGGATCATAGCTTTAGAAAAAATAAACACTGTTCGTTTTTATCCAATGACTCTAATTGCAAAAAAGTTAGAGCAACAACAAAAAGGATTTGCTCGCAATTACAGCTCCATACTGCCAATAAGAACCAAAACGTATGCAGCAACAATAAGGGTGACTTTTGACCTGCTTCCATGTGGCCCACCTTTAGCCATGACCTCAACCCTTGGATTTTGCAGTTTGAGGTGTCTTGGAGAAGAAGTCTGCCGCACCTCTCATACAAATTTGGATTCGCTCCGACCTGCTATCGTGCCAGTGTGGTACGCCAGAGACACGTCCTTCATCCACAACAGCTGCCAATCTATTGGCCAGTGTGCCCATACTTTTATTGCTGTTGAAAGATGACATATTGAATAAGAAATATAGCTAAATATATTTTATTTAAAGGTTTTAAGCTGCCTTTTCTTGATTTCATACAAATCCACCTTTTTGAAATTTAGTCATACTACCGGAAGTTTTCGTTTCCCTCTCTACATACAATAATAACAAAGTATCTATAGAGTGTGTCTGCTCATAAATGACGTAGACTCATAATGTGGATTTGTTGCAGAGATATAATTGTAACTCCTTGTTGGACTGGACTCAGAGTAGAGTTGAGGATTGACATGGAAGTAATGCTCGTCTATAGTATGGTTAATTTTCTTCTCCCCCCTTATCACAGCTGTTCGTAGCTGATCTAATAAAACGTCCTGCTGGCGAAGCAGCTCTCCTCCAAAACATGCTTCAAATGATCTGGGTTCCTTTTTTTTCAACATGCCTAAAGAGCAAACGATTATCATCACTAGCTATCGGACATACTGGCTGGCCCAGTTAAAAAAATGATGATTAAAACCGTTATCTCTACAAAATGTCACTCAAGGGTAAGAAATAAAATAAAAATAAAAATTTAATCCTTTTGTCATTATCTCTGTGCATATAATTGAGACATACTCAATATGAAGCTTTGAAAAAGAAAAAGAAAAAAAAAGAGCTTCAAAATAATGTTTGATCGATATAAAAACATGCCTTGAAGCATGTACAGAGTACATAATATGTAGGAAGTCAACACTAAAGCAAGTCAGTATGATTAATGGTCATTTTGTTGTAAAAATATTTATCTGATATATTTTTTATTTTAAATTATAAATAAAAATGATTCAATTTTAATTTATATTTGAACTCAATTTGGATTTTGGTTAATGATGAATCGGTCAGCAAATAAATCAAATATAAATTGATCCAAAAGAATAGTTAGTAATCTCATAATTAGAGAAGTAAAAAAGTGTGCTTACATATAATTTGCTTGTACATGTTAAGAAGATAAGTGCATTTTTATACATAGAATGCGCTCATTTTTTTTTCTTGACTTATGAGCTACAAGGTCAACATTAAAAACTATCTACTAAGAATAAACAAGAGATAATGGCCTATCATTTTGTGTATAAAATTTGGTGAATATGTAAATATAAAATCATGCTATCTTTTTTTTTAAATCTCTGTAAACATTAGTATTGAAAGAAAAACACAAAAGCTTGATCTTATAGCTAGGATAGCTTTGTTGATAATCTCCATGTCTCAGGCAACCGTTATTATTTATTCATCTCCATTATGAAGAGGTTAAGGGTATTTTTTGCAATGTTCTGTTGATCAATGTTGTAGAGCACATAATTAGCTGTCGATTTCTATAAAACATTGTCCTAGTCTCCACCATGCACACACAGTACAAGAAGGGGATTGAGATTTTGGTACTTCTCCGCGGGGGATTGTCCCAGAAGTCAAAATTCTGAACATCAAAGTTCTCCCATGGATTAAGTCCATAATGGGCATTCTCCCTGGTTGTTCCAACTAGATGAACCACCTGCCCACACTGCAAAGAAACCCCAAAAGGGCAACATGCACTTCTGGGCAAATGACTTCTGGCCGCCCCAGAGACCAGATCTCAACCCTTTACACTTTTCCATCAGGCGTGTGTGGAGTCCAAGGACTGCAGGTGATGCCACAACAGCACCCACGTTCTGAAGGCTTACGTCAACAAGGTCTGGCCCTTCATGAGCATCGAGTACATCCAGAGGGTCTGCAGCATATTCGACTACCACCTGGTACTCACCATCAATTCTGAGGGCGGATACATTGACAAAAATATTTTCTTTTTTAAAATAACTATAACTAAGAACTATTGACATATCGATCAAATAAAACACAACCTCACTTATTTTTCTTTTTATTAACTCATCCCTTTTCTTAAGTAAGCTTGTATAGATCCTTGATATGGGATTTAAAATCAGTCCATGCAATCTTTGATATTGATCCTCGAAAAGTGTGCCATATTTTAGAAAGCTCAAGAAAGCATAATTTTCAAATAGTATTATTGAAAAATACTTCAGTTTACCCAGAGATTATTATTTTGATTGAAACAGTAAGTATCCTTCCCTCATGTTGCAAAGATTGTTATAAAGGTCGGCTTTTGCCTCCCATTTGGGCGCGTTCTCAACATTTTGGGTGAGTTTGGACGTCAAATTTTTTAGACCAATACATCCTTAGTTATAACATCATCAGTGATCCTATCCGGCTTAAAAGTCAACTTGGTGCCCAGAAGGTTTTGCTAAAAAATGATCATGTGATGTCTATTAGGATGTAATTTAGAAAAATTGTTCAATTGCACGTTTTCTGGTGTTAGTTGTAGAGTAATTAACAAAGAGGCATCTGAACAGGAGATAGGTTGGGCTACAGCCTCCAACGCAAAAAAAAAATGATCATGCGATATCTCTGATGACGTCATTTAGCAAAGATTGTTCTATGAGGAGGTTTTTACATCCGATTTGTCTTCATTCTTAAGATTTAAGACCGGGCAATACGTCTACACTTTTGGAGTGATACCTCCCTAGCTGGAGTTTAATATTCATGCCAATCTCAATGTCCCTAAAAAAAACATGTTGCCAGTTTTATTTGGGAATAAAGGATTACGTGATATCTATGATGACGTTATTTTGGAAAGATTGTTTTATGGGAAGTTTTTACCTCCTATTGACCGCATACTAAAGATTCGGGAAGGGATGAACATCTAAATTTTGAAAACATACCTGCATAATGGTTGAGCAATTTTTATGTCACTCTCAGCACCCCTAAACACAAAAATATTCTACTCGTAGCCAACTTTATTTGGGAAATATGATCATGATATATATACATATAATTCCGTCATTTAGCAAAGGTTGGACGGTTTTGGGGTGTGATTTTGGTTGACTTCTTAAGATTTAGAATGGGATCGGACGTCAAAAGTATAGGACCTAAATACATCCATAATCTTAAAATAATAAGAGACTATTTTATAGCATGGGTACCAACGGATCTTGCAATATCTATGATGACTCCAAACATTGTTCTATGGGATGTGTTTGGTCCGATTTGGGCACATTCTTAAGATTTAGGACGGATCAGTACGTCTAAACTTTTGAATCGATATCTCCCTGGTTGTAGAGTAATATGAAAGTATCTTCAACGGCCCTAGCTGACAAAAGTACAGTCGTAGACAATTTAATTTTTCAAAAGTGATGACGTCATTTAATGTATATTGTTATATGGGATCGTTTTTTTTTATGATTTGGGCACTTTCCTTAGATTTAAAACGGGGCTGGACGTCAAAATTAAGGGACATATGCGTTCATAATCTTATACTTATGGCCGACTAAAGATACTATTAAAGAATAGGAGGAAAAGAATACCAATAAAAAAAGAAGCAATTGTGGAATTTGCATAAAATCCTCATCGCTCATTTGCAAAGTAAATAAATAACAAAAGAATCAAATTAGCAAAGAAGAAGTACAACAATAATCATATGTTATTGCATTACTAAGTAGGGAAGACCGGGGTACAGGTCCAAAGGTTGCATGTATATTATAGTATTGAAGCACAGAAGTTCTAAGTGGTACATATTTTATTTATTCTTCAATTGTTCAAGTGTAACATTTAAACAAGAGGTTTTGTGAGAACGTTTATTTAACATATTCATCTGAAAATAGTGCTCGGTATAACTTTTATTCAGTATGTGAGTCCTCAGCTCTAATAATCTCTGCAATATATGGCTTAAATCCATTGTAGACCTTGATCATGTAGTCCGACTCAAGCTTGGTCCACTCCTTTCTGATGGAAGCCGCTAGATACTGGACACTCCTGTAAGGAGTAGCACACGCACTCTCCTCCAGACGCACCTAGATATAGTAGTTCCAGGGGTGGGCATCTGGAGAGGACGGTAGCTAAATGTTGAGGTTCTAAAAGTTCGGGATGTTGTATCTCATGAAGATCGGGATCTTAGCTCCGTCTTGAGGGAAATCAAAGTTGTTCTCGAACTTTATTCTGGCTCAATGTACGACTTTCTTATACAAAAGTTCAAATACCACTTTGACCAAGACCATGGTTCCGGTTGGATTTTTTGTTCTGAAGAGAGCTGGATGTTCGGTTGTGATGAAGCGGCTGTTTTGCTTATTCAGAGTGGCATCAACGGTGAATATTTTTTCATCAGAAAAGAGCAAAACTTTACACAAGTTTTTGCCAGCACAAAATGATTTAGAATTGTCTTTGTTCTTTCCAACTGTCTCAGCTAGCTCTGTTCAGAGATAAGATGTTTGAAAATAATAAAATGTGTACCACTACAAATACAGGAGGACGATTAAATTTGAAGTTAAAATGAGAAAATCATGCATAACTTTTTTGTTTTTTGATAGATTTGCTAAAAAGAAGAACATTTTTAAGACTGCATGAATATTTTCTTTTCTTAATATTCTAGATATGATCTGTTTGCAGTGTCCACAGTCAGTGTCTTTTCCTCTAGATTCACAGTCCACTCCTCCTTGATGGTTGCATTCAGCGACTCCAAATTCCTTTGAGGAGTAGAATTAACCTTGATCTCTATAATTCCAAACCAATTCAGACTCTCCACTTTGCCTACTGTGTGTGTTTCCGGGAACCATTCTTCTGGAATACATAATTTTGCCCAATGCAGTAACGACCCTTCTGATGATATGATGGGTGAATTTGAGCTTACGTGCATGACTTTGTTGGGTTTGCTGTGTTCCTCCTTAAAAACTCCGTTTATAAAGCCTTTTTACACCTTGGCAAACGTTCCACAGTAATTAAACTAACACCAAAAAAGGCTGACATCTTATTTTGCTTCACCCTGGCATCTAGGAAAGTTGATATTGTAGCCATTTTCGTTTTAGTTTCGCCATTTCTTATTTGATTTTTTTTTACTTGCGTATGTGGAAAGCTAATTAGTATAGGTACAATTCTTACTTTATGCAAAATCCTCGATTTTCTATTTAAAAGGCTCCTATTTAAATAAATAAGGACATTTAAATTTGATTGCCCATCCAGTTTATCAGGAATAATGACAGATTTTCCCCTTTTCCCATATGAGTCCATTTTTCTCTTCTGTTTTATTTTTTTTGAAAAAAGATCAACCCTTTTTCCAAAAAATATAACTTTACTTTTCTATAAATTTTTTTGACCCTTTTCGACTTTTTTTTTAAGAAAAAAATAAAAAAAATACAGTTTCCTTTTCTAACTAAAACTTTGTCATATTCATCGAACCACATTTATATATTTAGAAAAGAGTGCTTCATTTGATTATAAAGCTGGCTGTTTTAATCTATCTGTTCCATTTTTCATTTAATGTAAAATAAATATTGTTTAAATGACCTTGTTAAAAAAACGTCAGCCCTTATGACCTTTTTTACTATTAAAAGAAAAAAATAATGTTCAAATTATCTTTTCCTACTATTTTTTTTTTTTAATATTTATCAAATCACGTTTTTTTATTTAAGAAAAGTGTTTTATTTGATTTTTATGGTTTACCTTTTTAACATTACTTATATTCTCTTCAACTAAATTTTTACATATTTCCTTTAAAGAAAATTTTTCATTAAACAATATTTCTTTCTATTGAGTAAAATGACCTTATATTTAAAAAAATGTCACTACATCTGAGGAAAATAGATAGATTTAATTTTTTTCTTGGGTCCTTTCGACCTTTTTTTAAGAAAAAATAAATACAGTGGCCTTTTCATTGTGAAATTTTGTCATATTAATGAAACAACTTTTTTTTAATTTCCAAAAAGGGTATTATTTGATTTTTCGGATGACCTTTTAACATTTTATAGTTTTTTTAAAAAATAAACTGTTACATATTTTATTTAATAACAGTTTTTATAAACAAAACTTTTTTTCTATTGTTAAAAAGGACTTTTTTGTTTATAAAAAAAGGTAAGATTTTTTTCAAAAACATATACCTTTACTTTTTGAGAAAATAATGATTTTTTTATTAAAAGAAAAAAGTATTTCTAGTGGCCTTATTTTTCATTAATCTTTTTTTTATTTCGTAAAAAATGTTTAATTTAATTTTTGGGCTTTCCTTTTAGACCTTGCTAGATATTTTAAATATTTTTTTAATGACAGTTTTTATTGCACCAAATATATTTTTCTATATTTTAAAATGACCTTTTTTTTAAAGGTTCCCCTTGTCAAAAAAAATTATAGCTTCACTTTTTAAAAACCATAATGAAGGAAACATTTTTTAAAAGAGAAAAAAAATTGCAGTGGCTTTTTCTATCTAAAATTTTGTTATATTTATCGAACAAGGTTTTTTTCTCTACAAAATCCATTATATGATTTTTGGAGTGACCTTTTTAACCTTTCTTGTAGTTTTTTTGAAATAAATTCTTACATATTTTATCTACATAATTAGGGTTTTTAAGAGCACAAATATTTTTTACTAGTACTTAAAATGATCTTTTTAAGAATTTGTCTTATCATGTAGAGGGTGGTCCAGATAAAGTAGGAAAATCTTTAAAGGCTCATATCGAACAAACTATATGGAGTAGTACCAAATCTTTTTTGTTATTTGAAAGCTACATTTAATGGCATTCAATTAATTATAATTAAATTTGTCTCTCTTTATAACCTCGCCTACACGGCACCGGAAGCTTTGACATGCCTGGGCAACCTCGTGCAGATCCAGCATTGCCACTTTTACGGGTAATTGACTTCTTTTGGTCCTCTATAGACGAATGATACTGTACTCGACTCTTCTCCAGAGATATAAATCGCATGGATACTGGGTTGGGCTGTTTGTAGGCCAAAAATCCGGGCTCCAGAAGTGAGAAAATTTTGTGGACAAAACATCCTGCACTATTTTGTCCCTGTGGGCCATTGCATTCTCGTTTTGGAATGTGTAATCCCTTCCTTGGCCTACTCCATCAATCCAAGGATTGTAAACTAAAAGTGCAAAACTAGAACCATTAGGCAATGCATAATCCACAAGCTTCTGGCGGGGATGGCCTAGGTCAATTTTTCCTCCCTGTGTGCTTCAAAGATTCTTTTGCATCAGAAAAGTTGAACTAAAATTGAATTTGTTTGTAACCCATCCCCCTATTAAAAGATTTTCCAATTTCATCGTTACCACACTGTATATTTGAATGTTTTCCGTATTTGATAAAAAACGGGTTTCTTTTTAAGAACAAAGACACCCTAAAGACCATCCCGTGTTGCAACTCTCTCCAGTCTTTGATTTATTTTACTCAAAAAATCACATCTATCCTCAATTAGAATCTATATAAGGGGTAGAAAGCGTAAGCAGGCCTTTACCAGATGGCCCCTTGGCCAATCCTGGAATCCCTTCTTGATACCAATGATATGTTCGTCTTTGAAGGAAGTTCGATTGGTTTCTATCGCACTTCTACTAAAAAAAGTCTATCGGATTCAGATCCAGTGAGTTTCTAGAGCAAAAGTCTGGCGAGATGAAGTTGTCTTATAACCATTTGATAATTTTTTTCAAGTAGTTGTGGCCGAGAGCCGAGTCCTATGGCCTCATGTAAGGCCTGTTATTGGCAAGCATGTCGATCCAGGGGCGTCACCTGCCACCTGCCTTTGTGAAAGACAGAAAAAGGATATAAATAATTAATTTTTTGACTATATATATATGTTGTGGGGAATTTTATACAAAATAGGGCTCTTTGTCAAGAAAAAAGCGACCGTGTTGCAACTCTCCCCAGTCCCTCCTACTTCTAACACCATATAAAACTTACAGTTCTTCCTCCTTCTCCCCTATTTTTGTAAATTATGATTGTTATTGCCATTATTTTATTATTATTTTTATGATTCTTGTTATTGTATTTGTAAACACACACACAGTAAATATAAGTTGCAAACGAACAAATAAACAAAACAGAAAGAGAGGGAAAAAAATTCAAGCCTGAGTAGTAGTATTATGATGATTTATTACTTCACTGTCATACATTTACTTACTTACATCTATTATGCAACAGCAGAGGCGGTTGTTATGTTTTTTACTCTGACTGCAATGTTCATAAATCATTGAACAAAAAAAGAAAGAAAGTACGGGAAAGAGGGAAAAAGGCTTTTTTAATGCAAGTACATATATAGTAATATTAGATTTTTTAGAAAAAAAAAAGTAAAAAAATCCATAACTATTAAGAAAAAAAATAATTTTAATATAATTATAAATTTAATTATATATGTCTAAAATTTTTGGAAATATATTTTCAAAAATTAAAGTTTTATGAAAAAAAATTGAAAAATCAAATTTGAGGTAAAAAAATTTCAAAAATGAAATTTTTTTGGAAAATTATCAAAAATATGCAGTTCTTCACAAATTCTTAGCCATTCAGATAAATTAAATTCCTTTAAAACAATATGAAAATCAAATTTGTATGTAAAAATTTTCAAAAAGGAAATTTCAAATTGGCAATTTTTTTGAAAAAAATTGCCAAAAATCTACAGTTGTTCACATGTCTATACTTTTACAAATAAATTACATTTTCTTTAAAGAAAAAAAATGAAAAATGAAATTTTTAGGTAAAAACTTCCAAAAATGAAATTTTTTTTCCAAAAAATTTCATTTTGAAAATTTTTACCTACAAATCTAAAGTTGTTCACATATCCATGCTTTTAAAAGAAATTCCATTTTCTTGCAAAATAACTAAAAATTGAATTTTTTTTGAAAAAAATATAAAAAATGAAATTTCAAATACAATTTAAAAAAAAAAAAATTGTCAAAAACTTACACCTGTTCACAAATCCATACTTATACGGAGAAATTACATTTGCTTGCAAAAAGAATTAAAAAAATAATTTGCATTGAAAAAAAGGGAAATTTCAAATATAATTTTTTTTGAAAAAAATGTCAAAAATTTACAGCTTTTCTGAAAAAAAAAGTTAGGAAAAAATATCAAGCATTATATTTTTGGGGAAAAAAATTTAAAAAATACTCAGCTGTTGACAATAAATTTAATTTCAATTGTTAAATTTGTTGGAAATTTTTTTCTAAAAAATTTCTCTTTTTAGACTTTTTTTTTTTTGAAAATCTGTTGCTATTTTAAAAAATTCAACCTAAACTTATCTACCTTCTTTAGACGCCACATTACTTACATATACTATGCAACAGTAAAGACACATTTTTATTGTTTTTATTCGAACTGCAATGTTCATAAATCATTGAACAAAAAAAAAAATTAGATGAAGGAGGAGAAAGGCCTTTTTATGCAAGTACAAAGTATTTTGGTCAGGGTATGGCATGGAATTTAGGACACATATATATTAACTCTTAAAACTCGAGGTTGCGTGGATCAATTTCAAAGCTTAAAATTATATCACACATTAGTGAGTTATTGTTCGTTTTCCTGCATCCCCCGTCACTCAAAAAAATAAGTTCGGATTAAGATATCTGCTTAACTTTCACAGAGATTTCGCACGGTTTCAAGTTGCCCATGAACACAGTCTACCTCGTCAAGGAGGGTCTTCCTTGCTTTGAGAATGAACTGGAAGCTTACCCACTGCAAAACTAGGCATAGGAGTTCGGTAAAAGCTCTGGTACAAGCCCTTATTGCTTTGTTTTCCTGTGTCAAACATCCCTCCTACGGTAAAAATGAGCTCGAAAACCAAGTGTCATAAACGAACTTTGCACTTCTCGGAGTCGCATGTCATTTTCATGCTAGAAATAAGCTAAGAAAGAGATTAATCAAGATCTCTGGATTTCTCTGGGTGGGAATAACTGACACTAAGATATTATACCAGCTCCAGGTTTCTAAAAACAAGGTCTACCTCGACAAAGAGCGACTGTCTCGCTGTGAGTATAAACTGGAAGCCTTTCTATTGCTTAACCAGGAGTGGGGATTAGGAAAAATTCACTTGAGATCTAGCCAAAATCGATGTTGCCCTCCTACAGCTCTGACTTATTTGTTCTCCTGAATTGTATGTCCCTCTTACGGTAACAATAAGCTCAAAAAAGAATGGTCAGAACGAACTCTGAAATTTTCAGGGAAGAAATCACTCTTGCAGAGATTTCACACCACCTCAAGGGGCCAAAGTAGCTATGGATCCCATATCTTGACTGTTACTGTTAGAGTACCACTGTTATACTATATGATGTCATATCTGTCTGTCTTCCTCAGCAGTCAGTACGATACATCAAACAGAAAATTCTTGCAAGCCCAATTACATCATGATGGCAAAACCTTGTATTCCTATCCACCTTGCTCCAGTGAAGGAAATGAATATTTGATTCTTTGCCTATTTTGTATGTGTGTCCCCTGATAAAGGTCTTCTATGAAGTTAAGGTCCGGAGACTGTCTAGGCAACTCCATGAACTTAATGTACGTCTTTTTGTATTTCTTTTTGTCGAATTATCTTTAATTTATATCAACAGTCCATTTTTTTCAATGTACCTTTAATTGGTCAGAAGGAGTTGTACTGATTAAATATAATTAAGCATTAGAGTACTACATTTACTTCATCTGACCCAAGGTTAATAGAAATACAAGGTTATACCAGAACGTGTCTACGACTGATATTTGACTTCCACCACGCTTTTTAATATTGACGTCATAGTTTTTGAGTACTTGCGTCTGAGTAGTTGGTATGATACATCAAATTGAAAATTCTAGTAATATCAACGTCATAAAATATGATTGGTTGCAGGTTTTGGTCAAAATCTGTCTGTCTTGCCCAGCAGTCGGTACGATATTTCAAATAGAAAATTATAGCAAGTTCGATTACATTATGGTCAAACTTTGTATTTCTATCAAACTTGATCGGACATAGGAGTCGTTTTTGAAATCCTTATACATTCTGTATATTTCCTTCAGTAAAAACGATCCAGACGTAAAACTACGATCATAGAGTTCAAGAAAATAATTTCTCCCGAGAAAGTTGTCCATTGAGATTCGTAATTCAATATGTTTTTTGTCATTGTCGTTTTACGACACATTTTCAGTGACTGGTTGAAATACCTATTCAGACCTGCAAGACAGTTTTTTTTATGGTGAGTATGGGCAGTACAGCAAAGGTATAAAATTGATCAAACTTCAACAGGATATAATTTATTAATTACAAATATAATTTCAACACAATTAATACTTTTAATAGATGTTTGTTTAAGCTCTCTTAATCATTAATGTAGCCACCCTTAGTGGCAATGATGGCTTCCAGGTTGGTACCATCTGCGGATGTAGTCCTCTATCATGGCATCCCAGTGCTTGCTCACAGTGGCTTTGAGGACCTCGTTGTTTGGATGACGGACTCTGCATGTCTTCCTCTCGACATGCATCCAAAAGATGTAGTCGAGATGGTTGGCCTCAGGTCCGTAGGGTCGAAGAGTGTCCAAAAATAGTTAAAAAGACTCATCCAAAAGAGTTTAGCAAAGAAGGATATTAGTTTTTCATTATTGGTGTCAAAAAGGGCCTTTCCATCCCGACAAGGCTCTTTTGAACCACTTTTTAAATAGCTCTCATAACAGTCAGGTGTGAAACCCCGAGATCTCTTGCATAGGCCCTCATGGTCTTGGGAAGATAGGCCTGTGCAATTTAACTCCTCCGGTTCTAGTTTAGCCTTTTTGAAAGAGCCTTTCTTCCTTTCCAACGTTATGGACTTAATCACAGCGTAGACGATGTTCCTGGAGACGCCCAACTGCTTGGAGTGTGCGAATGGAAATTCTTCAATCACATTCAAGGATCATTTTCTGGACTTGTACGTAAACAAAAGAGAGCTCAGATTTGTTTTATTTTGTAATTAATTGTTTGTGCTTGAATATACCGAAATATAAATTAATTTCAATCCCTCAACCGTCATTAATTATTGAATTAGCAAGGTTTCATATTTACATGGACTACCCGCTAGTTGTCAAAATAGTTGATTTTCATAACATATTTGTTATTTTGACGAATTTTCCATTTATAAGATTATTAATTGAATCAATTAATAATATACATATTCTATAATTCTTAAGGAGAGAACATATAAGTATATAAGTATGGACGGTTTTTTCATGAACAACGCTGAGTAATACTAAAGATTTGTATGGGTGTGATAAGTAAAAGTCCTTTTTGGGCTCACTCAGAGTAGAATTGAGATCAACATCGAATATGTTCCTGCCAATATTATATATTCCAAGTAAGACGCATATTTTTTTTTTCCTTTTGAATGGAGCTTGTAGCTAATGTAATAAAGTAAATCTTATTTTTTTACTCTTCTGAATATATATGGCTTATACTAGTATAACATCACGCAACCTCGACCAAAGATGTCATTATATGGCTTATACTAGTATAAAATCACGCAACCTCGACCAAAGATGTCATTTCTTTAGTCTTTTTTACCAGTACGCCTAATTTATTTTCTTATAGAGTAATAACACTTTAGAACATATTAAGTAGTATCATAATTTATTAGGCATAATAGAGGAAAGAATATGAGAAAATACATAAAACGAGGCGTTCATCCCTCTTTATCTATTTCTTATTTATTTTTATTTTTTAAAAACCCATTAAGGATAAATGTACATTAAAAAAAAGAGCCATTAGCAATAAAGGAAATAAAAAAAATTACTTAATTTATTTTTATTATTTTTGTGTAAAAAAAATATCTCTCCTTATTTTTTATTATTTATATGTATATATAAGAGAGGGGGGCAAAATGTAGAGAAAAACAACAGTTTTGAGAAAAAAAGAGGGAATGCTTGTTACTCTATTCTTTTGGGCTTTTAGAACCTTTTCTCTCCCCTAAAGTTGTGTTTCCACATATGTCATGTGTGTACACGTGAATGATGAACTTCCAATTAGTTTTGGTGTAATTTTTTCCGATTTTTTTTGTCTAAGGATTTTATGTACATGTTACTTTTATTTAATTCAAATAATACTTTTTATCATTCGCATCAAGTAGTATTTAATGCAAGTGTTTAATCTTTTTTTGTTATTAAGGCCATTTGATGGAATTTCATTGAAATTTTTTCTATTTTATGGGATCAAAAATATCAAGTTTGAGCCTACAAGATGGTGTCTACTTCAATGATAATTTGAGGTGGATTTGGTAAAGGACATACCCGAAAAGACGTCAGTTCGAACTTCATTTTATCAAACCCGAAAAGTCAATTGTTCCAATCAATACAGTCCAACATTTATTTCTTAAGCAAAATATTTCCTTTGCACTTATTGATGACATCATTTTCGATTTAGACACTCCCCTAAATGAATAAATTTTTTTGTTTTGTACGGGAATATTTTTTTGTTTCGGAGAAAAAATTTAATGAGAAATGAGTAAATTTAATTTTTTGCTTAAGGATTTTTTTCTTTTTTTTGTAACAAAAAAGAGCAAAACATGTTATTTTCATCAATTAATTATTACATTCTGATGTTTTAAATATATTTAGCTCTTATAAAGTATATATTAGGATACATTTATTGTATGGATTATTACATTTCGGGCTTAAGCCTGACACCTCGTAACCCAGCTAAGAGCAAAGCACAATTTTTTCCATCTGATCCACCTCCAATCTTCATGCAATTTAAGAAGTTGGTGAAAAGGCTTTATATATTATGTTATCGTAAGATTATGAAGTATAATGAGTTATTTAAAGCATCATGACCTTTGATGGGTACTAGGTATTAGTTTGACCACAGGCTATACTTTTTCTTTCTTTCTTGAAATTGGAGATAGCGTGAGCAGATATTTGGTGAGGAGATGATGAGATTGAGGAGAAGAGGGACACGGGTAGGCTGAAGAATGAGGCCAAGATACCAGAAAACGTATGATCCTACGATTGACAAGTTCTATTATTTATGGAAGAATATGACAGCAGTCTTTTTAGTTTTTTTAGATCCATCCAACAATTGCCCCCTTTTATGATGATTCCAATTTAAAAGAAAAATTAATAAATGTGTCTCGTACAAAATTTCTGTTTCTGAATAAATCTATTAGAACATATATTTATGATTTTAAAAGTATATAAGCAATAAATTCATTTATAAAAACTGTATGTATCCCCGGATTTTATCGGCAATTTATATAACCTAATTGGATAATAAATAAACTTTCACGTACATAAATTCAAGGCCCATAACTATAAAATAAATAAATATATTTTTAAATATATATGTATTTATTTATTTTTTAATGTGAGCTATAAATTTTTTTTCTATAGATGTATGTAGTGATGCCTATAAATAGTTTATCTATAATATGCTAGTGATGGTTTGAGTGTCATAAATTATATTTTATTTGAAGGTCACGCCATCATATGTAGAAAGTCCAAATTTTATCGAAAATGGGTCGGTTCGGATCTTTACTGGGTGAGGACACAAAAATTAGAAAATTTGAAAAACCGTTTTTACTTCTACATATTTTGATTTTGGGTCATTTTTGGGAAGTTCTGATGTATCCCCACCCCCCTATAGTCTGGACTTGGCACAAAGTGACTACTACCTGTTTCTGTCTATGGCCAACGCACTTGTGGGTACAAATTTGGCCTCAAGAGAGCTCATTGAAAGTTGGTTGTCCTAGTTTTTTGCTAATTGGACAAAGGCTTCATCAAGAAAGACATTATAAAGTTGGATTTTCACAGGAAACAAGTTGTCAAACGGAACGGGGCATACTTTGCTTAAATCAGATAACTCTAACACTTTTTATTTAGCCAAAATACAATATCACTTTTCCTTTAACTTATTATTGAGTATCAGTTAATTTAAAAACATGGATAAAGTATTCAACAATACTTTTAGCTTTATAAAGTCAAAAAAAAATCATTTGGATATCTAAAATACCGAATAAGCGAAGCTTGTTCGGTTATCGGGTTAGCAAAGTTTACTTTTATGAAACCAGAGTACTTTGAATCCGGATCTAAGGTCCCTCATAAATTTATTGAACAATAATATAAGCTTTTCAAGATTTGAAAAATCCCTTGGATCTTATTTATTATACATAAACTCTGTAGAAACAGTAACCGGTTCGGGTATTGGGTCTTTTCGGAGAACACAAGTTTACTTATACCCTACCCTGGTATTTTGGGTTTGTGTCCAAGACTCGTCCTATCTTTAATGATCTGTATCTATACGGAGTCTGCCTTGACGTAGTCACCCAAACTGTGTCTTCGAATACATCACTCTCTTGTATAAAGTTAATTGATATTATAAATATACTTGTCTGTATGACGTCATCTAATCCCAAATTTCGTTATTATTGATTTATTATCTTTAATAAATAAATAATTAAGCTTTAAAAATAATATGTGACCTGTTTAATGGACGTGTCATCATTTTGCATAGAGAAGTCTCTGCAATATACACTCTCTATAAGTTAACAAGCAGCTTGGTACTCGTATATGAAACACACGCAACAAACGAGGGTAAAAAATGGTGCAAAATAGAGAAAAAATAGCCATAAATCAAGCGTTATAACTGAGGTAACTTTTTATCATTTTGTTTATTATTTGACTTGGTTACAAAAACATTTTTGTGGGATATCATTATTCAAAGAATATTGGTGAATTTTTTAGGTGTTTTTTTTTTTTTTTAAATAAAAAAACTTTTATACATTTCTTTTTTAACATGTTATTTAAAAAAAATAAACACATAAATTTATGTAATGGTTAAATTACTTTATGTATTGAAATATTTTTTTTTTGTACAGGGTGATACTTATTTATTGTTTTAAGTTTAAATCAAATGCTTATGTATAAAAATTTACCAAATATCGTTGATATTGCTGAATATCTTAAGCTGTCAGCTTTCAAATAATATATCAAGGGGCGTCTGCAGGGGGTGGGATCCCCAAATAAATACATTTTTGTATTTTACTAGAATTTTGTTGGTAGGTATGGATTTTTGAATTTTTTTCCTACAGATTTAATATTAAATTTTTTTGTACAATATAGCTGAATAGTGAATAGCTGTGGGTTTTTAAATTTTTTTTTTTGAAAAAATTTAATATTTTTAATTCAATTTTTAAAATCTTTTTCTGAAAAACTGATAATTTTTTTCTAATTAATATGAAATTTGAAAATTTTTTCAAAAAATTTAATTTTTTGTGACCCCGTATGGATTTTTGAAATTATTGTCCAAAAAATTAATTTTTTTTGAACATCTGTGAATTTTTAAAATATTTTTTCTAGAAAATTAATTTGTTTGTGAATAGCAATAAATTTTTGAATTTTTTTCCAAATATCTGATTTTTAGCAAAAAACTGCGAATTTAAGAAAATTTTCTATAAAATTTACTATTTTAAATTAAATTTCTTATTTTTTTCCACTTTTTGTGAACAGCAGTGGATTTTTTAATATTTTTTTTTTGTAAATAGCTATAGATTTTTGAATTTTTTTTTGCAAAAAATGTAATAGTAAAATATATTTTGAAATTTAATATTTTTATATTAATTTTTGAAATTTTTTGCTATTAGCTATAGATTTTTGTAATTTTTGCATTTCTTTGCGAAAAAAAATCCAGAGCCCAAGCCCTCCTCGTCCTCAAATAAAATAAAAATAAATAAATATATTTAATCCTAGGGACAGCACTGATATCAAATGTTCAAAGTGGAGTTAAAAAACCGACGCAAACGCAAGATAGACAAGAGACAGTTGACAGCTATTCTGAGATGACTCTGAAAATAAATGTCTGCTGGTCTGAGTCTACTCGATTTCGAGTTCTAATGTTTTTACTAAATCAAAAATATCGTAACTCGTACATGGCTATAATTAGTAAATTACCGACCTATTGAGTTAATACCGAGTATATCATCGAAATCCGGGGCTTTTGATCTATCCATTTAAAAGTAACACAAAATGGTTATTTTTAAGATGGATTAAAAACGAGAAATGACCAGCAGATACTATATTGAAAAATATATTTCTCTCAATATAGCCTTCGTTGGCCTCAATAACGGTCTCTATTCGTGTCTTGAACCACGCACACGCCCTGATAACAGGAGCCCTATCTAAATTCTTGCATATCAGCACAATGCAGTTGACTAGGTACTTCTAGATACTGTTTGAATATCTGTTGACCGTTGCCTCGAAGTAGCTCTGTACAAAATAATCCATTGGATTTATGTCGGGGGAGCTGGAAGGTCAAATATCCTTGGACAAAAAGTTTTCCTGGAGCCAATACTGAGTAGTTTTGGAGGTGTGGTTTCTCTGTAAAGACAGCCTTTGCTGTGAAGTCATGTATTCTCATCTTCTGCTTCCTTCGGGAAGTTGTTAACTCGAAAGCTGTAGGGATTCCTTGTGGACTTCATCATTGGGTCGTTACTTTTCAAGTCTGGGAAATAGTGGTGAAACTCGTTCAGCAGCCTGTTGAGGTTGATGATGTCTTCGTTCTTGAGAATATTGCTGATGTTCCCAGCAGTCTTGCTAATTTGCACCTACGGTGGAAAAACCGTGTTGCACTGCGGCCAGTCTTGTACTTACCTCACCTTTTCCTTCGCATTCACAAATCTATAAATATAATATAATCACAAGACGCACACACTAAAGAAAATAAACTAAAGAATATATAAACGTATGAGTAATTACTTAATAATGGGAGCTCTGTTACCAACCTGTTACACCAAGGAGAGACTCGACCGGAGTGAGTTAACAAGGAACCCGTTTGACATTTCTAACCCAAAAGTGTTGTTACTTTTACTCAAGCATAAGATAAAAAAAATAATATCTTTGTTGTTTTTTGTTATTAAAATGTCTGTAAACGATAGTATTTTGAAATTAGGTTCACATGAAGAAGTGGTTCTTCTGTCCGACCGGCCATTCCCCACTTGGACACTCTGCCAAGTAGTGAAGTCTGAGTAGTTTTTGATGTGTGGTAGAAGGCAGAGTACTGTTGCCAGATCCTTAGACGGTCTTTGCGTTCTGCCTCTGAAAATGTGCTACGCTTAAAATCTTCTGTTGTTGACACCAAGGCGGTTTTTTTTGGGATACAAAGTGAAACGATTGTATGTTATTTTCACTACAAAAAAACAATGCACCATTTCGTCATCATGTATGCCGTAAAATCCCAAAATATGAAGCATCGTATTTCCTTGTTACAACCTATGTACATCAAATAATGTTATTTGACAAAATAACATTATATCTTTCAAAATATTAATTCCATGGATATTTCTAACCAATACTTTATGTTGGTGCTTTTAGCAATATTTTTTAATATCTTTAAAATAAACTTTTTATCAAGTATTTAAACAATATTTTTCAATTTAGATATAAAACGTGCTTCACGTGGTTCTACTCCCACTAATAAAATAAAAATTGAATAAACATCATTCAACAGCCAACATCATCAATAATCCTCATAAAAACATGTCAACTCTGACTTCAAATCTTGATATCAGTTTTTTTGGTTCTTTTTTTTTTGGTTGAAGGATTAATAAATCAACATCATTTTGACATATTTTAAAAAGTTATGAATTTAATACATTACTACTTAGATTGTTAATCTTGAGGGGTGACCGGAGATGGAAGGGGAGTCAAACTACTTTTGCTCAAAAAGTAATAGATAAAAAAGGTCAAATATTGGATGTATCTATTTCACTTACTAGTGTTGGGAGTTGGTTTGAAAATCTTAGACTGGTATGAGACTGCTACAAATTCCGCAAACTTTTTATTCATTTTCTTTTCATTGGTGATATGGAGTTACACTGGCTAAGTATATTGAGTGGGTACAGACGTTCATCTGGAGAGGAGGGTGACCACATGATACAGTATCATAAGTCTGGAAAGTAGTCTCGCAGAAAGGCATGAGTAACAGCGGTACAATGACACAGAGCTCCATCTTGAGTGAAAACAAAGTTGGATCCAAACTTTTTTCTGGCCCAAGGTAGCAATTTCTCATCCAAAAGTTCGATGTAAGCATTGAGAAGCAGAATTCACCTATGATGGCCACAACACCCAACACCAAGGTGGCGGTGAATGAGTCCCTGGCACGATAAACTGTGGTACAATGGTATCTGAGCTCCTTGGATATGGCAATAGGACATGTTCCTTGATAAAAGTTACAAAATTTCATTTTTTTGTTGCTCAATTTTATTCGCTATCTTTTTAATAGAGTCTAAACTTTATATTATCGGAGTCTTGAGTCTCCAAAGCTATCTTTCACCTAGTTTGAAGCACAATCGACCCATAACTTTCCGATTTATTAAAATTTAAATTAATTGTACCAAGTGAAAATATCAACCCAGTATTTAGCATTTTTTTATTACTCAATCTGCCCTCCTTTACATGAAATAACAACCTCAAAACGACGGCGAAAAGATTGACAGCTATTTTTATAATCTTAAAATTTTTTCTTCATATAGCTTGGTTTGTAAATTCTAGGCATTGTTGAGAGAGTGGCCCCAAAACTTGTACTAGCACGATTGAATTACGAAAACGTGATATTTATGGAACACCAATTCGTCACATGTGGAAATACAATGTTTAGCTATACTTTTTATTCAATATGTTCTCCTTAACAATCAATAAGAGCCTAGCCACACAATAAAGGTCGTGTTGATGGCGTACCACGCTGTCATGATGGCAGATCGGAGCGAACAGAAAATTTGGATCATAGGTGCGTAAGACATTTGGTTCCAAAATGCCCCGAACTGTGAAGTCCTGGTAGAGGGCTCCATTGAGGTAGGTTAGAAATCAGCCATATTGTTGATGCAAAAGTTTTGGTTTTTATTGCCTGTATGGACTTCTTTATTTTGTAGGCAGTACGGATAGAGATGCCAAGGTCTCTGACGTCTTCTGGGCACTGACACCGGCGTGGTGAAGATTGCACACCCATAGCCTATTTTATTGTCGCTACAACATTTTAACATTGATAGAAATAAAGATAAACACAAAATTATTTGATTAATGTTTTAGCTGTGCTTTGGTTGGAAAATGAAACATCGTATTTAGAAATAACGAAGATAAAATTTTAATTAAATGCCTACAGCATCAAGAAGTTCATTAAGGATTGCCCCATCCCATGCAATCAAAGAGAACCTAAACTTCTCTAGCAAATATATGGCTGACTTCTAGCCTTACTTTATGTGAGCCTTCCTCCTGCCCTTACCTCAACCCCCGGGATTCACAGTTTACTAATTTGAGATATGTTTAAATAATATATTTAGCTATATTTTTGACTCAAAATTTCCTCCTTTACAAGCAATAAATGCCTCGACACGCCGACGAACAGATTGACAGCTCTTGACTTGAAGTTCTAATGAAAAAATATTTCTTGCCCTGAATAGTCGAAAGTCAATTTCGGTCCGAGTATCAACACTATTAAAGGCTTAGGTATGACAACATGGGTCATATTATTATCTAACCATGACAGTGAAAAAGAGGAAGGCATTAAAAATTAATGATTCATGTGCTTTTTGACAATTTTATTAATGTATCAATTTGTCATTAAGGCCAAGCCTAAAAACATTGACAAAGATATTATCTTCTTTTTTTTATTTTTCTCTTTCTATGATGAAAGGACAACTAGGCACAGTGGGTCCCTCATACACTAAGATCATTTAGATAACTATTTGGCGTCTTATATTCATTTTTTAGAAGAACCTTTTAGACATAATTGGCAATAACCTTTACATTTTAATCGATAACAATTTTCCTTTGAAAAATAGAGGTTCTGTTGAAAAAAATTAGTGATGTAAGATATCGCTAACTTGATTATATATCCCAACTTTTCCATAGAACAGAAATAAAGACAAAAAGCCAAACATTCGGTACTAGTTGTTTAATTATAGGGACAGTTTGATGTTCAAGAATTCTTAATTGGGCTCCCTGTAAGAGGGTGTTATGAAAAGTTTCCTATTTAACCGTCAAAATGGCTACACTCGTAAAAAAATGATTTCATCTATATAGCATCTTTTGACTGTTACCCAACAAAGTTTCATCTATTTTGGACGTACAGTTGTTATTGACATTTCCAACGCTCTGTTGGTGCAGTTTAGGGGCAATAAATCCGAGTTTTGACGCCGATAAAATTACTGTAGATGAAATATGGATACACCCATGGATCTTCAAAACTGTAAATTGTGATGGGAGAACCGGTTCTAAAAAGAGCAAAAACTGTATTTTCTGCTCGGAAAGTGAACATGTTATATGGAACTGTTTTATGGGATAATCAAGTAGTTATTTAAATCGATTATCTTCAAAAAGGGGAAAAAATATTTTAGGACCATACTATGCATCAATATTTGACAAACTAAATGCGGGAAAAATGCAGATTTGCCGAAAAGAAAAATCATGTTTCCCCAATTCAACGCACCGTCTCACACCTCAGTGGTTACCATGGCAAAAATCCACGAATTATGGTTTGAACTCCTTGACCTTCATCACCAGATCTTGTCTCCAGCATCTTTTTATTCTCTTATCTAAAAGTTGTACTCAGAGGAGAAAGATTTTTGTCAAATGAAGAGGCAATAACCTCTTCGCGAACAATTATTTTGCAGAGAAAAACACTCTGTACTATTTGGATGGGTTAAAGAGAGAGGAACATCGCTTGGAGACGAGTTACAATGAGACTATATTGAAATAAATAAAAAAAATCAGAAAAAATGTCTTGTAACCTTGATCGGCCGGAAACTTTTCAGACCACCCTCGTATCTAATCAAAGGCTGACCGGATTTCATATATTCAACACTAAAAGAAAGTCACATTTCTGTGAAAAATGACTGCATTAATTTGCTGTGATATACACTTTGCTTTGAGCTTGTACAAGTTTTGGAGCGGTACAAGCTCCGTGCATCAGCTAACAAGACGTACTGGACCTTAAACAGTTGTCTCTTATTATTATTCTTGACGAGAGAACATCTGAGTATGTATAGAGTAGCTACGTGTGATTGTGTTCATGAAAAATGTAGAATAAGACTAAGGATTTGTTGGGGAGTTATCTTTTATATTATTCAAGCAAATTTTGTCTGTTTGTCCGAGCAATGAAGACAACTCTACAATATATACATAAATATATGTATAAATATGGAGGTGATAAAAAGGTTTGTTTTGGAGATATTTTCATTTGAATCACAGTATATTTATAAATACACAACTAAATGTATCAGTACGACATGGACGTTAAATAGACCCTATATTTAGGGTTGTGTCAGTCCTTGGACTGGTCGGACCGAACTATATAAGTTATAGGACTGATATGTAGGACTGAAATGTACGAGACTGCAGTTTTCATTTCTAAGTAAGGATGGACCCACCACTGCCTATATCAGTTTGCATAGAAAACGATTGAGATTTGTGACTTTTTGCGTCAAAATAATTATGAATTATAATACCATTTAATATATTTATTATTTGTGATTTTAAATTCAAAACTCTACTTGGGCGAAACATAAATTTTAAAAAGAGGAATAAACTTTTTGATTGGTTTATTTCCTGTTGCGCCCCTAAAGAAATACTTTCACACCACCATAAGGAAAATATTGCTTTTTAGTTTGCTCATGCCCCATTCCAATTCAACCAATCAAGGTTCCAAAGAGTGATAAAGGGAAACAAAGCAGTAAATTCGACAGCTAACAAAAATTAAAAGTACATTTTTGTGTTTGTGAGTTTACCCCTTGGTACAAAAAGGATTAAAGGATCCACTAAAGAGAAAAAAAATGGATGGAAGTCAATGTTCTGTTGTTCAATTATCCCAAATAATTATTAAGGAATGGGTATTTTGTATAGAAAAATTACAATGTTAAGGAATAACGGTTGGTATTATTGTTTTTAATTAAAAATTATGTTATTCATTTTGTGGTGGGTCATGGTAATTGTGATTTCAAAAAATATAATTTTAATTAATAAACGATTATGGCGTTATCTTACTTACATAAACAATTCGATTAGGCCATCTCTGACGTAATTAAGACTGTTTTACATGTCGATTGGTTGAGCTCGAACTATAATCCATATCAATAAAGTAAAGTCTGTCTGTATATATATTGAAAGTAAGTCATTCATGATTGTAGATACTTGATCTCAGAAATAAGAATAGAACAATTGAGCGTGCGCGTCATATTAAAAGAAAATAATAAAGGAAAGAATTGTATACGGCACGTCAGAAATGAACAAAATGTCGCTGGTGTTTAGGTCAACTCATATAAAAAAGAAAACAACCTGGAAAGTTCTTTATATAAAACAAATTTATGCGACTTTAGATGAGGCTTAGAAACAAGGTAAAAAGTACACCCTGACTCATCAAATCTAATTTAAAACCAAAAAAAAATTAGGCTTTTATTCTTCTTCTTTTATTCTCGAGGAAGAAAGGTCCAAGTATTGAGTAAGTACTTGTCAGTTTATTCGTGAAAAATAAAGAAGACTAACTCTAAAGATTTTTTGTGGAGTTTTCTGCTATAAATATATATTTAAAGCACAGTTTGTCTGTTTGTCGACGCCTAAAAACTCTAGGCAATGGGGAGTATATTAACACTAGTGGAGGGGCACATGGCGGGAGGCCAGAAGTCAGCCATGTTGTTGCTACAGAAGTGTTGGTCTCTCTTGTCTGTATGGGGCTATTTGTTACTATTCCCATCCTTAAAAGACTTAGATATCCTAACAGTCTCTGAAGCCTTCTCGACAACGGCGCAGAGGAGATAGCGACAGGGATGATAAAAAAACATTTTTGTTTTGTCTCAGCTGTCGTTTAATTGCGTAATGAAAGCTCCTAATCAGAAATAAGGGGAATAAAATAGTAATTAAATGAAAGATCATGTTTTGGGCCCCCCTCTGGTGACCATTTTTTTTCGAGAACCTAATTTATCAGCTGTACAAATATTATTTATGCAAAATATTTAATTTCATTTGCCATTACTATACCGATGTTCACAATTTTGATACATACACACATATCGTCATCAACAAGTATAATTAGGTAATCCGTCTAGACTGAAGTTATAATGAGACCGGTCCAGATCAATTTTTTGATACACAGATCCAGACTAATTTTTCTTTGGTACCAAACTACAAGATATTTTTTTGAGTGTGACTGCTCCATGACTAACATCTTTAAAGAACTGAGTTAGTTCGCTCCACAAAAAATACCAGTCTAGGATTTTCAAACTGAAACCCAACCCTAATAATGACACAATACTTAATAAAAGTAAGATTTGACTCAAGGCAAAAAAATTAAAAGAATAATGCATCATTATTTTGACAAATAAATACTAAAATTTAACATATAATTTATGTATTTTATTTTTGACAAGTTATTTATTGAATTTTTTCGAGGGATATGTAGAAAACCAATCCTTAATTAGTATGCATTTGCACGCCATCATTGTTTTTGTTTTTTTTTGCATCCAAAACATTAATGATTTATTGTGCATCGGTTTTTTCTTTATTTCTGTTTTGATGATTTTTTATTGTTTCATTAAAACCTCCTCACAAATATGGGCCTCTGAAGCCCTCTGCTTCATTACTAGATATATAATAATTGATTACCATAATATTCAAAGAATATTATTAAGATTGATAAGAAAAAAAAACCCTAAAATATAAATATTAGTGTTAGATTCGATAATTATCCGAACTCAAAAAACAAAATTACTTTGGGGGTCATGTACAAAAATTGTTATATCTTTATAACTTTTGACCATTTTTTGAATTCCCCCATTGGAATTGTTTGTATTTCATTTTTTTGCTTCAAATTTCGATTAGAGCTATTTCAGAAAAGATGATATGTGTTGAGAACCTAAACAAAATTTATGTTTTTCTACGATGTCTTATTCAAAGTTTGAAAGGAGATAAAAGAAATTTTATATCGCCAATAAGGATTAAAATACAACAGCATTAATTATCATAAACATAAATAGACATTACCCTAAGAAAATTTTGATTTTTCCTTTCTGACATTGTAAAAAAAAGGATGCGCGCTATACTCGAATCATATAATTAGTCTAACTTTTTTTTTTTTTCCATAATACAAATTGAGAAAAAAGAAACTTTTCGTAATTTTTTTGAAGATTACGAAAATCTTTTTTGTATCTATATCCCTATGTAAAGAGTATTTGTCTTTTGTCCCAATTTGATCGAGATTTGTGAACAAACGATGACCTCATAGGACAATGCAATTTTGCATAGGTCAATTTTATTCCATATGAGAACTTTTCTGTACTAGCCGTACAAGAAATTCGATAAAAGTTGAAAAGCAAACCCCTCTACATCTCATGACTCCATTTGATATACAGCATGAAAATATTTTATTATTAGTGTTTTAGACTCGGTCCGGGATTGACTTTTTTTTCGGTGAGGTCTGAAGTGATTTTTTCTGGACTAATTTTTCAGTTCAAACCGCGGTTTCAAACTGTGGATTGATATATTTTTTGGTCTCACTTCATGTATCAATATTTTTCCGTCTCCCTCTTGTGACCATTTTTTTCTTTTTTATTCTATGGGCCAATTTTTTCCGGCGGTCTCATATAAAGAACGACGGAATTTCTTTTTTTCCCAGATCAACCGTCATTAATGATTTTATTATATTAAAAAAAAAGATATTTTTCTGTGCCTGGGTACTGAAAAACGGAAATAATATATGTAGAAAAAAGTTTTCCACAGTTTTTTGATTCTTTGACTCAATATCGTTTAAGCGGTAGTCAAAAATGGACACTAGCAAAAAGAAAATACGCCATATTTTATTGTTTATCTCCTAGGCAATAAAAACTGTGTTTACATGACGACACAACTCGACGATTTCAATTATTTCATCCTAATTTTCGACGAGTGGCCTTCCATAGCCATGTACATCATTGACATCAAAATTACCGGAACGAAATCAATGAAACTTTATAGTGGATGATTGGTTTTAATAGTATCAGGACGACCATAAAGACTATTCACATTTTCAGCTGCCTCGCTTCCATTTGCAATATGTTGGAAGACAAACTGTAAAATATGCATTATTTTCTCGTTACTGATGTCCATCTTTAACGATCATTAAAACAATATTGAGACAAAAATCTAAAAACTTTCTAAAATGATATTTTGTTACAAAAACTTATCTTTCTTATACAACGCAAGATACACAATGCTAAAGCCATCCATTGGAAAAATAATGGATTTCTTCATACTTTACTTGCAACAAAAATGTATCCCAATGAAATTGGAATAGACTATTTATAACTCGACTCCAACCCTAAAAAATAGGAAAAAAAAAAAAAAATTCAATCTTTCGTAATACACGATTTGGACGTGTACGAGTATTTATTCAATCGTTTCAATATATATATATATATATTACTATTAATATATTCGGATTTTCTATTGGGTAAATTCCCTATAAATATTTAACATGTTTAGTATTCGTATTATTTTACAAATTGCATAAATGATTTTTTATTTGTAAAAAAAAAAGTTGTTGGCATGTTGAATATTAATTTGCAAATTAAAAATCATATGAAAAAAACTGCATTGATTTTATTCAAAAATCAAATTTGAATAACATCAGCAGGTCTCAACAATATTAGAATACACGGTAATGCTTAGGAAAATGTTTTCTTAAGATTTATAAACTGCCAATGTCCAAACATATAAGGTCAACATGGAAGTTCCAATTTTCAAGTTTTTAAAGTGAAGGAGACTGTCACTATTTTACAAATACACTCAGCTATAAAAATGGTGTGTAATCCATATTATAAGCTTTTAACAAATTTATTAGAGCAATATTTTAATTAAATAATTACATGTATTGTACTTGTATTCAAGAACATTTTTAGTATAATTGAAAATGAATCACCTCTTCCTTTAATAGAAATCTTATTTATCCTTGAAATGTAAACTTTATGTGACAATCTAAAGCAGATAGCAAAGTGTAGGCTTAAATTAAGATATTTTGTTATATATATTTGATATTTTATATTGGCATAAATAATTAAAAAACCTACAATCTAGTGATTAGATTTTGCTCAAGATGTTGGAAATTTGAATCTCCTAGCTTCAACTTACACGCAGATAAAGTCACCCAACGATTGAATGTTAAATATCTTAGTTCAAGCTTTTTGTCTTGATAACTAGTTTGGGGTCGGGCCTTATTTAGGATTGAGGATTGGAGTCCCGTCCAGCTCATTCTCAGTCCCCTTCAGTTCAGTACTAAAACTTATAAGTTCGGCCCTTGATGACATCACAAAACAACTTTAATTTTTCTTTTCTAATCAGTTCTAGTATGCAAATCGTCTTAAGGGACGGTCCTAAATCAGAAATACACAACACTACAGAGGGTAGAGTTAACGTAACATTCATTTTTTTTAATGATGAAATTGAATCCTAATCACGTGATATTTTTTGTGTACCTATGCACATGTTAAAGCATGTGCCTGTTTATAAATTAAATATTATAATAAATGCTGTATTTCTAGGTGTATGGGATATTAGGGTGAGTCATTTTGATGGGAATTGATAGTTTTCAATGTAAAAACCTGTGATTGGTCAGATGGAGTTGCATAGATTAAGTATAAGTAAACATTATTGTATTACAATTACTCTATCTGACCTAGGAATCTTCTTTGAAGTCAATATACATAATATATATTCCCTTCTCAAGGAATTACAGAACTTACGCACATTGAATTCGCGAAAATAATTTCTCCATATTGGGTTGTCCATGACCTTCCATAAACTGTCTTTTCTACTACATACAATTGTATACAACACCTGATTAAATATTTGTTTTTGCTCATAAAAGACGGATAGTAACACACTGAGGAATTGTTGGAGAGTTATAATAACTGAAAGTTCGTGTTGGAGTTGAAGATTGACGACGTACGAATAATACTCGGGAACAGAGTGGTCCATTAAAATCTGAGCACTTTGAATTTTTAACTTCAATATGATATATACTTTATTATTTAACAATATAATTTCAACAAAATGATTAAGATAAAGTTGTGTATCTGAGCTTTTAATCCTTAATGATTAATGTAAAATCATCCTTGATGTTTAGATGACATATACTACAGGCCTTTTGGGTGCATATTGAGGGTGTTGGCACCTCGTTGGATGTAAAAAAATTAATTCAAAAGACTCATTTAAGTATATTTCTTTCATTGCTGGTGTCAAAAGGGGCCTATCCTGCCTCACTAGGCTCTTTCCAACCACTTTTTTTTATAGTTCTCTGGACAATCTGCTGTAGAACTCCCAGATCTTGTGTATAGGCCCACATGGACATGAGGGGATTGACATGGGTTGTTTTCTTTAAATTCTCCAGGTTCAGTTAGGCCTTTCTAACAGATCCCTTCTTCCTCTCCAACGTTTTAAACTTGCTGGCGGCGTAGACAGTGGTCCTGGAGACGTACAACTGATTGAATTGCGCGGAGGGAAATACATCGATCACGTTCAATCGTCATTTTCTTGACTTAAATGCAAGCTAAAGACTCAATTTTGTTTTGTTTTTAACTATTTATTTGTGTTTTAATCAATCGAAATATGAATTTATTTCAATCACTCAACCTTTTATTAATTATTGAACTAGTAAATGCTCAGATTTCAATGGACCATACGGTATGCTCATGTTGACCTCCTTATCTCCCTCCAACCTTAACACAGGTGCTTGTAGCTAATCTTATGATACGTCGTAACAGTTAAACTGCTCTTCTAAACTACTAGTTGATAATAATGGAAAAAATGCATTAAAATCCACAAAATATGTATGAATAAAGATTTAAATAAATTGGAGGATCTTCAATTGTTCTAACCCCTGTCGTTGACTTCTCAAAACTCTGATTTTCTACCCACCCTAACGTATTTACTAAATCTAGGTAGGTAGCAATGTACGTGAAGAGAAATGATCGAGAAAAGATTGATTAATGAACCTGTAGATTTCAAATCTCTACTCATTTTTCATGCTTTCTCTTTCCTTCTTCATCTCCCTTTTTCCTATTTATATTTTTGATTTATTTTTATTTTTTGTCGTCAATAAATGGAAAACGAACTAGAAACTGACGGCAAATGTACATAAATTACTCTCTTTTCATCCATGGTTGACCTCTTTCTCCAGCAACATTAAAAATATGTACATATCAACTGTGGATTTATCCTTCCTTATTAAAAGACTAATACGGGGTTATTACTGTAGATGGACACAAATCATCTCCAGTCATGGAAACTTTTTCCAACAAAAATTGCATGCTACGAAAGAAACCTTCGAGTATAAAGCACTACATGATCAAAATTTGTACAAGGTAGTGGCGTAGCGACACTTTTCTTACATTTACATTATCTTAATACGGGTCTTATTGAGTCACTTTTTTGTTGTGTTGCCCGCGTTGGTTGTTAATAGTCGTGCTGGAAGACTGATTGAACGACCCATTTTCGGTGCCTCACCCTAAGGAAAAAAGGTTGTCACCCAATATATCTAGACAGTCTTTGGAATCTTTATTCTCCAATGTATTTGATAAGTATTTATTGCAAATTTAGTTAATTAAATGATTGTGTGTGTTAGTTATTTCAAACCAAAGGGGCAAATTATAAGCCAAAAATTGATGGAACCTGTGCTGTTTCCTTTAAAATGTACAAAATAAACTGATCTTTAGAAGCATGAACTATCATGAAGTTGTTTGTTTATTTCTTTTCAATATGGCCGACATTCAAAATAATAACATCACGTAAAGATGATATATAATTTAATAATAACAAAAAAAGATAATATATCAAAGTTATAATTCAGTGCCTGTTTTTTAAAAATAAATGTACTAACTCTTCATGACAAGAATCAAAATGTCTATAAAGTCAGAAGAAGATAAATGGTTCTTGCAATAGTGTATATGATGAGCGTCTTTTGATATCTTTTTATAATGTTAAGAAAATTTCTTTCTCATAGCTTGGGTTGTCAATTCTAGGCATTGTTGACAGAGTGGGGCTCCAAAATTTGCAGTAGTACGCCTGAATGATAAAAAACGTGATTTTTATGGATTAAAAAAAGGACAACACAAAACCAATTTGTAAAATGTGTAAATACTATGTTTATTTATACTTTTTATTCAATATCTTTCTCCTTAACCAGTAATAACAGCCAAGACACGCCGGAGAACAGATTGGCAGCTCTTGACAATAAAGGTCGTGATAATGGCGTACCACACTGTCACGACGACAGCTCAGAGCGAACCCAAATTCCAATGAAAGGTGCGGCATACATTTGGTTCCAAAATGCCCCAAACTACAAAGTCCAGGTGAGGCATGGAGGAAGGCCACATGGAGGCAGGCTAAAAGTCAGTCATATTGGTGCTGCAGAAGTTTGGGTTCTTTTTGGCTGTTTGGGACTGTATTGGACCTCTTGATGTTGTTGGCAGTCTGGATGGAGATGCCAACGGTCTCTCCAGCCTTCTAAACACTGACACCGGCGCGGTGAAGATTTTTAATTTTTTGTTGAAGCTGTCGTTTGGTTGTATAAAACCAATAAGTCAGCCATATTGTTGCTGCGGAAGTTTTGGTTCTTTTTGGCCTTATGGGAAGGGGCTTTCTGTAATGGACTTTTTCGTGTAGTAGGCATTTTATTACAATTTTATCCCCGTTAATTTTAAATACGATGTGTTATTACACAACTAAACGACAGTTGAAACAAAAATAAACAATTTTTCTTACATATCCCATATCTGTAAGTATTAAAATGTTGGGATTGTAACAAATAAGACAACGTGTGTGAAATCTCCTGTTATTGTTTCCTTACTTTTATATTAGCTTGTAGCTAGTCATGATTCACACACGTTTGAAACATGGAATCTGCACACTCTTTTATTTAAAAAATATAATAATGTTTATTGTTCAATTCTGTTAATTAAAATACAAAAATATTGTTGGTATGTCTTAATAATAAAAAGAAAGTTCTGTATTGATAGGTCCCACAAAATTTTTTTGACCATCGGTACAATGACTTCCAATCAAGTTTAAAAGCAAAAAAAAAAAAAAAAAAAAAAATGTATAGGATTTATTACTTTATTCATATCTCTCAGTGCAAAATTTTTTTTCTCTTAGATGTCATCTTTAGGCGGCACATCTTGTTCACAGTTTGAAAAGAGATAAAAGTTATTTATTTCACCAATAAGGATTAAAAACCTGCATAATCATTATATTACTTTCGATAAACGTTCGACAAACCGCCCTACCTCTCAGTTCCAACAAATTACACGCTCCAGTGTTCCTCATCCAAATGTCTCATTCCCTCACTAACAACCTCATTCCTTCGCTCTCTTGACCTTAGCGTTCATTTATTAAATATTTTTTGTTTGTTTATGGTTGTAGGTTGGTTCTACTCCATCAAGTGTTTGAAAGGTTTTTTTATTTTTGTTTTTTTAAGAGTGATTAATCATAGAAAATATATATGTATGTATATGTTGTTTTTTTTGCTTATGTCAGTTACCATGTACCATTTATCAAACAGCTGTTAGTAGTTGTCGTAGTAAAGTATATTTTTCTGTTAGTTTTTGTTATTATTGTTTGGACATTTATTCTTCCTTGATTAAAATGAGGGCTTGCCATGGAGCAGGGGGGAGGGGTAATGGAAAGGGGACTCGGGATGATGAATTTAAAGGGTCGCCCGGAAATTTTGATTTTCTCTTGTTACTTTGCCCTTAAGGTGAACCCGAAATACTGTAAAAATTACAACTGAAATTAAACTTGTATAATTCATAGAGGTTTAGTGATAAAAAATTGTAAGTCCTTGTTGGATCAACAACGGAGTAATTCTTACCAATTTATATACCAGTTTATTTCCATATTCCCTTCCTCCCTTGTCATATCTAATTTTAGCTCATCTCTTCCGAAACATTCTTCAAATTGCCAGTGTTACGGTTTTCTTTTTTTAAATTTAATATGCCCATTATACTAACAATTTTCATCACTAATTATCAAACACCTTCTCACAGTTATTGTCTTGTTGTTTGCAAGGTGACCCCCCGGGGGGATCATCAGGGACGTCCAAAAAGGGGTGAGCTGGAGGGCTGTTTTTTTTCCGCTAAAAATTGAATATTTGAATTTATTTTTCTAGAAAATTTAGTTTTTTGAGAATAGCTGTGGTTTTTTGACATTTTTTTCTTGAAATTAAATTTTAGATATTTTTTTAACACATTTTTAAACTACTTTTTAATGAGGAAAAACTAAATAAATATACAATACGAGTCTGAATAAGTAATCAAATATCAACAATGAATAATTATATACTACTTAACAATTGAGATTTGGTTCGGATGTGGTCATTATTTTTGATTTATTATAACTAATTTATGTATACTGTGCTACTCAAATAAGCCTAAAGGGTTATTCCATTCTAATTTCAAAAAATAGAACCATATATCTCAGAGTTACCTAATTTTATTTGCAGGATGTAGATAATACTACAGGTATGTGTATTTTGAATATTGGTATTAATTTGTTCTAGTATTGTTTGGTATACAACCCTATTAAAGTGTGAGGACTCTAAACTTGCAAAAACATTTATTACAATCTTATCCCGTTATTTTTAATCAAGAGGTTTCATTAGACAGACAAACGAAGGCTGATACAAATCTCATGACTCTAAGTGTAAAAATGTCGGAAGCAATAATAGACAAAAAATGCTCAATCTCCTCCAAGCTGGTGTCCGTACCGAGAAGGCTGCAGACACCGTTGGCATCTCTATCCCTACTGCCTACAAGATCAAAAAGTCAATTACAGCTCTATATAGGAAAGAAGGACCAAAACTTTGGCAGCAACAATATAGGTGACTTCCGTCCCACCTCCTTTAGCCTTGATCTCAAATCCAAGGACTTTGCAATTTGGGGCGTATTGAAGAAGAATCTTTGCTCGGAGCGATTATCCAAATTTGGAATCGCTCCGAGCTGCTATAATGACAGAATTGTACGTCATCATGGATACAGCCTTCATCGTCAAAAGAGTTTACCCAAAACTTACAGTAGAATGACTAAATTACAAGAACAGTGATTTTTATTAAATCAAGAAAATACAATTCAAAACTAATTGATATCTTTAAATCAGAATGGACCACTTTACTAATAAAGGTGGCCAAATTGTTTTCAAATAACTGGATATAACAGAAGCTACAAATGATTTTCAAGAGGAACATTTATTATAAGTAAATATGCTTATTGTACCAACATTTAACTACATATATGCATTTTTACATGTCCTTAATATGCAACAAATACAAAATATTTGTTTAAAAAAAAAAAAACACAAAAAGTTATGCTTTCTCAAGTGATGTTTTCTCTTTTTGCCTCTCCTAGTGACCCTGGCGCTCAGCTTTTTTCTTCATTAACACGAAAGGTTGCCCTGACCTCGTTATTATTTGTGTCTGGCGTCTTCTATCGCTCAGCAGTATAATTACAAGGTTTTTTTCTTCTATTATAGATCTATTTGCTGGCCGTACAGAGTGGGGAAAAGGGCCGTGTGCGGCCCCAGGGTGACCAGTTACCCATCCCTGTTTTAATTACTATATTTAGCTATATGTTTTATGTAATATATTCTCTTTTACAAGCAATAACAGCCTCCAGCCAGTTAACAAGTTTTAGCCCTGGTTCAACAAAATATAAATTTGGAACCCTTTTAGATGGAGGGTTCCATGATTTTGGAAAAATAAAAAGAAGGAATTACAGTCATAGGATACAATAACAAGGATTAGCATCAATCAATGAATATGTTAGTCGTTACAACAAACATAGTAATGACCACTAAATAAATCATAGATCGAAATTTTGAAAAAATTTCGCTAAATAAGATATAGTTACTCAAAACTCAACTTAATAACATTTTGTACATAAAATAAAGACACTTCTTATAAATCATCAGATTAAAGGTCAAGATCACAAAAAAGGTCAAAAAAGTTCCACGTTAAATATTAGTTATAATCATTTTTTATTTATTTTGACCCATAACATACAGCAAAACTTAATTTTAATTCTTAGGAAAATATTCTTTTAGGCAGAGGATTGCTCTCTATTAAGTGCCTATCGGAATATTTTGAAATGATTAATAACTCTAATGATTGGAGTTCAGAAACTGTTTATAAACAAATTTCTAAAATATATGTATATGAAATAGGATTAGAATGAAAGTAAAGTTTTATACGTTACTTCATTGTGAATTATACATTATTTAATGTTGATTCTTTACATATATATATATATATAGTTTTCTTGCTACAACCATTTCTTTGTTGCATACTGACAGGGTTTTACAGTATAATCTCTAAACTCTGTTTGAAATGGTCGTACAACACGTAATTTAACCATAAAATATACTTGTCGTTACAAAGTGGTTACTATTGTTAAAATACAATTACTAATCATTCAATTCAGGTTAGTTCCTAAGTAATCATTTCTCCACTAAATATACGTAATAGAAAAAAAAACCTGGAAAAAACTTTAAACGGTTATTGAGCATGAAAATAATTTCAAAAACTTGCAAATTATTAATGCATATGTATATCACAGCGTTACCATACTTGCAACAAAATTTTATTATTTAAATTTTGCTGTCACCTGTCGATTATACTCTATTTGCCCCCCGATAAGTGTTCAAATAAGCTGAGATTGGTTGCACTCGAATGAGATCTTGTTAACAACCTGTGAACAATTGTATTAATTTGCTAACTACTATCAACTGATTTTGGGCACTTTTTCTGTTTCTTGTAGGATTAAAGGTCACCAGACACATTAAATATAGCGACATAAGGTACACTATACAGATCTGTCATGTTATTTATTTGTTTCTTTTACAAAACACAAAGAGGAAGCTTCGAAGCTTTTGAGTCAATGCCTAATTTATTTTAACCTTCTTTGATCTACGAGGCCGGTCCTAGAAGTAGATCTATCTAACATAGAAAATAGCACATTATACATTCCCTTAATATTATTTTTGACAAATATCTAGACATATGTGTTTGTTCCATCCTCCAAGTGAGTAACTTCATGTATGAGTAATATTACTGCAATATAGTAGGAGGAAGGTGGGGGGTGGGGGAGACTAAATAGCCTCTTAAAATATGGTCGAATACTCTCCGCCATTCAATATTAGGGGTTCTTTTGATGTATGCGATGCTTTGGCAGCGGTTTTTAATTATCCAGGGGTCCCTCAAATATCCCGCTTAAACCAAGGCCTTGGAACTATTTTTTGGTATTAGAGGGGGTTCTTGGATGTATAAGTTGAATTGACGTTGGTTTCTAGCAATCCTATCCTTCGCCCGGATCAATCCCAGGGTAGATGGTATTCAACCATATTTTAAGAGGCCTTAAGATATTTATTCATCCCCCCCCCGTCCCTCCTTCCAATCCTCTCCTCTCGATACATTTCTTAGAAGATTGGATTGAATTAATTTAAAAAATTAAATGCAAGGAAATTGTATTGCAATAATATCAATAACACTTGAAGGTACACCCTTTGGGGTGGAACGAACAAATATATTTAGATATTTGTCATCAATAATATTAAGGGAATTTATAATCATTCATGAAGATTGAAAAAAAATACAGGCAATTTTCCTAGTACAATTTTGTACACAACTTTCGCATGTCCAAGTTTTAAATAATATGCAACGGGCCACACTCTTTGGAATCCCTACAATATTTGCTATCTTGTACAATTTCAGTTGACAATCCACCGATGCCACCGTGTGAATCTTCTTTACAACTTCCGGAATTTTATGACTCATTTGATCGATCACTTTAGCCATAAAAATTCTCAACAGTATTAATTATTTATACCTATATATAGGTTATTATATATTAATATACGCAGAGGGTGCATGCATTGCAGGGATGAATGGAGAGGAATAGAAACAAGGACTGAAGGTGGAAGAAAAGAGACAGAGAGAGAGGGATGTAGAAAGATACATAGGGACAATAGAAGAGGAGGGAGACAAGGGGAAGGGGATATATATAGAAAGAGAGAAGGAAAATTATCTTTCATTTCAGCCAAAAAAGACTCTTAATTATATCGGAGGGCCAAAAAAATAAATATCATAGGAACAATTTTGTTATTTATACGTCTACTGGATAAATTTTAGACTACTCTGCTCTACCATTTTTGATTCCATATGTGATAATACTTAAAACAGACTTATAAATATATATCAAATCAAAATTTGGAGGGAAGAGTTAGATTTTTATAGGTGGGATCAATCCCCTCCTCCCCCCCCCCAAAAAGAGGATAGCGATGCCACTGTTCATAACATGACTCGGTGTCCGAGTGTATAATTTATATACAGTGATTTTGTTTTAACAACTACGACCATCTCTTCGTCAAACCGCGTACTTCTGGTACCGCCCTGGAATTCTATTTACATATTTATAATATGGCATATGCTTAAAATATGGTTGTTGGTACATGTTTCACGGATATTATAATTGAGAGATGATAGGTCCTTGAAGTTACCCTTGTACATAGTTAAAATAGAAAAACCACTATCGTATTTGAATGGAAGAAGTAATTTAAAAAACTTTTCAATTGGTTACGAGTGATTTATGAATATAGATGTATTTCTCTCTTATCAGTGTTGCTCTCATACGGTTTATTGGTTGAATCCGTTTAGTATTTGTTAAGCTATAAACAATTGCCAAGAATTAATTATAAATGTTAGTTTCATAGTTGTGAAAAATGGGCTAACTACCACCAAATGGTTTTCGTGCTTTTTTTCAAGTTTCTTATAGGAAAAGAGGTTGTGAGATGCAATAAAGGTAATTGTTTGACAGTGTTACCCCATTCACAGTATATTTCGTGGTCAGCTGTTAATTTTTCTACATATTTCCCCCCTTATCAGTGTTTTGAACGTTGATTGATTGAATGTATCAGCATATTAATCGAGATTTACGAGTGTAAAATCGATGGAATAGTTAAAAAATGATACAACATTTGAATAACGTATGATTATAATCTTTCATTTAATAATTTTTATTTTTAGAAGATCTTTTTTACCCAGTCCACAAATTAAAACCCCATTTTAAAAAGGCTATTCATTAGAAGAGTGTTATATTTTAATCCCATAGTTGAGAAGAACTGGATGACTGCTACCAAATAATTTGGTGTCTTTTTTCCTGGTTTCTTTTTGTAGGAAAGGGTGCACCATTCAATAAAAGATATGGGAAGATAGTTAACATATTTATTTTTATTTTTTAAATAACAAAACATGTAAAAAAAGCTTGTAATTTTAGGCTCTTAAAAGTTGGGTTCAGGAGAGTGCAAGGAAATGAGAGATGCAAGGGAGGGAATATGTAAAACTTAGTACAGTTGGAACATTCTATAATTGGAATAGAAGGATTAGTAAATGTCTTTTGTCTCTCCATGAACCTTCTTTCCTGCTCAAATATTATGAAACAGGCTACATTACGTAGTCACTCAAAGGACTTGAATCCGTCGAGTTGTATATCTAGAACTTTGAATTAATACCTCTAATAGATCTTAAGCCAAGTGTTGAGAACCATAACTTAAAAAAGGAATGTGTGTAAACAAAAAAACTAAGTATTGCGATTAGAAAAGGAAAAACGGTTAATAAGTGAGTTATTTCTTCTTTCTTGTTTATTATTTAATCATTCGTGGGTGTTTTAATATCTTCCTTTGCAAGAAGAATTATCGCCTATCTTTGCTGTACGTTGATATAAAATGCTTTATAAAATAAATATTTAAATTCATATGAATTTAACTATTTTTCCTTTAATAATGCTATTTTAAATGTAAAAGGCTCTCCTCTTTAAGACAGTAATTCATTTTCTCAGTCCAAAATGATAAAACAGGCAGCTGTTATTTACAATTTTTTTAATTTAGTTGTATCATATGTCTCGTTCCCACATCTTCACCTTCCATTAATTACAAAAACCCATCTCTAACCATAACAAGTAATTTATAAGCTAAAGTGCCCGCCTAGCTATACCCATAGCAAATTTTCCCAGGGGATGTTATCCTACAATAAACTTTTGCAAGACAAATTTTCCAAAGGTGAGCTTTCTTGACACAAAAAATATTGATACCATCGTTGTTCTAGTGTTAAAAAATCAATAGCAGTCTTTTAATAAGGACCAAAAATCCTGCAAAGTTTTTTTCGATTTTATTTGAGATTATAATTACAAAACTTTAGAAGGAATTTATGAATTAATGAACGCATTAAGATAGTAAAAACATTTGTACATAGGCAAAGAAGGTAAATAGTGAATCCCTCCCCCCTCTCACATCAAATAAAGGAAAACTATTTTTTTATTTCGGGAAAAACAAGTAAAAATTAAACTAAAAAAAAATAATTAATGAATTTAGTCAATTTTTATTTGTAATTCTTAAAAAGTTTTTTTTTTGCTGTACTTTTATTTATATATACATATTAGACTGTTCCTTTTTTGGGTTCAGATTATCGATTCACCTGCACAGATACTTTTTGCCACGAGAATCAGTTGAAAAAAAACTAACTTTGTCAGCCTCTCAGTTCATATTTATCGTGGGGCACGTAGTGTTCTAGCGACATATTACAGAATACGGTTCGAATATCTTGTCACCTCTGATTCAAAGATGTCCGAAAGGACGAAAGTACAACGGAGAGATAGAGAGAGTTGGTGAAGATGCTACATGAAAATTCCAATTACGGCCCTGTACAGCTGAAAAGAACTAAACTCCAGCAATAGTATGGCTGATTTCCTCCATCACTGACCTCAAACCCCTTTGTCATATGGATTTCTTAGCGAATAATGCCTGCCACTTCTCTCATCCAAATTTTGATTGGCTCCGAGCTGTTATGTTGACAGAGTGGTACTCCATGGACTCGGCCCTCGTTGTCAAGAGCTACCAATCCATTCGGTGACGTGTCGAAGGCGTATTTGTAAATAAAACAGGACATATTGTAAAAAAAAAAAAAAGTAAATATGGTTTTTAAATATGTTACAAATTTTTTATGAGTTGTCTTTCTTTCATAACATAAAAATTATAATTTCGTAATTCAAGTCTTCGGTCAGCACTTGGTTCTACCTGATAAAAAAAAGGATAGATTATAAAGTAGATCATTGATAAAATGTATTCCCTACGTCATTACAAAAAATAAATTAAAACACCATAAGTAATAAATAGCATTGATGGACAAGAATAGACACTAGAGCGCCCTCTATCCAACCAAAACCTGACAGGATCCAAAATTTTAAACAATAAGGGGAAGTCTAACTTTTGTGAAAAAGTTTAAACTAATTTGTGGGATCTCTTTCTTGCAATATAAAGTTTGATTTAAGCTTGGATTTTTCACATTTCATTATGTTTTCCATCGTAGTTAATGTTTAAAATCCTATTGAGTTTTCAGGAAATACTAGTATCGTACATTTGCAAACAAGTTGTGCTGGACGTTAAACAGTTCCTATAACAGGCATGGGTAAATTAATCAGCTATAATTACAAATGTGACTACAATTAAAGAGCAATACGAAACGAAACAATGATTATAAATGTATTTTCTGACAAAAATAGTTATTATTTACCTGTCTTGAAAGATTAAAAAGATGGATAAATATGTTGCAAAGACGTGACAAAGTTTAATAAAAATTAATATTACAAAACAAGACGAAATTAATAAATGTACAGTACATTGTATGGTTATATTTGTTGTATGAAATACCGTGGTAAAATTTCATTCTAGCTAAGATGTAATTGCAGTAGAACAAAATTCAGGAACGTAGTCTTTGATTGTGTAGGGAAACCTAAAATAGTTTAACAAATATCTGGCCTTTAAAACTTAAAAATGTCTAATTTTTATTTCAAAAATCCCTTTTTGACCGAAACGAAAAAAATTTGGTGTTGACCTTACTCTCAATAATAATAGATGAGTACATACTCCTAACTTTCCCGTTTCCGTGGTTATATTTTCCCCTTGAACAAAAATAATTTTTGCTGGGGACAATTAGAACATACTTTGGGAAAGTTTGAGATCTCCTAGGATATGAGAGTGTAGTACTGTCCATTTTAGTTTGTAGCCAAATTTGATTTTTGATTTTAGGCCTTGTATAAATCCAAAATATGATATAATAATTCAAAAAGTGTACTTTTAATATACGAGTATTTTGGTAATTGGTTTATTAGCAAAAAATATTCTGCTCCCTGTTTTTAATCATTTAATATGTCTTAGATATGTTCATTGATTTGTAGTATCACTGTTTTATCTACCATAATATAGCAAAGTTTAATCATAGTTGATTGAAGTGAGCGTTGCTGAACAAAACGGAGCATTATTTTTGACCCTGTTGGGGACTCTTACATCATTAAACATATCTTAGACCCTAAAGACTTCACTTTTTGGACGAAAAAGTCCAATTTAAAAAAAACAAAACAAGATCACCTAAAAATCCTGCAAACCAACTACAAAGCTGTCAAACAAAAAGTTTTTTATTGACAACAAAACCAGTGGTAGACATTTTGAACAGCTATTGTATATATGCAAATACAGTCAAACCTGATCTACATGTGTGTCACTGCACTAAGCGATCATATCCAGTTGTCAAATTTAGAACGTTTACAAAATACCGAAAGGTGATTTAAGGGATCACCTGTACTAAGTGGCCTTATCCAGATGTCAAACATTGAATTGTTCCAAAAAGGAAATCTGGTTTATGAGGTCGATTCCACAAAAGGGTCATATCAAGTTATCAAATATATAATTGTTACAAATAAGAACCACGAGTTAAGGGTTAACCTGCACTAATCGGCCATATCTAGTTGTCTAATTTAGGATTGCCCAAAAATAGGTAACCTTTATTGAAGAGGTCACATGAACAAAACCGTCACTTTTTCAAATTCCCTTACCTTTCCGCTTAACAAAGGTTTAGTTGTCAACCGGCTCATTTCAATTGTCTAATTTTGAATTTACTTCGGGATAATTTAAAAAGTTATGCTAAGTGGACACACGGTGCCCTTTGATAAAAAATAAAGTGTTTCATATTTCTAATGATCAACCAAATACTTAAAAATATATAAAGTACAATTTTTTTAATAGTTTGGGCCGTTGGTACAAAAGGATTTAAAAATGACCCATTTCAACCAAAAATTCCCTTTTCCCTAAATTAAAATGGTCTGTACGAACTGAAAAATAACTTTAAAGACTGCAAACTGCGCCAAGGTCATTCATTATATTGGTTCTCGTTACCAAAAATTCTTCCGGCAGAGGGTAAGAACCTATCAACGCAAATTTGGAACAGTCTAAAATGGTACTTGATTTTTTCTTTCAAATGAATGAATTCAAGTCTTTAAAAGTTGTTTATAAAAATATTCAATTTTTTTTTTATAGGAAAACATTTTAATTGAAAAAAAAAAGTATTTTTTTTAAAAGTACTTTGAAAATACTTTTGTATATATATTTTTCTTTTTAAATCTATAAAAACAACAACAGCAGTTCTTTGAAGTGATGGGGGAGGAACAAAAAAGAAAAGGACCATTTCTGCATTCGACGTGAAGTGCCTTTCACAACAAATAAGTATTTTTGTGTTTTTTTTAACACCAATATTTTTTTTAACACAAAATGAATTTGAATTTTATTAAATTTTTTTGTTTCTTTGAACTTCATATTCTAAAGGGGATAAAAAACGTGAGTGGGTAGTGAGACCAGATCAATATATTTAATAAAAAAATAAAATAATAGACAAAAAAAATAATGCAAAACTTTTTTCACTCGATATCGCCACTTTCATTATCAATCATAGCCTTTACACATGGCCTAAACCCCGTGCAGTAGTTGATGACAAACTCCTCTAACAAGTTGTCCCATGCAGCCACCATAGAGGACTTCAGTGAGTCACATTTGTTTGTGAGGTCCTGTTTGTTTTCCTCTCCAAAGTGGCCCATGTAGAAATGCCCAGTAGGTTCAAATCTGGTGGTGAAGGAGGCATAACTGTTTGGACCAGAATAGAGGAATATTATCTCCGCAGAACTTTTGGCACTTAGCGGACGTGTAAGAGGGGGGTGCCATCATGAGTCCACATGTAGTTACCCCCGAGGTAGTTGGTCATGCCAAGATGGTGTACCTCTACACCTAATAGTAGGCCTCCTGGCCTATTTTCTGTAATGTCTTGAAAAACAACAGATGCATCTTCTTTCCATTAGAAGCCACAACGCTAATGGCCATTGTTTGGGCCGGATATTTGGTGTAGAATACCCCTTGGACCTCTTCTTTTGTTTCTGTAAGCCAACAGTCATTTTGCCGGTTGTGGATTTGATCAACTGTCAAAATCTTCTTGTCCAATTTTTTTTTCACAATTGACCCATTTGCCTTGATCCATGTAAGGATTTTCTTGCTCCTGTCATGCCTCCTGGCTTTCATGTCCTCTATCAGAAGGTGGCGTGGGGTCCTTGTGAAAGAAACTAATCCCAAGTTGTGATTTGTAGCCCTTCTGGCGGTCATAGGAGACACAGAAAAGTTGTTATAAAGTAAAATTGTAGGTAAAATATAAATTAGGTGATAGAAAGAAAATAAATTGCCGCAATTAACTTAAAGCTAACGCTCAACCTCTCTATTTTAAGTTGAAATCACTAAGTTAAATTATTTCCTTATTCTTCTAAATGTAGTTAAAGATGCTCTGGATTTATCTGGACGACCTTGTAGATCGGCTAGTCTTTGCAATTCTATACTTCTATGCTATGCTGACTGCAAGTAATTTTTAGTTAATTCTTTTCGTGTGTGACATATTTTGAGGTTTTTTTTGGAGTTTATATTTATTTAAAATATATATACATATATATATTTTAACCATAGGTCTATTACCTTTTTTTATAATTTATAAATACTAACTTAAGTCGACCGTTATAGATAGTTATGAAAATCTGGTTTATTTTGGCATTTAAAAAAGAATAAATCGAAAACAAAATGTTATTTGTGACACTTTGAAAATATCTTAGAAGAGAGCACCTTATCTATCATGACGTTTCGTTAGATCAGCTGTAAAAATGGAGGAGGGAGAGACATAGCGATAAACAAGGACATTGCCAAGAGTTCCTCTAATATCGATCTCCCAATTCTACTCGGAGTACAACAAGAACTTACTATTATAACTACGCAACAAATCTTCAAGGTTACTCCTCGTCTTTTACGACCACACACGAATTTTTCAATAAGGTTTGGAATACAATTTAATGTTGTGGGAAAAGAAGTTTACTATTCAGGAGTTAAATAATAATGACAACAGCTGATAAAATAGAAAGCCCGTTCTTCAGATCACCTAACATCAAAAACGGGCCAACTAAAAATACAGACGATTTACATCCGTAGTTTTAAGGTTTGACTATTGCCGCTGGTCGAAATATATAAATAAGCAGAAAAATCAACAGCTGACAGAAAATAATTATATTTTTGTTGATTTTAAGCTCGGATTTATCAAAGTATATATACATATTAAAGTATAAAATAACATCACGCAACCTTATTTTGGATTTCGGCCAAAATATAGTTGATATTTTTATTATTCGGATAATAATTAATAAATAAACCTACAAAATGTAAAATTCCACGACATATTTTCTTAGGAAAAAAAGAAAAAAAAGAAGTTGTCAGGAGCTAAACCGTTTAGTAGCAATAATTTATTAAGAGTTATAATTTTTGTAATTACAAACTTTGTTCATACATTAGGGTGTCCCATAAAATCAGACACTTTCGTTTCTAATCCACTTATTAGTTCCTCTTAATAAATTATCCCTCCTATCTAAAATATATCACCATTCAACAATAAATTTGGAGAAGTCTATGGGTGTAAAAATTATGAATTACTGGTATGTTAAAAAATAATTGAAAATAAGCGTTGTCACCCTGAAAATTTGAAAAATATTAAGGGATCTTGCAAAAAAATCTTGCAAATCCGATACTTATTTGTTACTAATATTTAACTATTTATTACTTTTCTCAGTTATGAAAAAAAAAAGACTCCCTCCCCATACTAAAAATTAAGGAATTTTTGCTTATTACTAGAAAACTTAATATTGACAATTATTTTACAGAAAATTCAATATAATATGTGAAAAAAAAAAAAAAAAAGAGTTTAAATTTTATAATTAATTTTTTTGATTTTTTTTTGGAAAAAAAACTGGCCATATTTTGAAATTTTTTTTCAGTTAATTTAATACTGGAATTTATAAAAAAAATATATTTTTTTTTTTTTTTTTTTTTTGTTAATACTAAATTTTTTTTGAAATAATTTTAAATATTAAATTATATTTTTCTATTTTTTTTACAAAATTTAAATTTGTGATGTTTTTCTCAAAAAAATTCATTTTTTCATAACAAATCGGGATTTTGAAATTTTGTTGTAAATTTTCAAATTTTTTCAAAAAAAATACTTTTTTTTTGTAAACAACTGTAACTTTTGAAATTTTTTCGAATATAATCATGGTTTTTGGAAAAAAAAATTTCATAAAATTTAATCATTTGTATAAAGTTGTACATTTTTGAAAAAAATTTAAATATAAACTTGTTTATTTGAACTTTTTTTCTCCAAAAAATTAAATAATGAAATTATTTTTTTAATTGTTTTTCAAAAAATATTTTTTTCAAATATTAAATAAATTTTATAAATAATTTAGTAAAAAAACTGGTTGACGCCCCTAATAGCAAAAGGGTTTTTTTAACTAATATTTAAGATATTAGAGAAATTGAATCGCCATCGGGAATTTTTACTAAAATTGGCATTGAGATTTTTTTTTTGAAATCGTCCTTATACAATAATACAAATACAACATCATAGTATATTTCAGCCATATTAGTGTTACTAATACGATTTTTTTATTTTCTCTGTGTATTGTCACACCCTAATGCACACACTAGAGTTAAGGAATAAAAAAGGATTATGTAAAGTACTTTGACTAGAAATACTCATACTCAAAAAGTAAATAATGTCATTAAAAATCTGTTAATTTATTATTATGAAAGAGATTAAATATAAGAAAATAGAGCAGGAAATCGGAGGAAATGTGGAGTGAAGCTAAAATATATATGTACAAGAATCACTCATAAATACAGTTAATCCACGGATTACGAGACATTTTATTGAGGTGTGTGTTGGTAATAGTGATCCTAATCCATAGCAGTTTGAGCATGTTAAAAAATGAAACTGAAAATTAACATGGAAACCCATGAAATGAAATGGAGAGAAAGAAGGACATAGGCATAAGTTTGGATGAAATCCATATACAGGGACCGGGAATCAAATTGTCGCCTACTTTAAACCTTGATAACTTGAAGACAACATTATCAAATAAAAACTGGTTATCAAATAAGAAAGCTATTCTCGTCAGCTGACGATACGTAGTTCAGTTAGCATCATGCCGTCATCATATGAGGAGATAAAGAGCTATAAGTGGAACGAGGAGCTTTCGAGGTCCGCTGTAGTCATGGCATTGGTTAATAATGGAGGTGAAATCTCCAATTCAACGATTGCTTGAACCTTAGGAGTGAATTTACGGACTGTTCAGCGTATCCGTAAGAAGCTAGAGGACACCTGGGATGTTGATGCCACCATAAAGAGGGCACCCAAGGAGGAGGGCGCCGACAGGAAGGTCAGGGACACCGACTTTGTCGACAAGGTGAAGAAGATGGTTGAGGATGACCCTACCAGGTCCATAAAGGCCGGAGACAGGCCTTGGGTGTAGCAACAGGACTCAGCACCCTGCCATGTGTCCAAAATCTCCATACCAACAGACATCCCCATAGCACCAAGGCCAGCCTGATGGACTCCATCAAGGAGGTATTCGGCAACATGGACAATGAGATGGTCTGAAGAGCCTGCGGCCGGTTCAGAGACCGTATTGAGGCCGTTATTGATGCCAACGGTGATTATATCGAATGAATGGCTACTCTATACCTATATGCTCGTCATAGTTTTGATTTTCAATAAAAAAGTTACAAAATGTATATTTTGTGTTGTTTTTTGTAGAAAAGTATTTTGGCGACAATTTGATCCCCGCTCCCTTTACATAACGTATATTTCTTTATCTAGGAATCACCTGGTCGCGAACGTACACACATTGAATTAAAGAGAATAACTTCTCCCGAGCGCCTTGTCCAAGAGCTAGAACAAATTCATTAGATGTTCCCTCCTCAAGGGTTAAAGAATAATGAATGTAGTTTATTTTTTATTTTTTAAAAGAAGCCTGTTCAAGTTGCAACTAAAGAAATATCGTACTCGTCCAAAGTCATATTTATTAAAGCCATAGATATGCCACTGAGACATGAAAAGATTCAGCAATACTGCTGGTACTTTTAATGGATCAATCAGTTGTGCACAAGTAATTCTGAAGTCTTTCAAAATTGTCTTTATTAGGCCCTGGGCTGGGACCCATAAAGAAGCAGAAGGCTTTGCCTGGAACAAATCATAAATATGATGCCTACATGCTACGTATAGTAAGAAAGTGCACTTATAATATTTTCTTGGAACTTCTAAATATGTACCACTCAAGCAGAAATCTATTAGACTTGTTATTTATAAGTACGTTTAATTAAATTAGCTGTAAGCAACCGTCAGAGGAAGAAAATAAGCACAGATCTTCTCTCTAACTAGCAATGATTTAGAGAGGAATCACTTCAATGTTGATCCTCAATTCTATTTGGAGTTCAACAAAACTTACACTAAAACCTCTCGACCAAATTGTCATAGTTAATCCTGGCTGGGTAATATCACAATTCTTTAACGGAGCCTATAATAATAATTACAATAGCTTAGGAAAATAAAAACAAAAACTTTGTTCAAATTGCCATCTAGAAAAAACCTTAGACGCGTTTCAAGTTATATTGTCGACAACTCTAGCCACGGTCTCGAAAAAAATTCAATTCCAAGGCAGATTAATCCCTATCTCAATCCTCAACTCTACTTTGAGTCCAAGAAGGACTTACGATTAGAACTCCTTAACCAATCATCAAGGTCACTCTCCTTCTTCTACGAACGCACACGAAAGTCCAATCAGGGCTTGAATCTATTTAGGAAAGGAAGTTCACTACTCAGGGGTTAAATAACAATGACAACAACTAAGGAAAATAAAATTCCTTCTTCAGAGTACTAATTCCAAAACAAGCAGGCCATCTAAAAAATAATCAGGATTTACATCACTAAGTAAATGGGGAAAAGTCTCACATGTGTGATGCCTAAGCAATAAAGAGTTTTGTTTATTTAATCACAATTTGTTCAAAAGTTACGCTCGATTATGAGTTTTTAATGCATTTGTTAAGAATCATTCAATGCTGAACAGGAACGATTCAAATTAACCATATCAGTGGTTAGTAGCTTGTACAGTTTTGTGTTTCTTTCTTTATAACAGAGCCTTACTTTGCAAAGGCACAAACACCATGTTTTTGTTGTTGTCAGCTGTCGATTCTCTCGCCTCAAAAATAAATTAGGCTATTTCATAACTTATTCTTATTCATCAATAAACGACATAATAAGTTTTAATTTATATTAAACCTATGCTCCGTCTCCGAAATGACAGGAGCATAATATTAATTAATCGTTAATATATTTTAGGAATATTTTAAGCTGCAATCTTTGATGTACACTCATTTTACCGAGTTGTCCATTAAAATCTAAACACTTTAAATATTAAAATTTAACAAAATATTATTTTTTAATTAACAATATAATTTCTACGAAATTAATACTATTAATCAGAATGTGTCTCCACTCTCTTAATCATTAATGTAGCTATCCCTTAGTGGTCATGATGGGTTCCAGGTGGAAGGCCTGGCACCCACTGCAGATGTAGTCCTCTGTCGCCGCATTCCAGTGCTGACTGACAGTGGCTTTGCGGGCCTCGGTGTTTAGATGACTGCAGGCTTTCACCTAGACATGCACCCAAAATATGTTGTAGATGGGGTTGGCATTAGGGCTGTAAGGGGGGGGCACCAGTGTCAAAAATAGTTAAAAATAGTCTTGCAATGGAGGAGGTGGGGTTCTTTCATTACTCGTGTCAAAAGTGGCCTCTCCAACCTCATAAGGCTCTTTCCACCTACTTTTTTGATAGCTCTCTGGACATTCTGGTGTGAACCCCTGAGATCTCTTGCATAGGCGCTCATGGACTTGAGGGGATTGACCTAGATGGTTTTTTATCTCCTCCAAGTGCAGTTTGGCCCTTTTTGACAAAGCCTGTTTCCTCCCCAACGTTTTGGACTTGCTGACTGCGGAGATAGTGGTCCTGGAGATGCCCAGCGTCAAGGAATCCGCTGATGGAAATTCGTCGATCACATTTAAATGCCATTTTCTTGACTTGTACGTGACCTAGATAGCACGGTTTTTTTCCCCTACTAATTGTTTATGCTTTAATATATCCTAATATGAATCAATTTCAATCACTCAACCTTAATTAATTATTGAACTAGTAAGTGTTCATATTTCAATGGACCACCAGGTACAGAATACACGTATCGATCTTTAATCCGGTTTGAATAAGTTCGCTACAGCACTACAGTTGAGTGGATTGTTGCAGTATACACAGCATAAAATACGTATTACATAAATTATGACTTGTATAAAGTACAACACTCCTTCAACTACATAGACATAAGACTGCATGTAAGTATAGATCTTGTGCATGCATGGAAATAATCTTAATTTTGACACCTCACCAACAGTGAGAAGATGAATAAATTATGGTTTAAATATATCTCACTCTTCATAGTGTTTATATGCAAGGACGTAGGATTATACATATGTAGATGTTTTACTAACATATGTATAGAACACTATTGTGGACGACGACAGACTAGTGACTTAAATTTATATGTCACTTAATAATCATTTGAAGTTGTATGTACTTATTACGACTTCTCTTTCCCGGGAAGTTGTCTTTGAGTGGAGGTCCGAAATTTAATATTTATATTCATACAAAATTTTTATGTCTTTCTACGAATATCAATATATGAAAGCATATTTTACGTGTTTCTCCTTTTCAAGCAGATATTTTAAAGAAAATTTGTGATATTGATAGTAATATTTTTCAATTAAGTAAGAAAATAAATTTATATTGGACCAGTCAACTTGAGAATACTAATCATTTATGGATCATTCATGTTAAGAAGTTTCTTATGAAACAAACTCAAAAATTATATGTTTAATCCCTGCAATTGAGTGTTCAAAATTTTAAAGACGCTCTCTACTTACTCTCTTCAAAACTAGAGGGATTTACTCATAAGTGTTATGAACTATTTTTGGAGTAGGAAATGCTGGAGAAGGAATGTTTATATCCAATAGAAGTTATAACCCATGATATGTGCATTGTTGCTGACGCTGCTATATACCCATCATTTGCAAACAAAATAGCATTACGGCACTATTTTGTCTATATTTCCCAAGAAAATGGAAGTCCAAAAACCAATTCAGGTTAGCTACGATTTCAGTATCATTATTGAAGAAGTGTACTCAATCCCCTGCACACGTCGTATCTTTAGAGCCTCACGCACCCTTTCATTTTGTTTGTAAACTTCATGAAAAACAAACAAACAAAAAAAAAAAAAATGAATGGCCTTCTATTTTAGAAAGTAAATCTTCAAAAAACAAAAAAAAATCCTCAGAGCAATAATATTTCAAAAAATAGATTTTGAAGTGAGAATGAGTAGTGGGCCCACTTAAGTAAAAAGTGGGATGCATTGTGGCCCACAGGCCACGTGTTGTAAATCCCTGCCCTAGTTCATATCGTTGATTATTAATATTTTTTATCAATACATGAAATTTACATAATAAAATTAGCAAATTATCCGGGAATTGTCTGTAGGTGTAAAAACCCGGGAAACAGAATCCAGAGAGAGAATTCTTTGTGCCTATATACAAAAAAGAGAGAGAAAGGAAATGATGAATTTGAAAAGGAACAAGTGCTCTTTTAACCACGCGTAGAAAAATAGAAGCAGTCTTTATTAATCATAATTAACTTATATAAGTTATGAAAGAAATGTGTTCAGAGTCGAACCTCGCAATAATGCACTAACTGAAAAAGTGGAACGGCTACTGTATGCTCTTTCATTATAAAATGTTCTATAATATATATGTAGAAAAAGAAATCAATAATTTTAAATGGACTTTTATTTTTAATAAATGTTCATCTCCTGTGTAATCAAAACAATGCCTTTATGAGGGTCGCACTCGACGATTTCCATGATTTTATACACATTTTCAACAATCCCCCCCAAATTATCAATAATTTATTTCAACACTTCAAAAATAACATACTTTGATCATTGAGTCTATCCAGAGACAAAATAAGAGTTCCCTCTTCCCCAAACTTCTCCAAAAGATGAGGTTCTTTGCCAATCAACTTATCAATGCCTATAGGAATCATCGACTTATTTGAACGTGCGGAGTAGTGAATCAAAAGGACTTTATAAATGATTAATTAAATTTTGTTGAAGTTTTTTTTTATAGGAAGGGGATGAAATCACAAGTCAATCAATCTTAGAGATCGATGTTTCAAATGAAGCCTCCAAGCCTCCCTACATCCATGCACGCTGTTTACTTTCAGACATTTGTAAAGTAAATGAAAAAATACGTTTTCCACTACTAGCCTTGTCATAATACCACTTGATTGGCTGTTATACTAAAAAAATTACATAATTTCATCCACTTGATTTGCGTTTTGTTCAAAGAAAAAGGATTAAATATGACGTATTTTTCCTATACTGGTGTCCATATTTGACGCGCCCATAAACTAATCTGAGTCAATCTATGACAAAACTGTCAAATAATTTTTTTAAAACTATATCTGATCCTTCTAATGCCCTCTAGGTTAAATCATCACACCTATACAATGCGAGATGTACATTTTACGAAAGTAATCTATCGGGAAAATAAATAATTAAAATTTTCTACACTTACAATGGTATTATTTATTATTAACACAAACTTTATACATAACTTGATACATCCCCTCCACTCCAACCCTGCTAACTCCCCTGAAACTCGTCTTGTAACGTAAAATTTGTGATGACCTCATGTCTAAAAATATGCTTTTACATACGTGTTATTATCATGCATATGATAGGTCTAGATATGTACATTAGTGTGAGGTTAAATCCCTAAATGTCTCCACACAAACTTAATCTATTTTTGGTACAGTCATGCTGAATACATCTGTTCCCTTTAACTGAAATATATTAGTATTGACCTTGAGTAAAAAGACGATGATCAAGTTTTGGAAAAGTGAGAATAAAACCAAAAAAGGAAAATATATTTTGTACGAAAATTATCTGAAGAATTTAAAACAACTAAATTCTTAAATTTTTTTATTTGACTTTTTTTAATGAATCGTCTATAATGTGATGTTTTTCCCTTATTAGCTTGTTTTAGGTTGAAATAGTAGTTTGTAATAATTGCTACAATGAAGTTAACAATTTTTGCTTTGACCAGTGATTAAAATAATATGAAGCACCGGTAAGCTAAAGAAAAAAAAAACAATCAAAAATTTACGTTGTCACCATGACATTTGCAAGAATTTGTGATAGAAAACAGCTCTGTATTCAGGATTTTAATTAAATTAGCAGCTATGAAATGAAGAGAAAAAATACAAACTCCATATTTTGCAATGATATAAGATCGAATGACTTCGATGTCGATCTTTAACTATTACACTCCGCCACAAATCCACCATGTTATTCTTTGTCTTTTACGTACTAGTCATTACTATACAGAGTAGGACACAAAAATTGAAGAAGCATTTACCTACAATTTTGTACTTATAATTTTTAATTTCAGGGTTTCATATATTAGCCAGACAACAGGTGAAACACACAAAATAGTATATGATTACACTTCTCTAAGTGTAATAATACATTTGAGCAACAACTAAAAAGCTACGTTTGAGCAATATCATCCGCACTTGAGTTGGTGCCAAAAAGGCTACAAAGGCTGTTTTTGACATCTCCATACGGACTGCTTACAATATCAAGAAGTTCATTAGAGTGCCATCAAGCCAGAAAACTTCAGCAGATACAATATACCTGGGTTCTGGCATACTTTCATGTGCCTCTCCTTTAACACTGACCTTAAGCCCTGGACTTTACCGTTTGGGGCGACTTGGAGAAAAATATCAGATGCACCTCTCACCCAATGGTACCGTCATACCAATATGATACGCCATGGACAATGCCTTCATCGTCAAGTGCTGTCGATCTTGTAACCGGCGATTAGAGTCGTCTATTGCTTCTAAAGCAGCAAATCTTGGTTATCGTTGTTTTTTCTTTATTCTATAATGTCACGTTTTTCGTAATTTAGTCATGTCATTTCCAGTTTTTGGTTCTCACTCTATACACTTATAAATATAATGTGTTTTGCCAAAGAGATATATAAATATTAAGTAGCCCTTTTTCCAAAATTTTATGTGTTTTTTTCTTTCTCAAAGTTAATATTAATATATATCAATAAAATTACCCAAAAGTGCTCATTAAGTAAATGTAGTTTGCCAAAAAAAGCTTCACCCTAATATACATAAATTTGTGTAAAAAATTAATATATATACATAAATCAATTTGGTATGACGTTGAAAGATATATAAATTAATAAATATAGACAAAAAAATACATATATATATATATTGTAAATTCAAGCCATAAATTACAGTTTATAATAAACAGAGTATAAAAATATTAACTCTTGTATTATGTGAAGAAATATTTATTCCATTGTTTATGAAGCTGATTCATCTATGATGAGATCATCTATTTTTGAAAAGACGTATTTACTATTTTATAGTATTTTGTTTTTTGTCCTCTGATAAAAACATAGGGTATTTATTTCAGACCGGAGACGGATACATAATTTAGTTGTATAGTTGGTCTGAATTCTGAGTTACGTACTAATGGTCATATTTCATTCTGATCAAACCAGATTGCGGGGTTTTTCAAAACAAGTTTGTTTTGAATGTATTGATTGTCTATTCAAAAATGCACCAAAAGAAAATTAAAGAAGCTAAAACAAATGATTGTACATACGGAAAAAGGGAGAACGCATATTTAATAGGAATTAAAAAAGAGAACTAGAAAGAGGATTAGCAAATTAGTCTAAGTATGTATACTCATAGTGGGGTTGCAGAAGGCACATATTTTTGATTATTATGTTGTCTCTCAACAAGCTTGACTAAATTCTTAATTATTCTAATTTAATAAATTTGCGCAATATCAAATATATGAATAGTAATAAATCACGAAACCTTTCTATAAATTTTACCAGCTGAAGAACGAGGGATTACTCGGAGTTATTAATATTATTGTATCAGTCCTTATTTAGGACTTAAAACTACGATCCCACCCAGATTACTCAAAGTCCGGTCCGGTTCAGTCCTGCATTTCTGTACTAAAATTCAAAAAATTCGATCTTTGATAAAGTGACTCAAACTATTTTATTTTTTATTTTGATTAGTTATATTGCCAAAAGTCCGAAGGACCGGTCTTAAGACTGTACCGGACTAAACTGAATTAATAAAGACTGACACAACACTAATTATTACAGGAGCGTCTACAGGGGGTTGGCTGTAGGGTCTGTAGCCAACCCCCCCACACACACAATTAAGGATTTTTTTGTCTCCTTTTAAAAGAAAACTTATAAATAGATTTTTTTCTGAAAAAAATTTAGTTTAGTTTTTTAAATTTATTTTTCCAAAAAAATTTATTTTATGTCAATAGATACGGATTTTTAAAATTTTTCTAAAAAATTTAATATATCCGATTTATATGTAATTATTTAAACTAGTTTTCTAAAAAAATTAATTTTCTAATTAGTTTTTTGTCAATAACTTATGTATTTTTAAAATTTTTCTCTGAAAAATTTAACAATTGTTTTTATTTTTATTTTTTGTGAACAGATCTTTATTTTGAAATTTTTTCGTGAATAGCTAGGGAGTTTTGATTTTTGTTTTGTTTTTGAGTATAACAACCTGGGTTTTTGAAATTGCTTTAAATTTATTTTTTTTTTGAAAAATTGTAGATTTTTTGAGAAAATCTTAGTAAACAAATTGTATCTATGAAATAATTTTTTAAAATTTTTAATATTTTTATTTACAAAACTTTGAGACACGATCTTTATGAACATGTTCACTCAATATGGCTGCACTCAGCATGAATCATAGTCTCCACACGGCGGCAGAAAACATTGCAATAGTTGATAACGATCTTCTCGGACATGTTGTTCCACTCCTTCACAATGGCAGCCTTCCAGGATTCCACGTTCGGTGAGATGCCCGGGTAGTCTTCGTTGCCAAAATGCCCAACACAGCAAAGTCCAAAGGGTTCATATCCGGCGAAGATGATGGCCACAAGTCCTTGGGGCAAAAATCAGCCATGTTGTCGGCGCAAAACATTTGGCCGATCTTTGTGAGGGTGCACCATCTTGGGTCCACACATAGTTGTCCTCTTGATAGGTGGCGTGGAGGAATGTCAGTATGATAGTTTGTAGTTTGCCTCCTGTTTCCTCCCAATTTTCTCATCAGCCTCAAAAAGAAGGGAGGGCCGTCAGACGCCAAAACCCCCAGTACTATTGTTTGGGCCGGATGTTTTGTGCAGACCACCCCCCTTGACCTTGTCTGGTGATCCCCAAGGCCAGCAGTCGTTCTGACGGTTGTAAATCTGGTTTTCGGTGAAAATCTTCTCGTTCGAGAATTTTTTTACTGTGGATCAATTTGCGTTGTTCCATGCACGAACGTTCTTGCACCTCTGCAGTCTCCTTTCCTTTAGAGTGTCCGTCAACAGGTTGTGTGGGTTCTTTCACAATCCTCCTGATGGTTCCCTCGTCCAACATCAAACTTGTTAGAGAGGCGATTCATGGATTCTGTGGGGTCCTTCTTGATCTTCTTCTTAAGGCCCCAGAAACTCAGAATCCCTTTCAAAGTTGTGTTCCTCGCTTCCTTCTTTCCTTGAGAGGTATTTTCCGTCCTTTTACATCTTGGCCACCTTAAAAATGAGGCTCCTGGAGCACTTCACAATGTGCATAATCCCTTCCACCTCAATTTTGGCATCCAGAAGGTCTGAGATCCTTTCCCTTTTTCCTTCCTGCTCACTCATGATGAAAGATTTGAGAAATGTCTATTATTGTTTACTTATACGAAAAGGACAGGAGATTCGGAATATGCAGACAAAAATCACAAAACCTCTCTATTTTAATTACATATTTAGCATTAATTAACAGTCTACGTTTTGCTTCCGAACCCTATACAATCACCAATGCACCGGTTTCATTGCTGAGAAGGCTGAAGATACCCTTTGCATCTACACTCAGACTGCTTATAACAAAAAGAAGTACATCAAGTAATGCCCCCTCCCATACACCCAAGAAGACCCAACACTTCTGCAACAACAATACGGCTAACTTCTGGGGTACCTGCATGTGTCCTTCCTCCAGCCCTCACCTTAAACCCTTAGAATTTACAGTATGGGTCGTCTTGGAGATGAATATCCGCCTCACCCCTTATCCAATTTTGGATTTTCTCCGTGAGGCTATCATGGTACGCTATGGAAATAAACTTATCGTCAAGAGCTGCCAAACTGTTCGCCGGAATGTCGAGGCTGTGAATGCGTGTGAAGTGCGTGTTATTGAATACAAAGTATAGCTAAATATAGTATTTAAAACTACCACAAATTGATTTTGAGCTGTGTTTTATTGATTTAATATAAAGCACGTTTTTCTAAATTAAGAAATGCTACTCCAAGTTTTGGCCCCCCTCTGTATAACTAACTACGCAACTTCCATGCAAAATATGTATGTGGGTCCTTCTAAATGGATATGTTCCAGAGGAAAAAGGGAAGGGTTATCCTAGCCAACCAGATTTGAAAAAAAAAAGTGATGATGTGGTCGACATTTCTGCTTTGTTTTCTGAACATGGCTTGGTTGATTTCGAATACGTTCAAGAAAGTCGTTCATTTGTTGAAAAATGTTTTTCTATTTGAGATCTAGGTAATTTTTATATTATTTAGCTAAAATCTAACGCTTGTATTTGAGTAATGTTTCTACTTTTATATTTGCGGAATATGATGATAATATAACGTTCTTTATGAGGAGGAGTTGAATATCAAGCACATGGGTACAATATATAATTAAATGCCCTCAAGTGTTCTTTTTCCCTAAAGTGCCTTTTGTTTTAACATTAGTCTAAATTGTAATATATAGGTACAGATATACCAATGTATTGTATATGGATATTATATTCAGGGCTTAATTGAGACCCTTCAAGTAATTTGATGATGTCAAAAAGCTTTCTGTCATGGATAATTAATGTCAATCCATGTGTTTCTCTTTTCAAACATCAAATTAGGGCATCATTGATGTTGAGTCGTCTGTCAGATGAGATCGACACATAAATGAATAATGTTTTGAGGGCTGTATCTACAGTGTGATGATTTTATATCCGGAACAAACTTATACCTCAATATCTTGACAACCCTATGTAAATAAAAATGCATCCATCAGATTAAACTGACAAAATTGTAAAAGAAAAAATACAAAATTATTAAGTTGTCCACTTAAGAGAAACGCCCATCGGCCATCATTGTGTCCCTCTGTGCTGGGATCACACCAAAGGAGATTATTGAGTTGACAAAGGTACCCAAGTCAACTGTTTACAATGTTACCAGTGACTTTCAAGGAGTCTGATGGATCGGGAAAAACCTGCAAGGAGGATTCAAAGTCGCTCTGAGAGCAAAAAACCACTCAAAACTTCTTGAATGTTCTGGGGGAAAAAATGGCCGCCTAGTTCGCTGAATTTAATCTCCTTGAACTACTATGGGTGGGCTCAGATTCGTATTTTATTATTAAAAAGGGGTTTTATTGATTCTATATCTTGTTCTGAACTGGATATATTATCTTTTTTAGGCTGAAAAAGGATGAAAAACGACAGTTTTCTCTAGACACTTATAACTTATTCATAATACATAGTGATGAGGAACAACCCGTATATACATATACACAACCCGTGAGTCGGGGTGTATTCTAGGATATTATAAGGGTTCCTTGGTGACTATAATCAAGACGGTGGTAGAGTTTAAATTGTATTGGTGCTTAGAAATCCGGCGGCGCTGCAGTTTAAACTGCTTTGAGGACCAGTACTAAACCTTTACAATCTGAGAGCTGGGATATTAGGAGTGTTCCTTGATTCTCAGGGAAGGGGTGGAGGAGAAATTCAACTTGCCTTGAGCCAGCAGTTCACCTCCCCAACCTGTGGGCTGGGGTAAATTAAACGGTTCCTTTGTACCAAGAAACGCGGCAGCGGTTGAGTTTCAATGGTATTTTATCCTAGTTCTTCACTTGTACAACCTGATGGCCGGGGTGTATTTTGGATATAAAAAGGGTTCTTTCATGCTCAGTGAAGCGGTAGTGGAATAGTTAACTTACCTCAGGGACCAGTAACTCATATACACAATCCGCAGGTGGGGGTGTATTCAAGCATATTGGAAGAGGTTTTTGTTGCTTAGAAATGCTAAGGCAGTGCAGTTTAACCTGCATTAAGTCCCAGAACTTCACCTTTACGACATGAGAGCCAAGGTGTATTTTGGTATAATAGGAGGTTCATTGATAGTAAGGGAAGGGGTGGCAGAGAAAATTAACTTGCCTCAGACCCAGTAATTTACCTACACAAACCATGGGATGGGGGTGTACTATAGAATATTAGAAAAGTTCCTTGATCCCTGGAAACTTTTATTTTGGCCCAGTAAGTCAACTGTAGCATCTTAGAGCCGGGGAGTATGTTGGGACGGTTTTTTATGTTCAGGGAAGCGGCAGTGGATAAATTTAATTTGAATCACGACCAGTTTTTCACCTGTACAACCCCAGAAGACCTAAAAAATAGTGCTTATATAATAAAGGCCTGTATATTAGTCTACTCTTACTCATAAAACCAACATGAGAATCATTGTTAAAATTTTAAAGTCTTTTTTTCCGTTTTATATTAACTAGAATAGTTCTTAATTAATTTCTTAATGTCCTGGGCAACGCCGGGCAAGACCACTCTAGTTATATTTAAATGTAAAAGTCGCAATAAATATTAATATATGTACATAATTAAATAATACACTTTATTAACCTATTGACATTTTTAAATTCATATCATTATGGTAATGATGATATCATTATTAGTTATTAGGTGAATAAATATTTAGAGAAATAAATATATTTAAAGTGCTCACTATGTTTTTAACATACCCATTACTATTTGAATGTTTTGATCAACTACTTCTTCTTTTTTGAATGGCTTCAATTACTTCTTCACATCGTCCTCTCATTGTATTTTATCTCTATGTTATTGTCCCATTTAAAGCTTGAATATCGTCAGATATAATTAAGAGGGATAGATAAAAAACAGAGTGGGATTTTTGCTGAATAGAAAATAAATATGGAAAACAAGAAAATAAATCGGCTGTCTTGTTTCGTAAGTATTCTATTTATATTCATAAAAAAGCTCACAATACCAATCAAATATTGTTTTTTTGGCAATGGTTATTAATTACAAACTGTAAAAAATATATACAAGGTCGTTTGAAAAGTATGTTCAAAGTCTGAGAGATGTCACTACGGACGCATATCGAGGCTATGTTTATTTTGTAGTATTTCTTGGAAAAACATACACCGATTTTGAGCCGGATCAGTCTTTTTCTTGCTCTTTGGTATTCGTTTGAGTCGAGATATCGGCTGGAAAGATTATGGTGACATTCTTTTAGATTCGCAAAGAATAATCTTCATCTACTTTCTGGAAAAGGGTAAAACTATTGCAGATGCATATTATTCATGCTTATCCGACCGTTTGAAAACTAAGCTACAAAAAAAACAAACAACGATTGGCCCACAAAAAAGTCATTTTCATTCATGACAAAGCACCAGCTCACAACTCAGTAGTTCTGATTTCAAAATTAGTGGAATTAGGGCTCCAACGCGAGATGCCTACAGGACTAACCATCTCACACACCTTCAATCCTCTGTCATCCATCACCATGACATGGATTTTATAAATAATTTCTGGAGCAGGAACCTCAACAGGGCGTCCAGAACGTTCAGCGTCACTTGTGCCCATATGACCACTCCAAAATTTTGAAAGCACTTATAAACTGTTCAAATTGAGGGTACATAGTCCCCAAATTGTTTAGCAAGCTATTTTTAGTATCCTGAGACATTTTGTTTTTTATAAAGTAATGTTTAATCAAGATACGAATTTTTTCTTCGTCCATTTATTGAAAATCCCTCCACTTCTTCGTTTCAAACAAACGCCAAACAGAAAGAAGTAGACTGATCCGGCTGAAAGTTGGTGTGCATTCTTCCAAGGGGTGCTACTAACTAAACATAGCCTTGATACGTTGCAATAGTGCCATCTGTCGGACTATGAACGTACTTTTCAAACGACCCTCGTATATGTCAGCTAGAAGGTTCGTACGATGTTTTTTTTAGCTCCAACGGGAGGCCTTTTGGCTTGGGCTGAGAACAAATACATCTCTAGTCACCAATGATTCATTTCTCGTTATATAACTAATGAGTGTTGAATAACATGAAGCCCCCAAAGTGGGATGTTTTTATAAAAAGAGTTACTTTTAAGATCCTCCCCCGTCATTAATATCGCCCCTTGTACCCCCAGGGAAATGAGATGTAGTACATAATACGTAGTTATACTTACCATAACTCCTACAAGTGAACTACGTAGTGAAGTCCATTGAGAATTCATTCCTTCACATCCATGTTATTACTATGGACCTTACTCCTTCGTTTTATAGTTATACAAAGGGAAAGAGAACTTCAATTTTCTTTTCCAATTTTTTTTTTTACTTTTTACTTTTAAACCCATGTACTTTATTTTTGTGAAGAATAAAAATGCAAATTGAATTTAGGGAGAATGATGATGATGAAAGAAGAAGAAAAACCATTTTCTACAGATTCTTTGTTTCCCCCCTTTCCGTTATTGTATGTACTTTGTAAATTAGGGTGTTTTGTGTTTCAACTTTTTTTAAACTCGGATTACGACTAGTGGGTCGTTCAGTTAAACCCGGGCCACTTTTAACTGCGTCAATAAAGCAAGTAAGTAGAGATGTGAAATTTTCCCTTCTTCGCCAGTCATTCTCTCGATACGAGGCCTAAATGATTTTGTAGGTCTGTGGGGAGACTTTGTCGCTGTATTTGATGACGGAGGCCTTCAAGGAATCGATGCTGTTCTGAGATTTGGCCGAAACTTTCCTATCTAACTCCCTACAAGAGAAGTAATCAATGGGATTAATATCTGGGAGTTCGTAGGCCAGGTATGGGGTTCCCAAAATGGCACCTTCTCTGGTTATGGGCCTTGTGAGCCTTGTGAAAGGGGGCTAGTCTTGCTGAAACATGAACTCAACACTGTTGGCCTCAGCTTTCACCTAAGGTATCACTTGATTAGACAAAAGTTGACAGTACCTGTCGGCACTCACCCTCTCCTTTGGCTAAAAGAAAATGAGAGGTATGCCAATGTCGTTGCCACCAATGGTACAAAGGGTCATTATGCTGGTCGGAATCTTGGTTTTAAAGAAGTGTGGGACATTAGGTCTCTCTGTGGCCAACCATCTGTTACTCTTGAGATTGTGGGATCTTTCGACAGTCCATGGACTCTTATCCAAATAAAAGGTGATTCGGTTACGATGGGACTTCAAATCGTTCAGCAATTTTCTTGCTTGGTCGTCCTGCATGGCCTTCATTTTGGAAGTAAGCGTATCTCTTTTATGGAAGCGGTATGACTTCATCCTCAGATCAGTATTGATGGCCCAGGAGACTGTTTTAAGGCTAAATTGTCCCTTTTTGGCGAGAACATTAATCAGAATTCCAGGAGATGCTTCTACGCACCGCTTTAGAAGGAATCTAGTAGTGTATTTTTATCGCTCAAGGACCTGTGGGTTTTCTCTAATATGCTCTTCTTCCTTCCTACGGTTGTAGACGTCGTATACTGTGCTCTTTGGATACCTGAGACTCCTTTTGATGTACGCTGGGCTGTGCCCGCACAAGCCAATTCGCTGATTGGGTTACCTCCGAATCTCTTCCGTCATATATACTTGTTTTGAAAAAAAAGTTATGTAATTAAATTAAATCTAACTATCGACCTCCTACTTTAAAATAAAAATATCCGAGTTAAATGCTTTCCATATTGTTTAGGATGTAGTTAAAGATGGTGCAGATTTACTTGAGTTAGCCTCTAATGCAGAATGCTTGTCATACTGTTGTAAGATCGCACTTTACGACTAAAGTTTCTGAATAAGAAAAGATTATATTTGCATGACAATGAAGGTACAAATATATCATTTACCTATATTTAGTATAACATAACTTCGAGAAAGATTTTCTGATCCATAAAACGTATTTGTAAGTTTTTTTTAAAGTAATTTTATTGAGACTAAAAATAAAATATTGGTACTTAATACAAACTTTATTTTGATATAAAATCTTAAAAAGTGTAAAAAAAAAAACAAAAAAAAAAACGAAAGAAAAATTAATGCACATTATTTTCGAATCCTACTATTACTGTATCTTTTTAATCCATACGGGGACTTCAAAAACACTTTATAGATATTTGTTTTCTTTATACTACTTAAAGACAGTTTACCTGTATGACTAATGAGAGCCACAGGATAAAAATATATATAGTACTACTCCCAGATGTATATTACAAGCCTATTTTAATCAAAGAAATAACTATGTAGTCATAATAATAAAATATGATATGAATAATCCTTGTTAATAGAAGTTGACAATGAATTTTCAAAGAAAACAAAGGTATTCCATAATGAATTTGGATATAAATCATTCCAGCTTGCTTTTACGTTAATGGACCATACATGTTAATATATTGGTACATCACAATTTTTCTGTACTATTCATAATCGATTTTTGAAAAAAAAGTTAGAAAAACAAACCCTCCTAATGTATATAGTTAACCAAAGAAGATGTTAAAAGAAAGCTATCTTAAAACAAAAAAATACGAAAAACGAAAACAAAAACATATTCAATGGGGGGGGGTAATAGGAGTAAGGGGGACCAAAGTTCGTATTGTTTTTATTATTAATTCTTTTTGATGAAATTTCATTTTAAATAAAAAGCTTTGAATTTTTTTGTTCAAAAGGAAAAGTTACTTAAAGTTTTAAATTTCCCTATCCCTCTACGTACATATACCAACACCACCCCTTTAAAGGTGTTTGAACTCCTTACAATAGATATATACAAATTTGTATGATGTGTAGATTGTAGATGTATCTATTTTTCATTTCCTTGTTATTCCTTAGTTCCTTTTGTGTTCCATTGAATAGTACCGGGTGTCCATTTAAACCTGAACTCTTACTAATTCAATAATTAAGGAATTCGATATATGAAAGCATAAATAGGTAGTTGCAAAACCCAACAAATATGAGCTCTCTAGCTTATGTACAAGTCAAGAAAATAACACTTGAACGCGATGGAAGAATTTTCAGTAGCGTACTCCAAGAAATTGGCCTTCTCTAGTACCACCGTATACGCTGTTAGCAAGTCCAAAACGTTGGAATGGAAGAGAGGCTCTGTCAAAAAGGTCAAACTGGACCCATAGGAGTTAAAGAAAACAGTCCCAGCCAATCCTCTCGAGTCCATGACGGACCATACAAGAGATCTCGGGGATCCACTCTAGATTGTTAGTTGAGCTATAAAAAAATTGGATAGAAAGAACCTTATGAGGGTTAGAGAGGCCACTTTTCACACCAGCAATAAAATAAATCAATATCCTCCCTTGCAAGACTCTTTTGAACTTTTTTTTTTTTGGACACTTTTGGTCCCCTACAGCCCTAATGCCAACCCCTTTGATTATACATTTTGGGTGCTTGTCGAAGAAAGGCTTGCAGTTTCCGTCATCCAAACACCAAGACCTTCAAATCCACTGTCAGCTAGGTCAGATACCTCATGAGAGATGTCGACAATTGTAGTGGGTACCAGGCCTTCTGACGTCACCTGGAAGCCATAATTGCCCCTTAATCACGGCTATATTAATGATTAAGTGAGCTCAGGCACACATCTATTTAAAATGTATTAATTTTGTTGAAATTCTATTGTTAGTTAATAGCTTATATCTTGTTGAAGTTTTAAATTCAAAGTGTTCAGATTTTAATGGACCACTCGGAGTATCTAGTATTCAAGCCTTTTCCATTTTAAATGTATATGATATGTAGTTGTATTGGACTAGTCAAAAATATTTTAAACTTTTGTTAGCCCTATAATTAAAATGGTGTTTTCCTGATTACTTTTACCGAAATAAACATAATAATTTCTGGCCGACCATACTTTTTCCATAATTAGTCCCTGATTTATGTTTTTGTTCGTCTTTAAAATTTAAATAAATAAAAAAAGCCTATGATATAGTTTGCAGCTTATTTCTTATTTTCATTCTGAATTGGTCAAAATGTCCTATAAGTACAAAAAAATCAACATAATAGACTGATTCTTTGAAAATCTAATAAAATCCTCATTTTTGACCACGGCGACTAAAATCATACAAAATTTCATTGTAAATGTTATATCAGATTTGTTGCTTGAAAATATAGAGCACTAATGGACAGTTAAACATTGGAATTTGTGGCAAATAATTAAACATTTCATCTTTTAAAATTGAAATAACATGGATGGGAATCATAATTACATGGTATTACAATGAATGATTTTGGCAAAGTCATCATTCGGCTATGCGTCTATTCAGCATTTTTTTTCTAAAGTTTTGCATATGCAAAAACAGACAACTGACATAAATAGAGTTTAAATTTTTATGTGAGTTGGATGATACAAGTCCTAGTCGAGTCTCAAGTCTTTGCTCACACGTTCAAGTCCTTGAATATTTTCATCCAGACCAGTTCAAGTCCTCAGAAAATAAAATATTATTTTAAGAGTACTTTATAGTAAGTGAAAAAATGGAAGGAAATTCCGAGTTTAAGTCTAGTTTTCAGTCTTTGATTGTACAATCAAGTCGAACCGTTAGTTTCGAGTCAAAATTCCAATCTCTGAAATAATACAGTGTACGTTTTTATATTTTAGTTGGTCAATGCAGTGTTCATAAAAGGATTCGGTTAAATATGTTGGAAAATTTGCAAATTTCTATCTAACCTCGGTGATTTGCTCTGATATTTTGTACTATCTGAATATATCGACCCTTTCATCTCATGGGCTGTTACAAAGGGTTGAACAAATATTCATAACCATTCATAAACCACCTCATTAATTAGAATATGTTTCATGAAGAAATAATTGGTCAAGTAAAAAGTTCTGTTTGTTTTTTCACTTTATTTTTACAATAGGATAATCCAATTTAGTTCAAATATGCAGTGTTTTGTTGGATAACTTTTGTCTACTGAAGACAATTTAATAACTTCGCCAATTCCGTCTTCCTTTCTATATATAAAAAACTTGAGCAGCTCAATTTCAGGTTACAGATGACGTCATACAAATATGTACATTTATGTAATACATGTTATGAGATGTGATAATTTTGATGCTAGGTGATTTCATTCGTAGTAAATTAATTCTCTGTAAAATTCATCCACGGAAATTTCATTCCCAGATTGAAAAGGGATATTTATTGACGTCGTACAGTTTATGTTTCTAAATTGTGTAGGGGTATAGAGGGAGGCCTGAGCAGTCGGAACTGGAGATGAATGGTGAGTCATCGATGATTAGTGATGGGCGGGAGACGGATATGAATGATTTTTCGTGTTTATCCCATGGGAAATTCAAGAAGAGTAATGCTTGGATTTACTTCTATTTCCCAAGGCATAAATATTAACGACAGATCGGGATTTCATTTGCTACTCACTATTAATATTTATCGTATTACGTCGCCAAATATCCCTCTTCCAAGTAGGAATGACATATCCAGCGATGAATTTAATAGGGTTGAAATTACTGGTAATGGATATTTTTGGTCTAATTTCGGTCCACGTTCTGTCTAGATCGGTCTGGTAGCAAACTTTGCAAAACACAAAATTGGCTGTAGGTAATTTTGCCACGAACATTTTCACCACCTTCAATTTTGCCAGTAATTTCGCCTCTTTGAGATTTTGCTGCTGCATGAAATATATGCAAACTTATATTATTATATTTAAATAAGGAAGGCAGAGAGTTAAAACTTGTAGAAAAATGACCCACTATTCTGCTAGGAATGGGCCGCCCCTTGCCTGCTAAGGGGATATCTGCTGATGATTTTTTGTTCTCTTCGGGACGGTGACTCATCTTGGTCTTTTAATCCCTTTTTTTTTTTTTTTTTGGTTGCGTAACCAGGGATCCCTTGTGGACTATGGTCCTCATAGTTATTTGCTCTCTGCCTCCCTTTGTGCTGAATAAATCATATTTTATGAAGCAAATCACCAAGGTGTTGGGTAAATGCACTGATGAAGCTCGCAGGGTTCAGTACCTATAATAAGGTTAAGAGCCACTGATTTAGTTTATACTTGTCACCGAGTTCAGGATGCGCAATTATAGATTTTTTATACTCGTCCGTCCTGTAGTTAACTCTTTTTTCTCGATCTGCAAGTTCACACGCGTCAAACACAATGGTTGTTATAGAAATATAAACTTACATCGGCTTAGAAAAAATCACTATAGACCCCATTGAAAAAAAAACAAATCAAGTTTCAGACAAAACTTAATTGATTTTAATTTCATCTCCAATGATGTTTTTTTATTATTTGACAACAAACTCATAATTATTTAAAAAAATAGATTGATCATGATGATAAAATATGACATAGTTTTTTGTTTACTTAAGTATGGACTCACTAAACGAGAGAGTTTAGGTATGACTATATTTAATCTGTCTGTGTTAGATCCATAAAAGTATCATTTGTAAATAGATCATAAAAATATATATAATTTTGATCAACGATCTAGGTCGTCAATCAATTGAATTATAATCTTTAAAGCTGTTTGTTTTTGTAATTTTAATATTCTGTCTATGGATCAAAGTACAAATAATAGGTGAACTAAAAAGTTTTAAGCGTTTTTCCGCTTTATTTTGAGAATTAAATTCATATAGTTAAGAAAATCCTGTTTAGATGGTTCCAAACGGATTTTCTTGCTAATATTCAGATCCTGGGAAATAGAATAAACTTGACAATTTCCATAATTTAATCGACATTTTCGACGTCCATATTACCAAAACGGAATTCTTAGACTCACCGCTTTGCTGTTACATTCGATAATTTATTCAATTTTTTTGACCACCTGCTCTGCATTTTCACCATGGTCGTAGAGATACTGAAGAATGAATCGAATTTTCTGTTTTTGTACCTTAACTTTGGAATGCTGTAACACACAACTGCCTTCACCAAAAAGAAGAATGGGTATGAACTTTTCAAAGTGTACGCTTAACCTATAAGTATACTTCAAGCTTTTTTTGATGCCATGTATTAATCATGAGATATAGCTCACTAAATACATCTACTGAAAAATACTCTGAACCTTTTATTTCACTTAATATAATAATTTATCTGAAAAGTATATATATTTTAATATTAGATGGCACTTAGTCCATATATTGAGCAGTATCAATTCAAACACTGATTCTTTCCCCAAATTCAAGGGGGAAAAAATAATCTCAAATGATAATATATAGCCAAAATATGTGGCTGTATAGATAAATCAGGACCAATCAAGATTTCTTTCAAATGAGTAAGATATATATATTTTTTATTTATAGACTAATTCTTTTATGACAAAGTATGATTTTTTTACTTTAGAAAATCACAGAACATGCCAAATGACGTTTAACCTTTTAATCAGTAAAAAAAAAGTATATTAATGCAAAATGGCTGCTATTAAAACATACATTGTGAAAACGTCCCCCAACATAATAACACTTATTTTGAGAATCGAATTCGAAATGAGAAAATAACCATTATTTTTTATAAAACAAAGACTTACTCTTACCGAATGTTCCATTCAAATCTAAACATTTGAATTTAAAACTTCAACAATATACAATTTATTCATCCAAAATAGGACTTCAACAAAATTAATGCTATACATAGATGTGTGCCTGAGCTCCCTTAATCACTAATGTAGCCGCCTTTAGCGTCAATGATGGCTTGTCACCCGGTGTGGATGTAGTCCTCTGCCATGGCATCCCAGTGATGGCTGACTGTGGCTTGAGGGCCTTGGAGTTTGGATAATGGACATAGCAGGCTTTCCCCTTGACATGCAGCCAAAAGGTGTAGTCAAGGGGGTTGACATCAGTGATATGAGGGGGGGGGGGCAAAGTCATAAAAGAGTTCAAAAGAACTCAAAGGTGTATTTCAAAACTCATTCCAAAGGTTCTTGCAACGGAGGAGATGGGGTTCCTTCATTGTTGTTGTCAAAAATTGCATCTCCACTCTTACAAAGCTCTTTACACCCACTTTTTAATAGCACACATGACAGTTTGATGTGAAATCTCTGGATCTCTTGCAGGGGGCCTCACGGACTTGAGGGGATTGATCTATGCATGTTTCTTTAGCCTTGGCCAGTTTGGCCTTTTTGACAGATCCATTCTTCTTTTTCAACGTTTCAGACTTGCTGACGGCGGCGTGGAGGGTGGTCCTAAAGACGCCCAAGTGCTTCCAGTTCGCAAACGGAAAATATTGGAACACGTTCAAGTTTCACCTTTTCGACTTCTACGTTAGCTAGAGAGCTTAGGGTTGTTTTGCTTAACAATTAATTGTTTATTCTGTCATTTATCAAACTATGAAGTAATTGCCATTACTCAACCTTGATTAATTATTTAATTAGTAATTTTTTATATCTCAATGAACGACTCGTTACAACTCCCCAACTCCCCAACAAACCATCATTATTATTGTTGGTTGTTCATGAAACTTTAATGAGAGATTGTTAACTCAAGATTATAAAAATAATTATAAACGTTTTTTATAATCTTTATTTAAATCATAGAAAATTTATATTAATAAAATATGACCTTGCTAGAAGAAATTGCGTTGCATTAACATGAATTTGCACTTTAGCTTAAAATCAGATCTTCTAGCCAAGGCCTACACCTAAAAACAATCAAACATTTCAATAAGACGAGCACAAAATTAAATAAAACAATCACATACTGAATATTTCAAAACATCGTAATCAATGAATTGGGCTCCTTCAATAAAAGTGTTCATACCTTTGAACGTTTCTTTTTAAACTAGTGAAGTATATAGCTGAATCTGAAAGTTTGTATTTGCCACTGTCAATAGCATGATTCCAGGAGTCACTACTCATCCTCGGTATTTATAAAGATAAAGCAGAATATCTAGCTGCAAATTGCTTCCAAGTTATATCTAGGAATTGTCAATTCACATTTCAACTTATTGGCAATAAGAGTTTTGGTGTTCAAAGAGGGAAATATATTATCCGAGAGCTTTTTCACCTTCTTTTAGCGGCAAGCTGAACAGAATGATTGCCTTTAAGGTATTAACATTTTGCCCTTCCACATTAAGAGAAAAAATTTCAAGTAAAAAAGAACTTGACAAAAGCATATAAAATATTGTTAACAGATTTGGAAAAAAACCCAAAAAAAACCGCTGTTCAGGTTGCACTCGTTTTAAGGAACATTTCAGACAACTATACATATTTATAACAATCAGGAAAGGGTGTGACTTGATGTCTTTCGTATATTTTGCTTAAAACATCTACAAGTTGGTCTTGAGCCCGAAATTGATTAAAATCCGTGCTTGAATCCAAGAGTTCTGATAATCACTTAGCCATGATTTTGTTCATTTGTTTTTATTGCTATATGTTTCTAAGTTCACAAATTATGATGAGGAATGATAAAAAAGAACACCAATTAACTACTGACTCTATTATGTCTCGAGTCCTTCTCTCTAGTAGTCCTTGATTAGTCACAATAAAAGCCTGGATTTTGTGTACATCTTGATTTTTTAAAATTTTTGAAGTATCATAATTTGTTATGATATATTATTTTTTAATGTTAAAATACATTACGTATATTTACTTTTCTAGGAACGACCGAATTTAGAGCCTATGTACATTTAGTTCAAGAGAATAATTTATACTGAGTGCATTGTCCATTGAGCTACGTTTCCTGATAGTTTTCGAGGCTTTATGCCTACACGAAATTATCAATACAGCTTTTAATTAATTCATAATATTATTTTAATTTCAATACATATTATCCACCAAAATTTAACTTTCTTATTCTTTAATATTTAATTACCTGCGGGCCCTTAACAATTTCTTGTGTACTATTAAGGGTAATTATAAAAATGAAGATGATAATTTACTATATAAATTTGAAAGATTTGCTTAAAATTTATATTTCTTCCGAAAAAATATAAAAAATAAAACTTAAATTTGATATCACAGTATGATTTTTTTAAATCTTATTTCTGCACCAAAATTAGTATCGAGAATATGATACTTTTATAACGTACATATACAATAAAAATGTCGCTCAGATCAATTCACATGTATTTAAAGGGACTTATGCCGGTAAAAAAGGGGTAGTTAAGAAATTTGACGACGTGTTATAGACAATTTGAAAGCAAAACATAGACTAATTAAGTAGCACTGAATTAATCCAAACAATTTTATTTTCTTCAACAATAATGCATTTTTTAATAACAAAACTTGTTAACAAAGCTTTTCTGAACTTGGTTACTCAATACGGTCACCATCAGAAGTAACCGCAGCCTCAACACGGCGCCAGAAAACCTTGTATAAGTTGATCAGAAGCTTTTCGGGGAGGAGTCATCACTTAAGTTGGAAGACCTTTATGTCTCCTTTTCCAAGGCACCCCACACAACAAACTCCAGTGGATTCAAATTGGGAGAGGCTGATTGCATATGCCCTTGGACAAAATAAGGGAAATATTGGTGGAATAACACTTATATACTTAGGCTGATATATGTGACGGTATGAACTCTGTCTATGCATAATTTAGCTTCAATTAGTTGGCCTTTAACCATTTCAAGAAGGTGTATCGGATTACGTTGTAGTGTATGTACTGGACCATTATTTATAAGGACCGGAAGAAGAATGTTGCATATTTTTGCCATGGGCTGCCACAACCCCAAGAACTATTATTTGCATTAGTTGTTTGGATAGGTACACCTCCTGAACCTTATATTTTGCTTGTGCAAGCCATTAGGGATTGTGACAGTTCTACACTTGATTCACTATAAAAATCTTTTTGTATGAGAAAATTATCATATTCCACCTATTCTTCTAGATCCATGTGATTACTTTTTTGCACCTCTCAAGCTTTCTGGTTTTCAAAGATTATGCCAGAAGGTGGCGAGAGATCCTTGTATATCAGGACCATCCCAAGTTGTCCATGTGGGGATAATCCCCACAGTCATAGAGAACTCGTTGGAAAGTAAATTAATAGATTTCGTGGGTATTTCTTGATCCTCTCTTCCAACTGGACAGGAATCAGAGTCCCACTTCGAATTATATCCTCAATTTTTTTTTTATTGCAAAGTCTTTTCCATTATTTTTCATTTTGAGAATCTTGAAAACGAAGCTCCCGGAGCAATTCAAAATTTCCATAATCTTTTTCACACTAATTCCTGCGTCAATGAGATTATAGATCCGCTACCTTTTTGTTTCTTGCTCACTCTTGATGATGAATTAATAAAAATTTTACAATCCTTCATTATTCAAAAAGACCATTGACAGAATATTATAAAAATAATCGCAATAGGTCCTCCTGATAATGAGACAACGAGAGTTAATTACCAGTCCCCATTTTGCTTACAATAACTGTAAAAAACAAGAATTTTTAATCTAGCTTTGTATTAAAGTAGGACAATTTTGTGTGGTCCAATGACTATTTCCACTGCTAATTTAGTGTACTACCATTTTAAATGCAAATATCACAGTTTAACATTGACATCAAGTAGTATTTAATTCAAGTGCTAAGCCTTTTTTTTAAATGTCAAAAGATTTATATATGAAATTCGTCCATTTTATGTAGTAAAAATATCAACTCTAGCCCCTCCCCCAAAGCTGACGTCACCTTTAGTTATGATGCAATTTATGACGTCAGTGAATATGCTCTATAGTATCATTTGAATATATAATATGAATATTGAATATTATTAAGTATGTATATTAGCGTCATAACTCAAACCATTTAACAGTTTATAATATGACAATCGTGGAGATCTACCATGTTGCATCATCAAGAGTCCTAAAAAAACCCCTCTCATTCTTTCTGTTATTTTTTTCCTCTTTTAATTCACATTTATAGTCTGATTTATAGTCTAAAATTACGACTCAATCAGATTTGATTTTTTTTTGACATTTTGACAATAATTTATGAGACTTTGATTTAAGGAATTATATTTACAAATGTATCTATATAGGCAAGGTAATGCTGATTATATTATCCATCATCCAAATCAAACATCTGTAAAAAAACCATGAATCTTATTCATGTAGATAGGCCAATCGGTAAGATTTTGGGTATGCTAAAAAAAAGTAATCTTGACATTTTGATGAATATTTTAGAGGAGAGTGGCTTATTTGTCTTGACGTTACATTAGATCAGCTACAAACAGCTCTGGAGAGAGGAAGAAGGAAATAAGCATGATAAAAATATTTTGAAGTCAGTTATACTCTAAATAAGGATTTAGGGGTATAACTCCGCACCAAACCCTCAGGATTACTCTTCCCTCTTTTATTGGCATACACAATTTTTCAATTCGGATTTCTATTTACCAATGATTTGTTGTATGTAGTAGAAATGGAAGTTCACTCCTGAATGAAAAAAAAAAGCTGCACAAAATCAGCTGAGGCTCCATTTCATAGTTAATCAAGTCCAGTTTTTGTGAGGCTTTTTTTTCCAAGAAAACAATTAATGATGCTGTTCCCTGTTCTTTGCCAAATCAATTGTATTTTCGCGGTGTAATGATAATACAATTAAATGCACACTTCCGTCACACTTACTTCAGTGGGCTATTGACGTGAACAACTATTGACAATGTGTACTTGAGACAGGTTTTTAGGGTTAATTTTATATATCTATTTTTGTAAAATGAGTTTAAATTTGCATTTTTTCATATGTAAAAAGAATAAAATTTATATACTATATTTTTATGAAATATAAGGTTTTTTCTATTATGTTTTTTTTTACTGCAACCCTCACACGATTTGGGATATGCTGCTTCTGACTTGACTTAATTACTCCCTGGATCATCACATCACATCCAAAAGAAATTCTTAAGATGTTAATATTAAAGAACATTAAATTAGTGAGTAGCTACGTGTGAGTGTGCTCATGAAAAAGAAAAAGTAACACAGAGGATTTATTTGGGTGATATTTTCCATATTATTGAAACAAAGTTTGACTGTTAGCCAATACCTAATTACTTCAGCCAATGCGGGATACAGCCACTACAAGGTTGTTCAGATAAATTGGAAAAGTATTTAAAGGCTTATAACGAACGAACGAGATGGGGTTAGGGCCATGAATTTATTATTATAGGAAAGTTACAATTAATGATATTCAATTATTCACTATGATATCCTTATCTCTTGATAACCTCAGCCACACGACCCCAGAACCTTTGGCAAGCCCGGGCAACGATGTGCAGATACACTTTGCCATAGTACTGGTTCTGCAGGTTTTAATATATATTCCCTAGATGGATAGAGTAACTAAAAGAAGAAATTATCCTTCCTAAAAGACAGTGTACTGTCATAGAAGGCCAAAAAAGTGCAGGATGGCTTGACCACAAAAGTTACTTTCTTTTGGAGTCCGTACCTGAGCCCATGCGATTTTTATCTCTGGGGGAGATCATACATTAGACCTGTGCCAACTATCATTCGTCTGTGGAGCCCTGAAGAAGTCAATTACCTGTACAATGGACAAGCTGGATCGAACAATCAGTAGGATCCTCAAATAGGTATATAAGTCTTCTTTTATGCTCGACCCCTTGTGGATATACATAAGTTAGTATAGATACAAACAATAAATCAATTGCAAGGCAGACAAACACATTACTTGTTTGTATAATATTACAAACAACATATTGTTAATCAATAAAAAAAATAATCGAACAATCTTTAAAAAAACAATTCGTCAAAACTGCTATGCATATTAATAAAACATGATAAAGAAAATCCTGCAAAATAAAAAAGCAAAGCGTACTCCAAAGCAATCATCATAATTAAGCTAAGAATGTATGTAATGTAACGTGTTGTTAGAACATAAAAACAATCTCTAACCAAAATCAAGAAAATCGCCCCCCCAAATAAAATTGTACTTTTTATATCCATGATTTGTATGGCATATTTGTGGCATTTATAGGCTTATTATTCAAAATTTGTGGTATGAGTTTAGATATCTAGGACTTTTACCTAAAGTTTAAAACCTTGATGGGATTGGTGAGACTTATATTAGGCCCAGTAGGGTCTTCAAAAAATTGTGACGATCAATTTTATCTTATTTAAGTGCAATTTTTGATATACTCAAAGGATTTATAAGAATCATTTGTTAATACAAATAAATTATAATTTGTCGAAGAATACAAAAGACAAATTATTCTGGCTGACAAGAACGCTAAAATTACTATAACACTCCATCTCAAAACAACTATATGTATATAGCTTACAATCGACATGAATATGTCGATTGAATATTTATGTATTTTCATCAATGATGTAAAACATTTGTACTGCGTCAATATAAAAACAATGTTGAACGAAAATGAAGTAAAGGAGAAACCCCTTTTTTTTTTTTACAAACGAATGTTTCATTCATACTTATTCAATTAAAGGCCAACTATTCAAATATATGAAACAAGTTAATATACCCAAGAGATTTAGCCATAGTCTGTTACTTTTATTTAATTTATGAAACTTACAACATACGGCTATTGTTAAACAACGACATTTGAGCACCTGTGACAGCTACCACATGCGCAAGTAATACATTGTTCCTTGTTTTCGCGGCTAGCCAGAAGTTTTTAGTCTCGGTTAAAAAAAAAAAAAACATTGATCGCTGAAGTATTTGTTTCGCAATTTTGTAAAAGACAAGTTGCCTTTGTTGCTATCTGCACCAGACAAGCCAATGTTGTGATTGGAAACTTATTAAACCCGGACACTAGACAAGTCTTTTGTCCGGAGAGTCAGGAAGTAAAATTGAAGAATCTAGAGGTGATTATAAATCAACGACAAAGCGTGCTGATCACAAGTTGGGGTCAGACTTACAGAGGGATCAAGATTTCATTGCAAATTTGCAAAAAAAAAAAATCATTGATGATGAACCATCTCAACTGTTTTGGAAGGCTGATCAGGAAGTTTTGGCAGTACAAATCATAGAAGATGCAAAAACCTTTACTTCTGATAGAAAGGACAAGCGTGGGCCTAGTCGTCCGAATTTTTTTTGACAATGTTGGACCGAGTGTTTAGCTATCAAACTCACCCTACCTCAACCCTAATTACTTATTTATCTAGGGCAAAGTTGAGTAAAACACCAATAGATCCTCCTGCAACGCAAAATCTGAGCTGATGTCCAGGATCCGGGAGGAATCTGCCACAGGAGATCATCAGCAAGACCTTCTCCCGTTTCCATGGTAGAGTCGATGCTGTTATTGACGCAAAAGGCGAATATATTGAATAATAATAATTTTTAAAATATTAATTCGGAATTCATTTGGCCATGGTTTTTATTAAAATTGGATGATTAGTTTAAAAGAAGATCCATAAAAAAGAAGAAAAAATGGTTTTGGCTGTTAAATAAAGATTGCATACTTCATATTGGTCCCTTTCAAATAAAATATAACAATTTTGTAATGTGACAATATATTCGATTCCTACTTCAATGTTCAATTAGCTGTGCTTCCAAAGGATTCATAAGAATAATTTGATGATAGAAACTGACTATATTTTGTCGAAGAATACAAATATAATGCACAATCAATGTTGAGAAAATGTATTCTTGCTTTTTTGTCTATTGAGGGGCCAGATCTTTCTATTTCTTTTTTCTTTGTTCAAGATTGTTTTTATGTTCAATCCCACATTACGAGTATTAGTACAAAAACATATACAATTTATTTATGTCAAAATAAATGCACGTTCAAATATAAAGGAAGTTTTCATCAAAGGACTATTATAAAATATACCATTCTCAACTTTATTAAAAGGAGGCTATAAATAAACTTGATGCTTTCAGCCAACTAATGTGCTCCATTTTTTTTGGTTTCTATATAATTATTGACATTAAGATAAATGGCAAGTTATCTGCATTTTGTGGGATTCGGGTCACTCGAATTTTATGAGTATTTTGCCCAAAGTTTGGGTCTTTTATAAAATAGGATCAAGACTATAGCTATATTTTTACTGATTCTGAAACAAATTAAAAAGCAAAACTATTTCCCTTCATATCAAACTTTGTGGGATCTTAAGAGGAGTCTGCTCTGACTAATAGTTATGCAAGATTTCTTACTTCTTGCAGAAAATAAATAACACTCTAGTAATTAAGTATGTAGTCTATTTGGAAGTGAAATTTATGATTAGGCATTGACATTACATGCCAATCCCCAATCTGTTTTTTCTGCATTGTCGATTTATTTGTAAAAAGGGTTCAAGTAGGCATCATGTAGCGGAACCACTTTTCGTTTGAGTGAATGAAAAAGTTGCTAAATATTTTTTTTTGAGTTTTTCAGTATTTTTTCCGACGGTTTACAACCTGAACAAAGGAAGCGTTTACGCACCAAATCAGCAATGACCTCCTTCATTATCAATCCCAACCTTCACATGTCACCTGAAGGCCATACAGAAGTTGGTGACAAACTCCTCTGACAGGCTGTCCCATGCAGCCACTATGGATTACTTCAGGGAGTCCACATTTTAGTATGAGGTCGTATTGATTTTTTCCTCGCCAAAGTGCCCCATATAGAAAAGTTCAGTGATTTCAAATCTGGTACGGAAGGGGGCCATATCTTGTTGGACCAGAATCGAGCCATGTTATCTGCGAAGAACTTCTGTCACTTAGTGGCCGTACTGATTCCCCACGTAGTTCCTCTCCGGGTAGTTGTTCTTCATCCGTGGCAGGATGGTGTATCTAAACACCTTATAGTAAGCCTCCTGGCCGATTTTCTGTCCAGCTATGAAAAAGAACGGATACATCTTCGTGGTACCAGACTCCACATCGACAAGGACTATTTTTTGGGCCAGATACTTGGTGTGGTAAAACTCTTACACCTTTTAGGTCGTTCTGTGGTTATGGAATGCATCAACTGTGAAAATCTTATTGTCCAGAAATTTTTTACGTTGGACCCATGTGCCTCGATCCATGTGAGCATTTTTTTGCAACTACGGATCCTTCTGGCTTTCATCCCCTGTTTCAGAAGGAGGCGTTGGGCACTTGTGAAAGAAACTAATATCAAATTGAGTTTTAAAGCCCTTCTTATGGTTCTTGGAGCCGCAAAGAATTCGTTGGCGAGACGATTCGTAGACTTAGTGGGATCTGCCTTCATAATCTTCACCAAACTTTACAAGCGCTTCGTATCAATCTTTAAATAATGCTTTCCACTTCCTGACACCCTAGAGATGCCTTCTCTATTTTTTTCCTCTTGGCTAACATAAAAACCAGGCTCCTAGAACACTAAACAATGTTCGTAATCTTCATCACATGAACTCCAGCATCTACGAGATCTGAGATGCGCTATCTTTTTGTTTGTTGCTCGCTCATGATGATAAAATGACTTAATGATTGGTATAGTTTGTTTATGTAAAAAGGAGGGTGGAATCAGAATATCAAAAATAATCAAGTAACTTGTTCATGGTAATGAGAAAAGAAATGTTAATTTACAGTCCAAGTTTTGCTGTCCTACCCTGTATATATATTGGCAGTAGGTGCCCGTGTTGAAGGACTGAATAGAGAAAAATAGAAACAAGAAATGAAGGTTGAAGAACAGAGAAAGATAAATGTAGAAAGAGACAGAGGAAGACTAAAAGAGAGAAGGTACATAGAGAAGAATTGAGATATAGAAAGAATGAATAGTTTTTTTGTTATTTAAGTCAAAAACAGACTTTTAATGACCTCGGAAGTCCAAAAAGATATCATATGAACATGCTTGATTATAATAATACATCTACTAGCTAAATTTAAGACAGATATATTTCACTATTTTTGTATGTGACCTCTAACCTTAGGCACTCTACTTGAGATTTGATGTCTCTTGTGTTTGTTCGATTAGTAACCCTATCCTTTTTATGCTTCTTTTGTAATGTAAGGTTGCGTGAATCAACATAGTTAACGACAAGTGTATTTAATATTCAATAACATGTAGCAAGTACTTAAATGCTGTCAATGTCTAATGGTGTTTGATGAATTGAAGGAGGGTTAGTTCTTTTAACAGCCTCTTGGTTGTGATGATTACATCATTATCAACTATTCTCATCATTTATAACCATGTTAGTACCTACTAACGATGTATAATAAATAAGTACATACATTAAGATTCCAAAGTTTCCTTTCAGGCCAAAAATGTAGGTATAACTCATGCTTATAACATCAATCATATAAGTACATAGTTATAGCAAGTAATTCATTTCTTTGTTTAATTCATCATTCCAGTTTTTTTAAATCTACTTTTTTAGTTGAGTTTGGGCGGTGAGTACAGCTTAAAAAGTAGGTTAGTGCCTTGCTTGGAGTCCTTCCTGCACTCAATTCTTTATGAATGAAGGAAGGAACAAAAAAACAGAACCCATCAATGCTACTCTAATTTTAAAATATACAATCAAATTAGTGCATTTTTCAAAAATCTTAAATTGTCACTGAGACCACATTTTTTGGCAAGTTTACTTAAGCACTAAATTGAATTGTAAAGGGTTTTTGATTTAGAGCGTTTCAACTTTTCAACTGTCAAAGATTTTGCGAACTTTATTTTTTCAGTACATATTATAGATATATACATTTATGTACGGAAATTGAATTGTCTAGCCTGACCACCACGAGCACGTTTACAGAAGTTCAATCACTGAACCAAAGTTTCTACTACTTTTTCCAATAAATTGTCCGATATTTCAGTAATTTTGCGTTCCATTCTTTCTCTAAGCTCTTCTAACGTCGCCGGCTAAAGGCGTTAAGTCACTAAAACGAGGAGGCCAATCAACTGGTCAATTTAGAGAAATAACACGCACACAAAATTTGCTTTGCAGTAGATCGATTGTAACGTTTCTTGTATTGTTAAAAACACATGTTCAGCTTTAAATTAGGCAAAAAAAAAACAAAAAAAACAATCAGTTATCATGGTGCAACATAGATTCCCATCTACATTTATGTAGCAATTATCATACTCAACGAAAAAATCCGGCATGCAGTATGAAATCCACATAAGACATAAATTACTTCAGGATGCTTCGTGAAGCACTTATAGATTGCTACCAGACCAATAACACATATTTTGCTTATTAACGAAGCCATTGAGCAAAAAATGAGTTTCATCACCGAAGCAGATTTCGCGATGAAAATCAGCATTGAACAGTTATTTTAATAAAAAACATATGCATATCTAAATGTCATAGGAAGAAATAAAAAATGATGTCTTTTTTTTCATAACGGAATGAAAAATCCTTCCCATATTAATTTTGAAATAGAGCACATTCAATGTATCCGTCTTTAGCAGCAATAACAGCCTGGATTCCATCCCAAAAGGATGAGCAGGCGTTGACGAGGTAGCTTCTCCTTATGTTGGTCATTGTTTCCTTGATGGAGGCAATCAGAGAGTTCATCATAGCATAAACCGTCGTTTTATTCACTGCTAAGTTGACTGAGATAAGTTTAATGCCTTACAAGAGACTGAGGCCTATTTGTAGATTTTGTTCGATATTTCGTTAAGGCATTAAGATAATATTCAATTTTCTTAATGTAAACCTAGAACATTAATAGTTGAGTAATTATTATAATAAAACTTTTGAAGTAAAATTCATCACCACTAAAAACCCCATTTAAAATTGTGTTTTGTAATTAAATTGACAATCGATAAGTCAAAATTATAAATATATGAAACTTTTCTACCTAAAACCATTAAGCATAAAATATAAAATTCAAAACCAGGATATATAAAAAATTGATGAAAAGATCAAAGGTTTGTACTTAATATATGACCATACACAAATATGTATAATCATAAGTATATTTTAGATTACTTACAAAATAAATTGACCAAGTCATTGAATATATATTCCTTGATAATTTTTTAATTTACATTTTTATTGATATCTAAATAGGCACTTATGTTCTTTGACATCAAAGCCCTTTCATCAGAAATGTATATCTTGACAAAATATGTATGGACATAATTTCCTAAAAGGGGTTGAACACTTTTTGAGTCCTTTTTTGTAGTTGCAAGCAATAAGTCTTCTATCTATATGCCTATGCCATGAGCTGTCGACAAAAAAAGCATGAACAAAATCAAGAAAAGGAACTCTGTTCAATTTGTTTTTTTATATCATATGAAATCATATATCCATTGTAAGCTTTTTATTCAGTTTTCTGGAATTAATCGGTATTAAATTGTGTTGTTGTTCAGTAAGACATGTCTTCAGAAACAAGAAATCCAATGGCCATCACTGGCAAAGTGTGACCTTCCATTTTTGCAGAGAGGAAGGAGCAGCTCAATATGGATGCCTACATCAAACTTCTGGCTAAAAAAAGTGAACCTTGAGCCAGAAAAAAGTTTGGAAACAACTTTTTTTTCACTCAAGACAAGCTTCGTGTCATTGCATCGCTAAGACCCTGACCTTCATGAGAGAAAACTTTCCAAACATTTGGGACCTCAACATTTGGCCACCCTCCGCTCCAGACGCTAACCTCTTGGCATGCCGGGAGGAGTGTGTGTGGTACTGTTCACATAAGTTTCCAGTTTATAGAGGCTTCCATCAAGAAGGAGTGGACCAAGGTCGAGTCTGAACACATAGTTAAGATCTGCAAGGGATTCAGGCCTCGTATTGAGGTAATTATTGGAGCTGAGGGCTCATCTATTGATGAAAAGTTGTGCCGAGTACTATTTTTAGATGATTTTCTTTAATAAATGTCCTCTTGTTTCAATTATACTCTTGCAAAACTGAAAAAAAAAGATAAAATGTGTACCACTAGACAAGATTAACGCTGTATATAAATAAAGGTATATGCCAATTTTTGAGTCCATTTGTTCATTCGTCAAAGAATACAAATATGATCCACAATACATTTTGAGATAATCTTTCTTGTTTTTGTGTTGAGTGAGCACATAAATGAAAAAAATGGGTCGGCCACTTTTTGAGTCCTTTCATTTGGGGAGGAAAATAGGTCCTTTTTCTATATAGCATATATTTGAGTATATACATATTACAGTGTTTTTCTTGGAAAAAATAATAAGAAAAGGAAGTGATAAATGGGCGTTTTATATTATTTTTTTAATTTATTTGTAAGAGAAAAAGAAGAGTTATAAATGATGTACTAAGAAAATCAATCCATCTTAACTGTGTACGTAGTATATGTGTTTGTTTGTATAATATTTTTTCTTCGTTTCTTTTTCCTTATCGTCTAATTTACCCGGGAACAGAAAATAATTATAATAGTACAAAAAATAAAAAAAAACAATTATCTATCAGTTAGAAACAAATGGAGGTTTCGTGTTTTTATATACATGATACCCAAAGTTCATTGAAGTATAACCTGACGTAATCTAAAAATAAAAGAAACTGAAAATCAACGTGGTAATCCAAACAATTTAATTAGTGAACTATAGAGCTCTTAGAGTTTCAACTTTCTTCTAATTTCGATTAAAGCTGTTGTGGAAAAGTTGTCATATGGTACAAGAATTACCTATGCAAAATTTTATTGTCCTACGAGGACATGTTTAAGTGGCACATCTCGATCAAATTATGGAAAAAGGCAAAAACTCTTTACTTAGTGTATATATATATTTGAATATATTTTCAGTTATTTTGTATGTAATATATTTGATAGGTGTTTTATTTATGCATAAAATGTTTTTTTAAAGTTTGGAACAAAAAAATAAAAAAAAATAGGTAAAATTGATGATCCCCGTATAGCGCGCATCATTTTTTTTTTATATTTTCTGAAATGAAAGATCAAAAAAATTATATTTCTCTTTTTTTTTGATCCATTGGTTAGCTTAATAAAAAAACTTATTAATGGTTTTTATAGATTAGAATAATTTTTTCATTTTACTGTAAAATAATGATTTATGCTGTATTTTAGTATTTATTGATGAAATATAAAACTATTGTCCACTTTTAAAATTTGAACAATATACCAAAGATCATTTGGTAAGAAAATTCCATTTTGTTTAGGTTATTTCAAATAGCAACTTTTCGAAATAGCAAAAATTCAAAAAAGTTATAAAACAAACCGAGCCAGTGAACATTCTTTGTATAACACTGAATTGGAGTAAAGTTTCCAACAAATTATACATATTTTATTTCCCTTGACACAGCTGACATAGACTTGAAGTTACACCATTTATCTTTGTAACATTTTGTGAATTTGATAGAATCAATGAAAATGTTGAAGATACTTTTATTAACTCAAAGGATTGCTAAAAAAATACAATTTTGTATAACAAGTGAATCTTAAACTATTAGTTTGAGCTCTCAACAAGATCAATTTGTTATCATCATAGTAAAAATTCTATAATTTTAAGTACGAAATAAGTACTTATCGATTTTTGATGATAGTCATGTGGCCACCCTAAAATGAGTTTTCGTCATGAAAGGGCGTTGCGTGTGATATATAATACAACAAGTTAATTATATTAGAATCCATTTTTAACCCTTAAAAAACAACAACATAATTGCATGCTTCGACAATCGCATCATAAGCCGAAACGGCAACGTCAACTGGCTACCTTGTAGCTGCGATTTGACTCTGTTAGACTATTTTTTGTGGGGAACCGTCCAAGATAAATGTTACACCAACCATCCAGAGACGATTGCCGATTTGAAACACGAAATTGGAGTCGCCATTGCAGCTATTGAAGCTCACACAATCGAAAATGTATTCAAAAATTGGGTCGACAAAATGGGCTACTGTAATGCCAGCCACGGTGCCCATATGAATAAAATGGTGTTTCATCATTAACCGGAATGTTGAGGCTTTCAAATAAAAAAAAATTATTGAAAAATATCCAACTGTCTTTTTTTTATAGCGATATCAAAAGGAAAAAGTTTCGTGGGCCACTCTTTACAACAAAATTGAAATTTTTCTTGTTACTGAATAGACGTTTCAGGAATGTACTAAAAAGTGTTGTTCTATAAATTAAACGATATTAAAAAAAAAACTGGGACAAGTCTGGGGTATAAAAAATCCCAGTTGAATATCAAAGTGTTAAAAATGTTTCCGAGGAGAGCAGCTTAGCTGTCATGACGTTTCATTAAATCAGATGCTAACAGCTGTGAGTAATGCTGTGGTGGTATTTATCTATTTGGTCCAGTCCAGTATTAGGACTTGTTCTACTGGTTCATAGGAATGCCGATCAGTGAGGCCGATGTTTAAGACCATCGGTCTTTGGGACTGGTACGTATGAATGCCGGTCCTTGGAATTTTTCCTAATAGTGCTCATTGTTTATTGAGTTAAATAAGAAATATTAGATATGTATTAAAATTATTGAACATGTCTTGCAAAAAAAATTTGTAATATATATTTTAATAAAATATATATACAAAATAGGAAAATTTCCCCAAATGACGTCACGAGGGATGGATTTTAACTTATTTATGGACTCACAAGTGGGACTGGAATCCTCGGCCCTAAATAAGAACTGACACAGCTCTAGCTGTGAGAAAAAGATTATGAACCCAAATCCCGCTCCGAACATAGCAAGAACCTATCGGCTAGAATTACTCCAATGTCGATCCTCAATTATACTCCGAATCCAATAACGACTTACACTTATTATTATAATTTGTCTGTCATGATCACACGCGCAAGTTATCACTTTTTATTTAGATGTTCTGTCTTCAAGAAAAGAGTTCATAGTAAATGTCTTCCCTTGGAAGAAGAAGATTATTCGATAACTATTTTGTTTCTGGTCCAAGAGTATCAGTCAATAATGTTGTAAACAAAGTCAAAAAAGGCCCTTCAAACATTCTCAAAGACAGACCTCCTGGTTTCATTCGATGGTCATCGGACTTCTTCTTAGCCAGATCCTACATTTTTGGATCGGCCTAAAACACCTTATAAATCGACTATCATCCATCTTACTAGTATAGGATTATCCTTGAGATTGTTTCCATCTCCCAATTGTTTCCTGAAGCGAAAGGATGATACTTTCCTTACATCAAGGGTCTTGATGATATAGCCAATGCTGTGTCTCTTGGTAATAATTGTTGTATTCTAGTCTTCATGTAGGTACTAATTTGAACATTTTTTTTTATTAGCACATCAAAAAATAAATGAAGAAAATCAGTCATTTGATTGTTGGCTGAAAAATGGGATTTATTTAAAGCACAGAACCTTGGAAAATAAAGTTAAAGTTGGTGACTAGACTTTAAGATAACCCTGAATTATGTTGTATACGTTTGGAATTCAACTGTTCCTTTGAACAGCGTATAAAAAACAATAAACTACTTATAAAATGCTAACTATATTTTAGCTAGCTATATCCCGTCTCCTTTTTCCTTCATAATAATGAAAAATCAGCTTATATTGTATGAAAATTAATTATTTAGGCTCCCCAGCAAGTTAAATGCCCATCATTAACAATAATGACGCCACATAACTACGTATTGTATATTTTCACAGAGTGTTGACCCATAACTTTCAATAGGATGAGTAAATTCCAAAGACTATGATTTTTATGGAATCGAGAAAAAATAACACATACCAAATTTGGGATATGTTTAAACATCATATTAGCAATATTCTTGATGAAGTTCCCAAGCAATAACACCCTGGACATGTAACCGAACAGATGTGCAACTCTGAACAATGAAGACAATCCCCATGGCATACCATGCTGTCATGATAGAAGCTCGGAAGAAATCCAAATTTGGATGAGAAGAGCAGCTGAAATTCATCTCCAAGACACCTAAAACTGTAAAGTCCAGTGTGTTGATGTCAGGGCTGGAGGAGGGTCACATGGAGGTAAGCCAGATGTCAGCCATTTTGTTTATGCAGAATTATGGCTCTTCTTGGCTGTATGGACCTACCATGGACTTTTTGATGTTATAACCAGACTGGAAGGAGATGACAACGATCAACGGTCATCAATATTTTATTCAGTTGTAATTTGATTGCACAACCAAACTTTGTAAATAAAAATAACAGGAATGAAATTGATTTGGACCCCCCCCCTTCCCCCTATATACTTAAAATTTACGTGATAAAGTAGAATGTAATTAATATATGTACTAATATATTACTAAGATACGTTACTTCTTAATAAACTAAATGATTAAAAATATTAATTGATTAGAATGAAAAATGATAATATTGACTAATTGTTGCTAATAAAAATAACCTGGTGGTTAATCTTTAATAAGTCGTTATGGAACGTACAAATTGTAAGTAGAACAACCTGGATGCATGCATACTCAATAAGTTAAGTAATACCAACAAAAAAATACTTATTAAATCATTTCATTATGAGTATAAAGTTATATGAACTCTTTTATGAATGAACTCATAAATTTGAATTGAATATATTGAATAAAAAAGGTGCATCAACATAATCACAAACTCTATCAAAAATCAAGAAAATTCCAATTTATTTTTATTTTATAAATATTCAAATAATTAATGAGACTAAATTGTTGATAGAAATGGACAATTATTCGTTGAAGAATACAAATGTAATCAAGGCTCAATTTTCAGAAAAAAACATCTTCTTTTGTGTTGATATTAATATATTTTCTTAGTCAAAAAGCTGATAAGTATCATGGTTTTTATCAGACTTTCTATAGGAGTCAAAATTATAAGAAATCTTGGAGATTGCTTTATATAATTAAAGAGATGACGGGCACATAATCTCAATAAAAGCTTACCTGCACTGTGGTTCAATCATTTGAAAAATGTCAAGCATATATAAGATTAAATAAGATGCACACAAAACTGTCCTGTTTCATCCTCATAACCCCACCCCTTTTACACATAATATCCCTAAAGTCGTAATGTCATATTTAAAAAATAACTCTTCATTATTGTAAAAGTATGTGGCCATTTATTTGGGAATATACTTATGAGCTTTCAATAAATATATTGAATAAATGTGGTACGTCAATATAAGAATGATCTTAAACAAAAATCCAAAAATAATTTGTATTAAATAAAATACACATATTTTCAATCAATTTTGAAGAAACTTAATAAATAAATACTTTCAAAATAACAAAGGATTTAACACCTGTATTGATTACTACTTGATACCATTGATAAACAGTTATATTTAAATTAGATTAAAGTAGTTCGTACTAAAATCCTTATGAAATAGGTAGATTTGTAAATTTAATATTGTTTTGGATTGATTAAGGAGGAGCAAGTTAGGATAATATTTGATGCATTAACATAAAAGCAATCTTGAACAAAAATCAAGAAAGGAAAAAAAAAAATTATTTAGATACAACTCAATATTTCAAAGGACGATAATTTGTCAAATATAAAATAGCAAGATACCCAAAATGTAAATATAATCAATTTTGAGAAGAAAACATTCCATCTTGCTTTTGTGTTGAGGCACCACAAATATCTTTTCGATTGTTAAAAAAAGTGTAGAGTATTTTCTTTTTTTTTTCAAATTTTCCATAGTAGTCAAAATTACAAGAAATTGAAGGTTAGTTCAAATAATTTAAAAGATCCTACATAGAAACTCAATAAAAGGCAGCCTGCACAAAATTTATTTATCAACTATCATTTATTTCAAAAATGACCACCATAATTATGTCTTTTTAAAAATATAATGCTCAACAAATTGTCCTATTTTCTATTTGAGACAATCAAAAAACTATATTTACCAAAGTGTAGGACCTTTCAAACCATTTTCACTTAAAAAAAGAAATACATTTTCCTGTCTAATGTTTACTTTTTTTTATGTAATTTTAACCATCAAAATATGATGCTAAAATAAGTCCATTTCCACCCATAATATCAACCCTAATTAATTTTTGTTGTACATATACAAAAACAATATAAAAAAACAATTAATTTTGAGAATATTTAACTAAAATATGTTAAATTGCAACTGCTTTTTACATCTGCAACAATCTTATGTGTAAGAAGGAGTAGATTTTAGAATAATTTTGTACCATAAAACAGACTAACTAGGTAATTAGTAATTAAAGAGGTAACAATCTTTTCCAAAGTCATCTATTTAGTATCCTCTACAGAAGAAGTTTCGAAAAGAATCGAAGTAGCTCATTAAATTATTCTCTTGAACTCCATGTGCAAAAGTTCGCGCACCCGTCATTTCGCGAGAAAGAAATATACTCTATGTATATTGGACTTTACACAAGATTCCTAGGTTAGATGGAGTGAATGTAGCACTATAATGTTACTTATACTGAATCAGTACAACTCCATCTAAACAATAAAAAGACCACATACAAAAAAAATATATATTCTACTGGCCAAAATATGATACTAAATTAGGTCAATTTCGACCACAAATCCCACTTTTTCTAATTTAAATCAATTGTACTTAAAAATGGTTTAAAAACTTTGTTAAAATTACATTTTTTATTTTTGAGCAGAAAATATTTCGGGGAAAAAATATATTTACCCAAAAAGTGAACCGTCTAATGTACATGATACAAGTTACAACTTGTACAATATCTTAGAACCTCTATACAATAATGACCTACCTAATATGTGTATAAAGTGGGTATATGAAAACAAGGAGGAGATAAATAGATAATAAATATTTCTTTTTGGCAATTAGTATAAGGGGTTTTGATTTATAATGTACTGCAGTATCCAAAAAGATTTATACGAATTGAAAATTTATTCATTGATAATATTAATTATATTTTTGTAATATATTGGGGCTAGGGATGTGCTAGGACTTTTTTTGTTTTGGACCAAGGGAACATGAGTAACTAAACCATGGAATTTGGTAGAGCTTGTGAGTAGTATAAGATAAAAATAATACTCTTTAACTCTTTTAACTTTAACACGATATAATTTATTAATTAACAATATACTTTCAACATAATTAATACTTTAAAGGGATGTGTATCTGCGCTCCCTTAATCATTAATGTAGCCACCCCTACTGGTAATTATGGCTTCCAAGCGGAGACGGAAGGTGGATGTTGTCCTCTGACATGACGTCCCAGTTATAGGTGATAGTGGCTTTGAGGGCCTCGATGTTTCGATGACGGACACTGCAGGCCTTCCCCTCGGATTGCACCCAAATGGTGTAGTAGATGGGGTAAGCATCAGGGCTGTAGGGAGGTCAAAAGTGTCAAAAAAGAGTTCTAAAGACTCATTTAAACAGTTTCACAACGAAGGATATTAGTTTCTATCGTTGGTAGTGTCAAATGTGTCCTCTCCAACCACACAAGGCTCTTTCCACGAAATTTTTGATAGCTCTCTGGACAGTCTGATCTGAAACCTTGAGATCTCTTGCATGGACCCTCATGGACTTGAGGGGATGCGCCTGGTCTGTTTTCTTTAACTCATCCGTGTCCAGTTTGGCCTTTTTGCCAGAGCCCTTCTTTCTATCTAACGTTTCGGACTTTCTGACGATGTAAAAGTGGTCCTAGAGAGGCCCAACTGCTTGGAAATTTGCGGATCACGTTCAAGTGTCATTTTCTGAATTTTTACGTAAGCTAAAGAGTTTGTTTTGTTATGTAACTAATTGCTTATGCTTTAACATAACGAAATATAAATTTATTTCAATCAATCAACCTTCATCAAATTATTGAAATAAAATAGTAAATGTTCAGATTTCAAGCACCATCTGTTTACCAGCTTTGTAAAATAAAACAGCTTCAAAATGTTGCCTTTAACAACAAAACTTGCACGCTTAAAAATACTAAGGATTTACAGTCTATAAATTCAAACCATGAAACTTTTTACTTTTAGAGCATTTTTACGAACACCTTTAATTGCATCTTAATGTAAGGAGACAACCTCTTGGGGTCTCAAAAATGATAATTTTAGTAAATGAAATAGACAAATTTAATATAAACCTTGATAAAACTCCTTGTCTTAAAACAAAAGACTTAACACCTGCATGGAATACTAATTGATACCGATGACAAACACTGATATTTGAAATAAATCATAAAATATGTAATGAAAATCCCTTAAATGGCTAGATCTACTTTTTTTTCTTTTTTGAGATCAGTTAGGGACAAGAAAACTATAATAATTAGAGGAAAATATCTAATTCGTTGAATTATAATAGTTAATTTGTAAATATAACACACACAAAAAAAAGATTGTAAAGATATAATAATATATTTTTAATACTTTTTAGGGTCATTTTCGATAGACAGTAGTCCCTGAATTTGTTGGTCCAATTTTGACAACCAATAGTTCACAATTTTCCTAAACATTAATGAAAAAAGGGGCGTCATTTTGATCAAACTATGCTGTTTAGGCCCCAAAATGGATGACATAAAAATTGTGACGTCATATAAAAAAAGCTCTAATAATGTTTTTTAGTGTGGACAGGTGGGCATTTAATAATGAGTCATCAAAAATCCTTGAATCCTCCTCCCTCATAAAACAACTGCATCATGTTAATTTGAAGATGAGACGTTTATGATTAATGATGATGATGATATTACACAGAATGTATTGATCTAAGATAATGCCTATGACAAAGATTGCATGATGTAGAGGCTACCAAAATTCAAAGTTTTTTTTTATAAATAGTATTATAATGCTTCTTTGTCTCTCCTTCTACTAATAAATTTTATGTATGTTCTACAACGTAGATGATCACTGATTATGGAAATTAGTTATTGTATTATTTGGTTCTTTAATCTTTTAATGATGGAAGTTTTCGTATAAAAAATAAATATGCCTACGAAGGTATTTATTTACAGAGATATATGTACAAATAGTTTATGGTAGTGTCTTCAAGCTTGGATATTGAGCAGAAAATGAGTGCAGTTCTAGCCTTCTCTTTGTTTGGAAAGTTTCACTCCCTAAACGTAATAGTCATGTATAGAAAGAAATTGAAAATTAAAGTAGCAAAAATGAAAATTTGAAGAATATGTAGAATAAAAACAGCGTAAATGTCATGACGTTTCACTAAACAAGTTGTGAGCAGCTTGCAACAAAGGAAATAAACACCAACACAACTCCGATTGTAGCAATGATATGGGAAATAATTACTTTAATGTCGATCCTCAATTATACTCAAAGTGCAACAAGGACTTAAACTCTGAGTAGCATTTAATTACGATTTTATCCATTTTCCATACAGCCAAGAATAATCAAAACTTCTTCCCCAATCATATAGCTGAATTATAGCCTTTCTCCAATGTGCTGCTCCTCCTGCCTGACCTCAATCCTCTGGAATTTGCAGTTTTGAGCATCTTGGAGAAGAATGTCTGCCACACCTCTGATCCAAATTTGAATTCGATCCGATCAGCTATTATGACGCATTATGGTACGCCATGGACACATCCTTCATCGTTAAGAAATTCCAATCTATTCGCCAGTGTGACAAGGCTGTTATTGTTTGCCAAGGTTAACAGATTGTATATATTTTTTCATACATATCCCTAAAATATAGTGTTGAAACATATCACAAATTGATTTTTAGTGGTCTTTTCTTGATTTCATAAAAATCACGTTTTCCGTAATTTAGTCATGCTTCCACAGATTTTGGGTCCACACTTTGTATAAATCCACAACAAATCCTTAGAAGTACTCTTCGTCTTTCCCGCACGAGTGATTGTTTTATACTTGTTGTTTTCTCCTCAAGAATAAAAAGCAATGATGACATCTTTGGTAATATAAAAAATATTTCAGGTATCAATTACAAAAATATCCTATTTTTTAAATCTCTGTTTATTAAGGCCATTAAGTTCATTTCTTCCCAATTTTATTAATGTCCTCTATAGACATAATTTACCTCAGAGCCAAATCTTAAACAAAGTGGCTAAACAATGTTCACATGATCAACTTTTCACTGGCGTTATTGTTATTTTTTTTTCCAAACAAACTAGTATGGATGAAAAAAATAAAAATGACGTTTAAACATACCTAGTTGAAAAAAATATGACTCGCCGGAATGTTTAAAAAAAGAACACGAAAATTAACGTTGTCACTCTTACAGGTTGAAGAGTATCTTGGAGGAGAGTCGCTCAGTTTTCATGACGTTGTGCTAGGTCAGCTGCAATCAATTATGAGAGAAAAAAATAAGCACAAATCCCACTTTTACCCCAAAGAACCTCACAATTATTCACCATTGTCTATGAACACTTTATACTTAGATGATGCTTCCTCAATAATCAAAGAATAATGATAACAGTTTGGGAGAATAAAAACACCCTGCTTTAGTTGTAACTATGGACCGAGTGGTCCATTAAAATCTTAACACTTTCAATTTTAAACTTCAATAAGACATAATGAGTTAATTAACAAATGGAATCACAACAAAATTAATACAATAAATAGTTTGGTATCTTAGCTTTCATTAATAAAGCTGCCCTTAGCGGCATTGATGGCTTCAGAATTCCGGGCGCCCACTGTGGAAATAGTCCTCTGTCATAGGGTCCACGTGCTGGCTGACAGTGACTTTGAGGGACTCAGTGTTTGGATGACGGACACTACTGGCCTTTTGGGTGTATATCGAGGGGCTCTAGGGAGGCAAAAGAGTTCAAAAGAACTCAACTGACTCATACAAAATAGTGTTGCATCACATTTTGATAGCTCTCTGAACAGTCTGTTGTGAAACCCAGAGATCTCTTGCATGAACCCTCATAGGACTTGAGGGATTGGCCAGAGGTGTTTTCTTTAACTCCTCCTCATCCCGTCCTTCTTTTCAATGTTTTGGAATTGTTGATTGTGTAGAACGGGTGTCCTGGAGAAGCACAATTGGTTGAAGTGTGCAAATGGAAATTCGTCGATTAATTTCAAGGGTTATTTTCTCTAGAAAGCCAGAGAGCTCAGGTTTATTTTGTTTTGTAACTAATATATAACTAATGCTTTAATATATCAAAATATGAATTAATTTTAATACCTCAACCTTAATTAATTGTTGAACTAATAAGTGTTCGGATTTTATATATATATATAGTCATGCCCTATTGTTGAACTTAGATTTGCTTCATTAAAAGATAATTTTTTTTCGAAATAGACTTGACTCAAAATTTTATAACTCGAACTTGATGTTTATAACTCAAATACAACACTATTTTAATGTTTACTAATATTAAAGTTCGTAGATTCAAAAACGAGGCACCCATCTTTTCTTTCTCCTATCTTCACCTCCCCAAAAAGATGCCCTCACATAGAGATACAAATATTTTTGTTGTTTTTACATGATTTTATATAATCTATTGTACATTGTCCATATTTTTTGTCATGACAACATCATGTGAGACCCACAACATTGTTTTGATTCCACATAATAAGAGTTGACTCAACGTTTCAATTATAATTATATTTTTTTTTGTCTTGTGGCTTCCTCTCAAGGCTCTTGCTATCGTTCTTCAGCTTTTTAATCATTGTAATGGGACCCTTTGAGCAGATTACGATGTAGAAGATTTCGTCATAACCCATTTCTGAGTCATACAACGCTCAATCATATTTTCTTTGGACTTTATCTCACTACTTCTTGGTCTGATGAAGAATTTTTTTTAAATTGTTTGTTTTTATTGCTCTACGAGCTGATATTTCAGCATTAGCATGTGTTTTTAAAATTATTCATAAGGTTTTCTAATTACCCAGAAAACTATGGCTTATATTTTCCATTGTTTTGATCTATTATATAAACCTTAAAAGGTACTTTAATCAATCAAAATCTGTTTTTAGCAAATATCTCAAAGAAAAGTAGACCAAAATAAATAAACAGATTTGTTGGTATAAAATTTGGAGTACCGAAAATCCCAGTTCACTAACGAAGATTTAAGACAAATGATAAAATATTCACCTTTTTAAAAATTGTCGTCCGATAGAATGATTGCGTAATAAGGTTGCAGACAAAATTTTTGTTTAATACTTCTGTGTTTAAGAATCATAAGTAACATTATTATTGTGAGTACAAATTTTTTGTATCTAATATAATTAATGATATAACAAATTAAAACCCAGCTACTACAATGATTATCAGAGATCCAAAAGTACACCCAAGCCCTCAGCCTGTACACGTGAAGTGATGGACCCCATAGGTAGTTTAAACTCCACCACCGCCGCGATTCTAAGATCAAGAACCCCTTGTAATATCCTATAATAAACCCTGACCCCCAGGAATAGCCTTGATGTATTTTGGGATATTTGACTTACAAGATTCGGGACTTCTACTTGAAATTTCAATTGGACTATGGGCTTGATTTTGCATTTTAATTGGGACTAGGAGCTCGGTCTAGAAGTTCAAGTCGGACTCTGGAATCGGGCTTGCCCTGAAATTAACTCAAGAGAGCCCAGAATACAACCTTAATTGCTATTAATACTTTTACTGGCTAAAGGAATGATAAAACAAAACAAAAATATTATAAGTATAAAGAATAAATATGTCTACTATTTATAAACGTGACTTTTATTGCGACTTAAGTCTAATTTATAGCCTTCATCTCTCTCTCTCTCTCTTTCTATACCTCTTTATGTGTGAGTTCCCCCATTCTTCTTCTTTTCATCTTACGTAATACGATTTTTATTTAGCTGAAATTATAAAGTAAATTGGAATATTTATTACTTAAATTTAATTTAAAGGGATATTTATGATGGAAAACACATTAATCACTTTATTTATGATCGCCATATACATAGTCTTACCTTATACTACGAACAACAAAGTTAATGTAATATAACACTATTGAGTATGGACTTGTTTTTTTAGTAGATCAATCCTAATCTATTATTACAGCTAGAGCAAAGATATCCATCATAAACTACGTTGTTAATTGTTTCACATATTCTAAAATCCCCCACTCATGTGCACTTCAACAGGTCAACATGGCCATGTCTGTCTATACAATCCTTCCTTGGGCTTCAGGATACATATGATGATGCCCCTTACATGTTCAGCAAAGACAGAAAAAAACCTCTCTCAATTACGTGGTATTTTTTCGCGATGTATTTTATTTCATGACGTTTTTTCAATTTATTTTGTTAACTGACCTTTTTTTAAACGATAAGGCTAAGCTTTTTTATTGCCTATTTAACCTTATGTTAATGAAAATTCTTCGAATAAGGCGGTTAGTGAACGCCGCCAAAAATGAAACGTATATAATTACATAATAAAGAGTTGTAAGATTAAAATAATGACGTCATTTTGTATGAATTATTTTACATTAGTAATACATGTCAGGCTGGAAGGTCCAGGCTACAGTTTGGAAAAAAGAGGCTTAAAGGGCTCGGACCTAAATCGAATCCACCTCTAATCATAAGAATATGAGTTTGGGTTTTCATCATTTAATAATTTGCTATTGTTTTAGTAAAAATAATTCATTTTTATTTTCAATAAAAAATTCTATGTAATATTTATTTACTTTATGTTGATTCTGGGAATCAAATGATTAGCAATGAGTATATGTCAAGGTTGTGTGTATTTTAATCAGTAGTGGCTAAAATATTTCATCTTTTTTAGTCCTCATTTTGGAAAGCAGAAGTACTCTCTCAATCAAAATAACAAAGAAATGAACGACTTTAAAGCAAAAGGGTTAATTTAAATTAATTAAACTTCGTTTAAAACAGGGAGAGTATACTACTGCATTTCAATAACGGAGGGTTACAAAATTGTTATTTCATTTTACGTCAGATTCAGACCCTGTTTCTTAATAATAAAATCTACTAATCTTTGCTAGTAGTGAACAAATTTTCCCGCGCTCAACTTTTTCAAAATTCTCAAAAAGTACAAGTGGGAAGACAATGAGATTTTAATAAATAATTAAATCTCTATGTGACCACTCATGGCCTATTTCCTAACCCTGAATGTAATCCAAAATGTTCTTAATATATTCCTAAGACTCATTCTCCACGGCCGCCTTTAGGGGATCCATGTTCACATGGGAGATGACCAGTACTTTCTCTCTATGACACCCCAGACCCCTGAGTCAAAAGGGTTGCAATCTTGTGAGAAGAGAGAGGCCACTTTGACCAGGGCCATAAATTCGTCCAATTGTATTAGCACCACTTTTTGAGACTTTATATACACAATTTAATCTCAAAACTAATAGGTGTTTTTTTTGTGTAAATGTGCATTTAATTCCTTGGATGGGTTTGCACGACCTTATAGGTCTTCTTCACGTATTACTCCAACATGTAAGTCCCTCCTTTTCCACGGCAGCCTTTAGGACTTCTTCATTCGCATGAGAGGCGACACAGGCCAGAAATTAGACATACTTTTTTCCCCATGTTCCTTTGATTGGTAATATGGAGTTACACTGAGTTAGTATTGGTAAACATTATAGTTTTACATTTATTCCATCTGACCAAGAAATTATCTAAGGAAGTCCATTTACATAAATTAAATTTTCTTCTCGAGGAACGATCTGGTGCAAATCTACACAAATTTAGTCAAATAAAATAATTTCTCGCTTGTACATTGAGCTCAGTCATTCCATTCAAGCTTTAAGTATTTTTGAAACACGTCAATATTTTACCATTATTCATAATGAGGGCCTAATTAAAGAATAAATTAGTTATATTATAATTGATTTATTATAATGCCATTTATCAAAGATTATTTAAAGGACGGATTTAGCGTCCAGTTCAGACGTGCTCATAAAATTTGAGGGATGATGTCCAAATCTTGGATCAATACATACTTAGAAATAGTTATATGTGTGATTTCCCTGGGATTTTGTGATAGGGATAAAAGGTTGATAAATCTCGGGAATGAGGATATTTTAGCTATATGTTTTCTGTCAAAATGATGTTTTCATTCTGAATAAAAGGTCTGTTATTTTCATTATCTAGTTTTTGTGATCTCTTTATACAAAAAACAACAACAACAACAACACGAATAAAAACTTCTATAATTTGAGTATCAAATGACATCATTAGAAGTGATTATAAATTATACCTTATAATAAAGGACTTTATTCATCAAAGCACTTAGTACATATATATAGACATCATAATAAAAAAATAATAAGCACTTTTATTAATAAAAGAATATGGACAAAGGTGTTTTATGACCTAAACACATACATAAGGAGAGGTGTATTAAATATGTCCTAGAAAGCGGGAGACGGCTTTTAATAGTTGCCAATAAGAAACGGGTTTTTATAATTTCTAAAACTGTTATCACTAATACTCGATTATTAAAAAGGTAATAACTAAGTACAACGTAATAACTAATGTGTGTGCTTAATCAAGAAAAAGAAAAACATATTGACAAGAGAAAAAACTAATTAAAGATTCGCAATCAAACATTTAATGTACAAAGATTTTTTAATTGGGGTTCACATTTGCTGTATTTATAAATAAATAAATTATTTCCCTTTCTCAAATTAATTGTTGGAGAATATGAATAAGAAGAACACGTATAAGAGTTTGCTCAGGAATTATAACTCTAAGTGTCTTTATTGGACTATGAGTAGAATTAAATTTCTACATTGGAGAAATTCCACTCCTCAGAGTGGAGATATAACACTCGGCATTTAATTACAATTCTATCCGCATTATTTTGAAATAAAAATTTTTTGTAACGTAACTACACGACAGCTGAATCAAAAATAAACAAAGTTTGTTTTTATAACACGTCTCTAAGGGAAAAAACTGTTCGAGCAACAACGCAAAATATAAACCGCGCAGGATTTCCTCTGAGCTATGTCCGTCCCAAGAAGACATCAAAGACCATTGGGATCTCCTCCCTAGACTGTCTACAACATTAATAAGTCCATTAAATCCCCTTACAAAAACTTTTACAGCAACAATATAGCTCACTTCTGGCCTGACTTCAACTCCATGGATTTTGGAGGTTGAGGCGTCTTGGAGAAGATTGTCTACTGCACTCTCTTCAAATTTTGGATTCGCTCTCTGATTTGCCATTATGAAAGCCTAGTAGGCTATATAAACAGCTTTCATCGTCAAGAGCTATTAATATCTTTGTTGACTTGTCGAGGGAATTATTATTGTTTATAAAGGAGGACCTATTGAATATTAAATATTGTATTTAAACATGACACAATTTGGTTTGGAGTTGTCTTTTCTTGAATCTATAAAAATACGGTTTTTTCGTAATTTAGTTATGTATCTGCAAGTTTAAATTAAAATTGTCATTCTTAAATTAATATTATTATTTTTTATATTCGCTTTATAGAATTGAGTCCCCATAACACTTTTCAAGCACTTGTTAAGCTATAACAGTTACTTACACTTGTCACACTTGGGTCAATAACTCTCAATCTAAAGAACAGATTGTTATGAAATTTTGACAACTGTATCACGATAGTTGGTAAAAGCTGAAAATTAGGTGAATTTTTTTAAACAAAATAGTGCCATCTATCTGTGAAGTCTTGGACTTTTCTGTCCATGTGTTATAGTGTTCCTTGCTCGAGTATGTGTTTGTATTTTCTGCTTTTTTTTTGACTAAATGTATTCTCTCGATGATTTGAACATTTTTCACATGCCTAGGTAGAAACAAACTGTCAATGGGTTGATGACTAACATACTATAAAATGAATATGACTCATAAAAGAAGAGCTCACTCTATTTATTGATATATAACTATTGATTACGTATCATAAATCAGTTTAATTCTTTACGTCTGGTTCATTTTCAATAATAATGACATATTCTGATATATATATATATTCAAGGCAACACAATACATACTTTTATAGAATAGGATATCTTTTGTCACGATCGGAACAAAGTTCGTCCACTCTAGAATAAGATTTATGGACGTAGTTGTGTGTAATTAGAGCTTTAGCTGACATTATTACAGGTAATACAATCTCTCTTTCTCTCTCTAAATTATAACGATGTAGTTCATTAATCAAAGTATAAGTATTTTATATCCGATTATTTGGATCACATGAGATTTATACATGTAATTTTATTAAAGGTACTTCGACTTATCAAAGTAAGGATTCAACGTAATGGGCCGTAGTTCCTTATTTATGTAATTTAATCTAAGGAGAGAAAATGCATCTTGACCTATTTTATTTGTCGATATTCATCTATTTATAACATAACCATTGTCTTAAAGTTGTCTCAACTCACAGGTAGTAAGCCAGAACAATTTTTCTCAAAATTGAGTCTGGTAGTCATTTCTATAAACAAAAATTTATCTTTAACCATTTGTGTGTGCTGCAAAATACACTACAATTAGCCACGAATTTCAATAATTAGATATTTATTATGGTTCTAGGACAATTGAACTAAAAACACTTTTGCTGAAGGACAATTTGTCTGATGGTATCTCGTCAAATGACAATTTGCCAAACGGATATATTCCTTAAGGCCACTTTGCCGAACGGAAATTTCGCCGAAAGACCATTTGGCCGACATATATGTAATTACATATTTCAATTCAATTTGAAAGAATACTTTGATAAATAAGTATTGTAGATTTGTTATTTATGTCATTTTGGTTAATTAAGTAGTGTTGTCTTGCAGGAAAATTAAATTAAATTCATTAATGAACATTATATATACATAGCACGGTACAATGTAATTCCAATCTAGTTAGAGCCGTTGCTTGAAATCTTCAAAGACCTGAAACCTTCTAGTAGAGTTAACTTCAACTTGCCTAAATTATATGATTACATAAAGTGTCGTATAATTTTTGTATAGCCGTTTCTTTAGTCATTAAACGTTTATATTAATTTATTCCACGATTTCATATAAGACTCAAGCAACATTTGAATCACAGAAATATAATTTTTTTTTAAATCTGCAAAATAACACTAATTAATTTACCTAGCTTATATGACATAAATAGTAAATGAAAGGCATATATTATGGATAGAGATGTAAATCCTGTGAATTTTTTTAGCTGGTCCGTTTTTTTTTTTTTTTTTTTTGAATTGGTAACATGAAGAAAGAATTTTCTTTTCCTTTGCAGTTGTCATTATTATTAATTTCCAAATAGTGAACATCATTTCCACGATAGATTTAATTATACTCAAAAGCTGATTAAACATTTGTGTGTGCTTCTAAAAAACGGCGCGTAACCCTGAGGGGTTTGTTGTGTAGACATAATTGTATGTCATTAATCGACTCATAGTAGAATCGGTAATTAACATCGGAGTAATTCAACCAATTGTACTAGTTTATTTCCTTCACTCCTTCTTCCCTTGTAATAGCTGATTGTAGCTGATGTAATGAAACGCCTTAAGCATTATTCTTTTACTCCTCTAAAACATTTTTCAAATTGTCAGGGTTACCATGTTGATTTTTGGTTACTTATTTTTAAACATGCCCATTGATTATATACATACCGAAGGACAATACAATGGCATATATCAATATATTAGATATCCTTTTCAACCAAATGTCCTTAATCGTGAACAGACTTTTGGCCAAAAACATTTTTGCCAAAGGAAAATTTGCTGCATAATATTTTTCCAAAGAACAAATTTGCGGAAGGGTATTTCGCCAAAGAACAATTTGAAGAGAGTAAATATTGCCGAAGGAACATTTGGGCAAAAAATATATATATATTTATACATGATTACATATTTTAATTTAATTAAAATAAGTGTTAATTACTAGCACTAAATAACTGTTTCGACCCCCCATTCCCCCCAAAAAGGGGTCATTTGATTACATCAACCTTTGCACAGAGCCCCAAAATTGTAATCTTTGATTATTTTCCAAAATTTAAAACCAAAAAAAAGAAAAGTTTTATAAAAAATGTATAATCTTGCGGACGCTTCTGCAACCTGAAGGGTGTTTTTTATTTTCTAAAACCTCAACTAGTTTGTGTGAAAGACAGAGAGTAATATCAAGGATTGTCCTAAATTTATGAGTGTCAGTCCTGGAAGGGTTCGGAGTAGAATTGAGTATCAAAGATTATTGCTTACGATCTTGTTTATTTCCCTCTCCACGTGCCTCAGAGGTGCGGGTAATCAGTGACGTGGAATCACTGGTTACAAGCAGTTCTGTTACTCTAATCCGACTACTTTTTTACTATTTCTAAATCAGTAGTCGGGAAAAAGTTACATGTCGGTTTATTGGCGTTACTATTTTTGTCCTGTGAAGTGACTTTTCAGTCTAGGTGCTTGAGTGCTCACCCCTAAAAGAAATAGACTTTCAGCCTGAAGTAATTGTTATTCACAAAATATATAAAATACAAGTATTTATGTTAAGTTTGAAAGAACGACCGTCAATTTTATTTCTTACAAGGAAATAGTCTTTTAATTGAGCAAAACAGATGATTAATGTTGCTCTTTAAAATGTACTTGTATAAAGTGAATTTTGCGTACACCGTTTTTCATTTTTAGGTTGTGACGGGGGAATTGTCAGCTGCTGAATGTAACTAATAAAGTTACTTTAAAAATCAATTAGTCATTAGAGTAACTAAGTTACTTTATGAAGGAGTAGTCAGTAATCTGTAGTTGGACTTCTTTTTCCCAAGTAACTGTAGCAACTCTTCCGGTAACTATTCTAATGCGTCATGAGACCTAAGTTGCTCTCCCCCCCAAAGTTATTCCCATTGTCAGGGTGGCCATGTTTATTTTCAGTTTTTTATATACATACCAGTAGGACATGCTCTATACATCACTGCTAATAGGTACTTTATCATCAGTATCTGAGTATCTGGTACAAATAAACCTTCCGTTTCTCGCCCCTTCTTTGAAAAAAAAAAGAAAAAGATTTTTCACGGTGATATGTTGCCTGTCAACAAATTAACGACAAAAAACTTTTTGTAAATACATAGAATTTTGAGGCATGTCTGTTCTTTACAACAATATCCAAAAAAGGCGACCATCGTTTTTCTTTTCTGTTCTTCGTTCTCTTGTTATTCATCTTTTAATGATCTCTCATTTGTCAAAATAATGAAAAAGAAACTGTCAAGAGAAACGAAGACACAAATGAACCATATCAAAAGTGAGTGTTTTTCTTTGTTACATCCTTTGTGTGTGTGTGTGTATGTACAGTTTATGTTCAATGACATACTTTTAGTGTACATATATACAAAACATATACCGGGTGGATATTAAAAACACACTCATAAGGGTCAAAATTGTTAGCTTGTACCCTGCCCATCAGGCAAATTGTGCCATTGATAAAATTCAACAATAATGATTACAATTACAACAAGGATAGCTTATAACATATGGACTGAAAAGGCCCGGTCTTAACAAAAATTACATATTTTTTCCCTAAAAATTGACGATTTTTGAATTATTAATACTGTTTATTAATTTTACCATTGATTTATGGAACAGATACCCCACTTCACTTTTCACACCATCCCTAACTTGAACTTCCCATAAGCCATGATTGGACAAAATTTGCACTCCTGTGTTCTTAGTTAGACTTAAGCTAACCATAAAGTATAACCTCATTATGCAAATGGCAGTCACGCCAATAAAGCCATCAGTTAAATAGCTGCGAATGAAGTACTTTGTTAGATGAATCAAACATCTTCTCACTGATGCCATGAAAGCCCATAGGCTTGAGCAGGGAAATAAATTCTTATATTGGATAAAAAGTTATTATCACGTTTTTGAGATTCACTGTGGATGGCAATATCAACAGCCGGAACGATTATAAAATTATTCATGTACCAAAACTAATTCATGGCTCTACAAAAATACAAAAAAAAAAAACCCCCATCAATCATGGTGCTTCAGATGATATCCAGAAAAGGGGATATGATGCCTCTTCACTAAAAACAGGAAAGGTAAATGTCCCAGCCCACAGCTAAGTTTTTGAATGCAAAGTTATATCCTTTTTGAAAGATAAGGTTCAAATGAAACCATTCGTCTTCCAACAAGATTCAGGACCTTGTCATACAGACAAGATGCCGCCCTCTGTTTACGAACGAACCTTTGAATATCAATGATTATGGAATGAAAATGAACATTGGTTCATGATTGAGTCCATTACGTCTCAATGACTTCCTAAAGGTAATACATAATGATTTATCCGTCCGAACTCCATTAACACTGTCGCAAATACTATGGACCCATTTGAGGTAGCTAAAGTGGTTATAGTCCTCTGTAAACTTCTGTAGCAAACGACTTCTGTCCAGGGTGGTAATTTTGGCCCAAGAAATTATGGTCCTCCGTCAACTTTTATTGCAAAAGATTTCTGTCCATTGTGGTCATTGGGAATAAATAAAAACCGAAATTAAAGTTTTGAATTTTTGTAAGTCGTATTATGCCTACCATTTATTTTTCCGAATGATACAATTTACCTGTGGGACCCTGTAAGTGACTGATCTAAAAATTCTATGGTACATAATATCTATAAAGTATTTGAGGTTAGAAAACATGTTTCTATTTTTAATTTAAGCTAAGAATGACATCAAAGATGGACAAACGACACAATGTCACAATTTCAATTCGTCTGGGCCACACATTAACTGAGATATCTAAGCTAATTAGAGTGGTGAGTAAGTTGAATGAGGATATGGAAATTGATGGGAAGTATGGCAGTACCAGGAAATCATCCAATCAGTCTTGACTAAAAATACCAATTTCTGGCCAATATGGCCAAGATAATAATCCTTTAAATTATACTTTAAGGCTGTTTTGTGTGATGAAGGTATTTAGAAAAGGTAATGGAAGTTTGGCGTTAATAAAAGCAGCTATTTACCAGCCCCTAGAATGAAATGGGACTCAAATTATATGTATTTCTAAGCTTCATTATCTAAGATAATCACTGCTATAGTTACGACTGATGGTGACCTGTAGTTAGTTAAACTTTATTCCTGTTTACTGTAAACATACATGTAAAAATAATATACAAAACTTGTGTGAAGACTTCTAACCAACTCTGTAGATATATATACATATATTTGACTAAATGGAAGAACCTCAAAAAGACGTTTAAGCCACCTCAAATTTGGCATTAAATAGTTTTACATGCATAGTATCACAAATTACCACCGCCTGGATTTTTTTTTTTTGGTTTTCAACACACCCTGTTCAAAGAGAAAAAAGGAAAGAGACAAATTAACCGTAACCAAAGTTTCAAATGAGTTTTTTTTTTTTTTAAAACAGCTTCTTCTTTTCCTGATGGAATTTTTTTTTCTTTTGTTCAAAAATCTTTTTCAAAAATGGACATTTTATTAATTGAAGGCTTCGTCATGGATAAGATTCATTTGGGAGGCCAACAATGGATCTTTGGTTTTTGGTGCATATGCTATCTACAGTTATTTTTAATCGTGATTTTATATGTTGTAACGTGTAGATTCTATGAGTTTTCTCTGGGCGTCAAAATTGGAGACGGTGGATAGTTGAGATTCAATCCTTGCAACTGCTTAATCAATCGTAAATAACTTGGCAAAGGGAAAATATATTATTGGAGTAGAATGAGAGGGATCTCGACTTTTTCGAGATATTCGGACAATTAGCACTGATGAACGTAGTCAGTATCACAGAGAAGAACTTCTATGTCCTCAAATTCATGGACTCCTAAAACAGAAAATTACTATTGACAAAACACAATATAAATATTAGACTGTACCAAAATGAGAAAAGTATGAAATTTGTTATTGCCGGCTTGTTAATAACCATCAAACGTCTAAAAAAAAAAGGTACGTCATGTCGAAAAAATGAAACTTTAAGTTGATTTCCTTAAAATTATCGATTTGAATAAAGTTACCGGAGTTTTATTTTATTAAGTATTAAAGATGGAACATATATTTTGTAGCAATATATTCATAATCTATATCTAACTTGCCTCATGGAATGAGTATTTTATTTCCAAACATGTTGCTCATAACTAAAGGTTCTCTTTTTGTACTGCGTATTACGCGCAACTATTTAAATGTTTCTCTTCATTTTTATAAGTAAAATTTCATTTGTTGGTAACAAATGCATAATATTTTATTATCAAATATACTTTTTTTGTTCATTTATGCCAAATATGAGACCCTATTTAACCAATTGATCATTTTCGAATATAAAAACTGTTTATTAAATTTTTTTAAATACGATCTTTTATTAATTATTCCTGAATTTTCTGGGGTTGATTTTTTATTTATTTGATCATATATTTTATTTTTACATTCTATAAGTTTGATATTTTATATATAATAGAACAATTTTTTTTTTGATGTTTAATGGTTATTTTCTTGTTAAGTAGAATAAAATACAAAATAAAATATATCCTGCAATACCAAATTCCACAATTTTGTCATTACGGTACACCTGAATGAATATGCAGTAAAAACTCAACTGATTGTCTAATCCCAAGTTGTAACTTATTGAATTAGAAAATGCTCAAGAAAATTATTTTTCATTCGCTTTTAGTTGAGTGATCACTCATCTAGTACGTATGCTGAATATAATTGTCTCCCTGATGATGATATAAAGTTCCTTTTCAGGAGGGTACAATATATAATTAAATCTTGTCAAGTGGGTTTTTTTCCTTTAGAATCTTTTGTTTTAACAATAGTCTAAATATCTAATATATAGTTAAATATATCAAATTATCAACCCATATTATATACAGGGCTTAATTGAGACCCTTCAAGTAATTTGATGATGACAAAAAGCTTTCTGTCACGGATATAATTAATTTAAATAAGTGTGTTTTTCTCTTTCAACAGCAAGAAGTCAATTACAGGCCTAGACAGCCAAGACGAACTAAAACTTCTTCAGCAACAATATAGCTGATTTTGAGCTGTCAATTTGTTCGCTAGCGTGTTGAGGGTCTTATTATTTGTGAATGAGGACATTGTGAATATTAGATTTAGCCAAAAATATAGAGTCTTAAAGATGAATTTAGACCTAGTTTAAGGCCACCAAGGATCCATAATTAGGGTTATGAAGAATACTTTATTTTCCAAAACATGACCATTATTCATTTTTAAATATTTTTTATTCATTATGTTATCCTCCGGCTTCAAAGGCAGCTTCCACAGCTCCGCAGCATCTATAGAGCTACCCACGGACTTGATGGACGACTTCAGGTACTCCACAGAGGAAAAAGATCAGGAGAGTTGGAGGGCTAGGTCTTGAAGTTCCAAAAATGAGACACATTGTCCTTCAGCCATTCCTGCACAATCTTGGCCTTATGGATGGGAGAAGAGTCCTCCTGGAAATGCGTGTGAGTAGACCTCTTTCTTCAGCTTGAAGAAGTAGGCTTGAGTGACGTAACCCTCACTGATAATTACCCCCAGGACCATCATGGGGGCTTCGTCCTGAACAACATGGGGGGACTTCAGAAGGTTCTTTACATGTCAATCTTTCATTCTCCTGGGGTTTCTTCTTGTCAACAGCTAGTATCTTCTCATCTGTGAAGAATCGCTAATGTCCTCCAGTGTTCTTCAAGGAAGACGGGATCTCTTCTTGCAGCTAGCCTCTCTGGCGAGGTTAATTGAATCTGTTTACAGGTTTATCACACATAGAACTTACTTCTTGTACTGTAGTTCTCATTGATGCCCATTGAGATGGTACTGAGGTGCACATAACTTTTTTTTAGCAAGGATATAAATGGATATGCCTGGGCCAGCTTTGATGGACCTCTTTAGCTAAGCCAGGAACCTGGGAATCCTCTTTCTGTTACTCTTAAGACTATGCTTGGACCTGCTGGACATATCTGTGTTTTTGTACCTCTTGATGATGATGTAGACGGTGCTTTTTGGGTACATGAGGATTCCAATGGGAGGGGATGAGCCAGGGGCAGAATGTCCTGCGCAATGGACTTCGGTCAAAGAGGTTCTTTTTGGTGCTCCATCCTCATGAAGTGGATTTTTTTTTCTTGAAAAGTTATAAATACACCCTACATAATCTCTCTAGATAAAGAAGCTACATTTGTGGTGATAACATAAAAGCAAGCTGGGATTATTTTGATGAAACAGAGAAAAACGCATTAAGTTTTTTACTTTAACGAAAAACAAAACTGGATTTTTGAATGAGTCAAATATAAAATTAAACCACTGAAAAACTGTCAAAAAAGTCATTAATATGATTGATACTTGTTTAAATTTTTAAATGCACCTATTATATACAAGTTCAGTCAATTTGATCGTGCTAAAACTTGAACTTTAAATCGAATTTTGATACCTTCATTATAATCAAATTCAGTTAGTGAGGCATGTTCTTAACAAACTTATGCCTTTCTTATTTTCGTTATTATTGCAACGTGAATACTTATACACTCTTCTTTAATAATAATTTTCATGTCATGACCAAATATCTGATTTTTATGAGGTTCAGTTAACCTTAAAAACCGCAGTTCCTATTGACTTTATCCTTTTTGTCAATTAACATAAATTATAGTACTGTCGCAATATTGAGAAAAAGTATCCCAGGTTGCTTTTATGTTATCACCACACAGTAAACATTACTGTTATTGCTCTTGACGGTAATACATTTGGACCACTCTGTATGTAACTATAAGAAGGTTCATCCATAAATTTAATACGGAAATCCTTGTACAGTAACTCATGCAAATGAAACACAAAATAACTCTGCATACACGTAATTGAATAAATTCATGTGTAAAAAATAAATTAAATTCACTGTCTGTCTGTTGAACAGCCAATTTTAAAAGTAGTTGTTGCAATGCATGATTCAGGAGGAGACGTGTTGGGGGTGAATTGTTAATGAAACCGGATATAGGATTAGAAGTACATATAAGTATCACGATTATTCCAGAAGCGTCTGTGAACATTCCGTGTACGTAAGCAGAAATCAACAGCGTGAAATTATCTGATTATGCTAATACATACATATGAATACTTTTGGCATAATTGGATTTCTTATACATATGTTGTTATATATACACTCATGTATGTACAGTTTGACATCGTTTTGCGAGGACTTTGGTAAAAAAAAGGTCCACACTTACAATTTGGAACAATTAATATTTTGTGATTGTTTGTTAGAGTATTTTCATTTGAGGCCAGCATTGATGACCTCAGGCATCTTGGGAGTCTAACACGATTATCCATGACAGTAATATTATTGCCGCTGTCAATGTTTATCCTGCTTTTCTCATAATGTGTGTGCTAAACACAGCTTTTTTACATCTTTAGAAATAACGAGTCTCAACACATTCACTCAATTAACACAACATATTGTACAAAGAATTTTTGTTTTAATTGCTTTATATTTAATGAAAATAAACTAACTTTTGTTCTTCTCAAGAAATAACATGAATTTATGCGTGTTTACCGCTAGCTTCAAATAATTTTTTATATGGCCCATTTACGTATATGGGAACAACAACATTTTGGCCATAAAGTCATTCATGTGTAAATAAGTTAACATTACAAAAGTATAAAAAAATAACAACCACAAACTTATACTTTCATAAAGTTCATTAGTGCTTGTATATTTTTACCTTGTATTAGCTACACAGGATTGTTTTAAAGAATGGATCATTCACAGATAGACAAATAGACCAAATTTGCTTTATTAATATCAATTTTCAGGGAAAAATATTCCAAATGAATAAATTAAGTAATTCTTCCTAAAAATTAACAGAGATAGTTATATAAAAGCACATTGTTTCAATTTATTTTAAAACCAAGTGACATGAATGGGGAATCTGTAGACAATGAAATATGTAAATGAATTACTACCCTCCATTTCGTAAATGCTGAGAATTTTTTTTTTGCGTGTAACACTAAATTGTAACCAATAATGAGCCAAAACGGTGTGGATGTGTTTTTTATATAAAACTAACTACTTTTAAATTTGTTTACTAAATCAATTTTTGTTTCTTGAAAAAACTTGTTTCGATTTTCATAGGCATTTTACTTGAAGTTTGGACATAAATAAATTAGGATCCGGATTGAAATTATAAAAGTTTCAGATAACTAATTCTGTAACAGAGAATAACTCAATTTTATTACTATTAGAAACATAATTTTTGGTTATAATTATAATTATTGTTTTTATGATATTAAAATCACCAAGGGATGCATTTTTTTATGTTGATATCACTCCAATACTACTCAAGATATATAGAGATAAACGTTCGTTATAAATAATATCTTCATTTTAAACTAAGATAAAGTAATAAAAAACCCAAAAAAAAACCATGGATCAAATTCAAGATCCATAAAAGTTTGAATACCCAATGTCGGTCCGGATATTGTATAACACTAATTTACCTATATTATATCCAAGTACTTCGTATGCGGATCCAGGTATATCCTATCCTTATAAAACAAGACAATACGATTTTTAAGATCAGTAAAATACCTTTGATCTTTTTTTTAAGATCCGTAAAAGTTTGTGTACCCGAAAAATGTTCAGGTTTCGGATCTTATCGAGTAATACAAGCTTACTTATACTGTACACGTATGTACTTTGGATCCAGGTCCAATACTTCTTCCATGTATAATTAAAATTGCTCAATCTGACCAAGATACAAAGATGTTCTTAAAAATTTCAGACATAACAAAAAAACTTTATATATATATTTTTTTTTTTTTTTTAATTTTCTAACCTTGTCTCCTTGTAACTAACTCGATGGTAACCGAGCCATAACTACCTTGCACCTTTCCCAGCGATGCTTCCCTCATTATAACTCATCCGAATATTACTAGCCGGTTTTCTCTGCAAAAAATAATTGTTCACTAATGTGATTGCCTCGTCATTTGACGAAATTCTTTGCGGTCCACTGATTGGACTGTATTTTTGTTTCGATTGTATAATGGTGTATCCAAGTTTCATTTACAGTAATTCATCGGTGCCAAAACTAGGATTTACTGTGCCAAAACTGTGCCAACAGAGTTGAACTTAATTTTTTGGATTTTCACAATAAACTCACATCAACTTATACACACGAATTTTACATAACAACTGCTCTTCGAAAACGGATGAAACTTTGGTGTGTAAGTGTCTACAGACGCTAGATGGTTGCTAAGTCTCTCAATCTCACATATGTGACCGTTAACTTTACTGAAATGTGGTCATTCTTTTTGTTTATGAACTCAAAGTTTGTCAGGATTTATTTATGAGTCCTTGTGGGTCACGACTTCACCTTTGTGGTATCACGGAACCTTTTCTACAAAAAGAAGCAGAAAAAAGGCCCAAAATCATCTGGTAGTTAGCCAAAAAAGTCAATCATACCAACTGCCATTTATATCTTTTATACTCCCAGACTATCACGGTCATATTATTTCTTCTCCATTTCTATAATGAATTACATATCATTAAAATCTAAATAGTATTTTATTCAATATTGTATTAAAGTATTGCTTGGTAAGTATAAGAAGCGAATTTATCAGAGGGTAAAAAGTGTGAAGCAGAAATTTTCCCAGGAAGTTTATATAAAAATGCTCTATAAGTTCTCAATATACAAGTAGTTGGAAAGCTGTTTATTATTTCGCGAAAAAACAAATTAATTCATCTTTATTTTTTTCATGACAATAGCAACATCTCGTTTATCTTCCTCGACTTCTTAACAGAAGAAGATAAGAAGATGAATATTTAAATTTCCTGAGAAACAAAAAATATATGTATGTTGTATATTTACAAAAAAAAAAAAAAAAAAAAAAAAAAAAAAAAAAAAATGTACAAATAAACGGTTTGTTTCATTTTCTACTCAGAGTGAAAAATGAGGGACTCATTATTTATAAAAAACAAAATAAAGGAATTTCCTCCGTTTGCTAATGCTTACACAGTTTCCTCTTGAGACTTAAAATACCTCTTCAGTCAACGTTACAAACATTCCCCCTTCTCGTTTTTGTTTGATAGCTTATCAAGCTACTTTGAAGATAATGAATTACTTTCACGGAGTGATCTTTAATGTAAATATCTCTCAACCTTTTCTTCCTATTAGAAGAGACAAAATTAACTATGTAGATACAAAAATTAAATATTTAATTAGTGAGAGGTTTTGTTTACAATGTTTAAAAAAAAAAAACAGACGATAAAAACGCATAGTCTACCATAAATTTTGAAAGAATTGAAATAAACATCTCAATTTTTTTACTCATATATTCCTTGAATTCGTCAGATGGTGAAGCACTTATTTAGTATAAGAAAACATTATGATATTGCAAATAACTTCATTTGATCTAGGAATCTATACTATATCGAAAATGCATTATATACAAGACGCTCCAGGATAGATTGAGAAAACATTTAAAGGCCTATAACGAACGAACTAGAACCTTTTTGTAATTATTCACCTTCAATTAGATGCACCTTTCTCAATAACCTTTGTCACACAGTGACAAAATCTTTGGTAGGCCAGTTTGACATCGTGCAGATCTAGCTTTGCCATTGCTTGGGTAATGGACTCCTTCAAAGCCTCGACAGACGATTGGTACTCATGAATAATTGAATGTAATTAAATGTAGCTTTCAAATAAAAAAAAAAAAAATGGTACTTCCTTATCTAGTTTGTTCGTTATATGCCTTTAAAAGTTCTTTTCCAATTTATCTGGACCACACTATACATTTCCTTATTTAAGAATGACAGAGATACAAATCTACGCACATTGAGTTCAAGAAAATTATTTCTCCCGAGAGCGTTGCTCATTGAAGTACACATTTCCATTCATTTAATTTTAGGTTGAGAATTACGCTTTACAGTGTGTCCACTCTAGTTACTTATGATGAGAATAATTATGACAGTGCCCTCTATGGGAGTAAAATACAACTATATTTCATATTAAATAATATTATGATTTAGGAAGCTGTATTATTTGACCGCAAGGTGGCGCTACTATCTTCTTTGTTTACAAACTAATATAAGTAAACAATGAAAGGCCTAGATAACAGTCTGTTTGATCATTCACAATTTTGGTTAAAAAATTAAATAATTAGCAAAACCCCGCCTCTGGGTAGAGTATATGGGAATGTTAATGAAGAGATAATTGGCATCTATTGTAAGGGATCAAAGTAAATGGGTAGGCAATTTTTATTTGAATGTGAGCATATTGCAAAATGTCTGGAATCACATATGCTCTGTTTTTATTTGATTTTAAGTATATTATAACAAATTAAAGACTGTACATATATTGCCCTTATTTAAAAATATTATTAGAAAAGTTCAGAACATCTGATACAAATTTAAATTCACTAAAATATAATTGCCTTATAATTACTGTGTGGTCCATTGAAATTTGAGCACTAACTAATTGAATAATTAATAAAAGTTAACATTTATTGGCGTCTCTAAGACAACCGTCTACGCCGTCAGCAAGTGTGAAACGTAGGAGAGGATTCTTTCAAAAAGGCCACACTGTACCCAGAGGAGTTAAAGAAAAAGCCAAGGCCAATCCCGTCAAGTCCATGAGGACCCATGCAAGATATATCGAGTTTTCACAGCTTACTGTGCATAGAGCTATCAAAAAAGTGAGTAGAAAGAGCCATATGAAGGTGGAGAGGCCACTTTTAACACACTTTCTTGACACTTACCCCCCTCCTCCCCTACAGTCCGGATGCCAATCCCCTGGACTGTATCTTTTGGGTGAATGTAGAAAAACAGGCCTGCATTGTTTTGATCCAAACACCGATGGCCTCCTCAAGTCACTATCCGCCAGCCCTGGGACGCTATGTCGGAGGACTACATCTGCAGCAGGTGCCAAGACTTTCACCGCCATCTGAAAGTCATCATTGTTGCTAAGGTTGCCTACTTTATTGATTAAGAGAGCTCAGACACACATCTATTTAGAGTATTAATTTTGTTGAAATTCTATTGTTAATTAATAAATTATATATTGTTGAAGTTTAAAATTAAAATTGTTCTGATTTTAATGGACCACTCGGTTATAAGTTGAATTTAGTTGTACTTGGGTATAAAATATATATATATTTATAAGTAAACAACGTTCAGCATTATAGCATTCTTTTAACCAGTTCATAAAAAGGATGTTCATTAATAGAGAATTAACAAGTATGCGCCTGTCAAAGCATAAGCATAGAGTAAACAAAAAATAAACAAAAAAGTGTAATTATGATCCATTTCAAAATTTGTATTACCTTTTAGAGCAACAACGGAAAGAAAAAGGCGAAGAAAATAAAAATTCTTCCTTTGAAAGCATCATTTCCCAAGTCTCAAAGTAAAGGAATTCCTTTTACTTTTTATAGTTATTATTATTATTGTCATTTAAATTTGTTAGCTTTTAAATGAAGGGAAAACAATCAGCTCTCAAGTATCACTCATGTGCACTAAGATCTACAAAGATATATACAACGTGCTACATGAAATAAATATTCTATATTATACTTCTACCTAAGATAATTACAATTAAAATTAGGGGAAGAAAAAATAATTTCCTTTTCCCTGTGTGGATTTTGACAAACTTTATACATATATTTTTAAATCACCAGTGATCCAAAAATTAAATATTGATTACTAGACTTAGGATTTGTGAGCGATCGCTCAAATGCTCACAAATAGCTCACTTTGAACTGCTCATTTTCCCCTTTTTGTGTGTGAAATGCCTCATTTTTCTAAACTGTTATAAAATATATATATAGAAAATTTGGGTTCAAATAGATTACACAATTGCTTTTGATGATATTTTTGAGGGTAAACCTACAAGCAAAAACCTTCCTTCGTTAGGCTCTGTTTGAGGTAAAGTATGTTTAGGATGAAATCAGGGTTCTGATTACATGATCAGATATTTGAGGGAGCCAGATTCCGACAACAACCAATTAGAGAAAGAATACATTTGGCTCAAAATTGATTGTTGAAATTTCCCCATTGAATCTTGCAACAAATGAGAAACACTTTTATACCATCTAACAAGACTCCTGAAGATCTCTCTAATTTCAAACTTTTCTTATGGGCGTCTTATAGTATGTGCTAAATAACCAATACTGAGCGAAGACAAAAATTAACAAAGAAAAACTTTATAAAAGCTTGATTTGTCGATATAAAATAGCAACATTTATAATTAAATACTGATAAGTATAAAAGATTACTTTAAATTATTCTAATAACACTCAATTTTTCTTTAAATACAAATAGTAAAATTTTGAGTGCTCATTCTGTAAAACTTTAGCACTCTTTGTTTGCTCATTTTGTCCAAGAAAAATCGACATAAAATCCTAAGTCAATTTATTACTTAATTGTTTTTATGTACCCTATGGTGCGTAATTAAATATGCACACACAAAATGCGCCTTAATTTTTTTTCTTGTTAATTTTTATTTTATGAAAATTGAGTCAAGTACACATCTAAGTAATAATAATTTATAAAAAAACAAGATACTATGTTACACTTTTTAGTTTGAAAACATGAAGATAAACTCCAACAGAGATTGTCAGGGACTTATGGATCATCAGAAAGGCTATTTATGATATCAGCAAACGTTTGAATCTCTTTGGACAAGGTTGTAAGAGGACACCAAGGACTATGCCAAGGTTCTAAGCCATCAAAACAAGCTTTCAAGATGCATCCAGTTCAGAGCATAGTCAATGCGATGGACATGAGTGTGAGCACCATTGGAATGACATAGTAAAGGACCGGAAGTCTAAGTTCAGGATCAGATCTCATTGTCAATGTCATTCCATGAATTAAGAAATTGTATCCGGGCATTTTTATGTATCCAAAAAAATTAGTACTAGCAAAAACTCAAAAGTTTTTTAAGGACAACATGCATTTTTCCACCTTGCTTTCCAAAAAAGAACCCGTTGAACTTCTCCATCTGGGCACAAGCTAAGAGAACTACCTGCAAACCTCTGTCTACATTTTGGAAGCCCACTAATTATGGCCAAAAGTAGAATGATCTGAGTAATAAAGAGATTGCTTCTAAGGAATATTGTAATCCAGGTAGCTATGACGTTTCTAGATTTATTTAAAGAGCTAAAAAACTGAAATAACTATTTTATAGGAAAATGAAGTTACAACTCTTTTATAAACAAAGGCCAGCAAAAAGTATTACTCATAGGACCCCTCAGAATCTTTAATGAAGGACTTATAAGGATTTTGTAAAAAGGTTGCATGCTGTAATCAAGGCCAAGGCTAACCGATTGCAGGAAAATTCCCCTCTGGTAAATTTCCACCTATTTTAGTAAGCCAATTTCAAATAAAAAGACAAAAAGAAATTAAGTTGATTTTTTTGCATATCCATTTTCTATTAACTTTATATTTTCTAAATTAACAATAAACATAAACATATATAGATTTGAAAAGAAATAAATATTCAAAATGCAATGTTATGAGTAATAGCTCGTAAATAATCCAAATTTTCAGGATTATTATAATCATTTAAAATAGTCACAATATGTGAATTACACTCGCAATATTGTCTTCATTGAAATCCTGCAAGTTGTTGAATGATATCTATAGGCATCAAGTATTCTTCATCCTTTAAAAGTTCGAAAATCTTTCAGAAAACTGGATGCTATGAAGCAACTTGCGAAGACAACAGACGGTACCATCCTTCCAATTACATGTATATTTATAACCTATATTCATCCCATAGAGATAATTTAACAGCTTGCATGTCATCCTCCGCTAGTTCAAAGAAAACGATATCGTGATTGTAACCAACATATTGTGACTATTTTAAATAATTATGAGAATTGTGAAAAGTTAATAGAAAAAAATATGCAAAAAAATTGTCTTTTCATTTGAAATTGGTTTATTAATACAGGTGGGAATTACCCGGGGAGAATTCTCAGGGTAGGGAAATTTTTCGGATACCATACGGTACAAACTATATTTCAAATTTTTATAATGATCCTTCCAAAGGGATTTTTTAATATTTTGTAACTTACAACAATTATAATTTTTCCACACTTAAACAACCAAATTTAAAACTTTATAATTGCTTTTTTTTATAGGAAAAGATCTGTTAATCAAATATATTTTTTTCTCGTATATTAAGACATCTTTTTTAAAAATTTTATTTAGTATTAATGTACACATCAGAAATGATTCTTGTTTGATTTCTTTGGGTCAGTCGAATCTTTTTTTTTTTGGTCTTAGGATCAACTCATATTTGCATTATATTTTTCTTCTGGGAAGTATCCTTTGTTGTCCTAAAAATATTTTAATACATTCAGTTGAACTGATTATAAGCAATGGAAAACAAAGCCAATCAAATATATTTTCGAATTAATTGTGGTCTAATAACAACTTTCATAATAAAATGAGACAAAAGTTAAATAATGAAATAGTAATGGAGAATCAAGCTAATTTTTGTTCCTGATTATAAATAACGTAGCGAAACTTATATCATCAAATAATTAACTGCAGGATTTCCTGCTAATTCCCAGTAAAACTTAAACTCCTGATAAATTCCGGGATATTAGTAGCGGAGGTAAAAACTTTACCAACTATCACACAACTTTATTTCTAATATTTTACTCCGTTCTAATACTGAAAGTCCGAAGAGTCTAAGGGACTGATCTTAAGACTGAAATGGACCAAAAAACAAAAACCAATATGTACGTATTTAATTATAATATTTAGCTATATTTTCTGTTTAATATGCCCTTCTTCACAAGCAAAAACAGCCTCGATACGCGTTCGAAACAGATTGGCAAGTATTCAGGATGAAGGTCATGTCCATGGTGTAATACATAGTCATGATGGTAGCTCAGAGGTAATCAAAATTTGGATGCGAACTGTGGCAGACATTCTTCTCTATGAACGCTCGAAACTGCAAAGTTCTGGAGGTCAAGTTCAGGGATGGAGGAGGGGCACTTGGAGGCACGCCAGAAGTACTTCATATTTTTGCTGTAGAAGTTTTGGTTCTTCTTGGCTCTGTAGGGATATAATGGACTTCTTGAAGATGTCAATGGTCTTAGAAGATTTCTCCACAGATTTCTTGGCTCTGACACTAGCGTATAGGCGATCACAAAGACGGTGTCTTTTTAATTGTTGTAGCTCGAATATTCTTACAGATAAAGGCATGTGATAAAAACAGAAACTTGTTTGCTTTTATTTTATTTGTCGTTTGGTTGCATAATGAAACTGCAAAATTAAATTTTGCTCCAAGTGCTGTGTCCCACTCTCTACAAGATGGCTGACTGACTTCCAGAATGATGACGTCACCTCAAAATATGTAATTAGAAGCATCTTATTATTCAATCATCAGCTCTTTTATTTTTTTGTTAATGAATCTTGAAGTGTAACTAATGGAGATGTTTATCGAATAGATTATTATTTCAAAATTTTTTCTTTTAACAAATACTGCAGCACCATTAAGGAACGACATTTCTTAATGAAAGATTAATGTTTTATTTGGATTACATTCATCTTATGTAGATAGAATATTGTCATTTATCTCTCTGACTTACTAATGTACGTATGTATTTATTTTGTAAATCAATTGACTAGTGTTGGATTCTCGTATTAGTCGAACTCGATAAATGCTTTTTTTTCTAATTAATACAACTTGCCCAAAATAATAGGTGTAGTAAGAAATTACCCTGTTTGCCATGTATGATTACGGCAATACTACTAAAACTTGACATTAAGAAAAATTAAACGGGAAAAATCTGTTAACTATTAGATTATTATTTTGAACGCTTTAACATTTACAATTGACCCCTAAGAATAGAGGTAAAACGGATCTAGGACCCGGGTGCAGTATAAGTAAACTTGTATTTTACGAAATATCCGAGATACGAACCTGCTTCGGGTAAACGAACTTTTACAGTTCAAAAAAAGATCTGCAGGATTTTTCTGAAATTAAAAAGCTTAAATTAATAAAATAGTTTTTCTATCTATGTCGAACATACACTTTCGATATCCTGATTAGTGATTAGAGCGACATCTATATTAACAGTTCCAAAATGTGGTTATTCTACACGGCGTTATCTCACACATTGTTAACTTTATTGTTTGACGAAACTTTTCCCTGAAAATTGGTTAATTCTAGATGTCGTTAGAAAGATAAAATGTCCTATAAATAAATTTATAGGACATTTTTGTGATTGTTTGACTCAGTATTGTTTGAGCAGTCGTGAAAGATGGTCATTAGCAAAGAGAAAATACGTCATTTTTTTCATCTTTTCTTTTGTAACATGGCAAAAAGGCAGGTGTAGCATCTAAAATTGGAAATTGGTATTTTGGTTTTGTAGATTCTGTTCCGGGAAATTCCATTAATGGAAGATTTTAATGTTAATTCCTTTAATCCAACTCGTCAGATGATCACTTAAACCACCAAATAGCCTGTCATGTCTAGTTAATGTTATAGATTTTTAAGTATTATAATCACACAACCTCTATCATAAATTAATGCAAATTTGAAATCGAAATGTAAGAGTTTCTACAAAAGATTTAGCGCAATAAAAGTAATAATTTTTGTTTCCTTTCTTTTTTCCGTTTTTCAACTAATCGGTTCGACAAAAGTATACAAACACTAATCTCCACGACTCACAAATATGTATTTATTTGAGTAAATCAATTTACCCATTCATGAGTTATGTCAATGAGTAATTATAAGTGTATTAACGTTCTTTAAAGATGTGAGTTATTCATGAATGATGTAGTCTGTTGTGCGTTCTTTCAGTAGCATCTGAGAAATTGTTGTTTTATCTCACATCTTGATCATCATTAGTATTCATAGATTTGTACATAAAAAAGTAAATTATATGGATACTGCGTTGAGGAAAAAATACATTCATAAAGTATGTCCCTGCATTTAGTAAATTATTTTTGTATTTAATTTACATATTACCTCCGTCTATTAAGATCTTTATGTTTTGGCCTCTGTTTGTTATACATCAATCAGATTAATGTTATTTGTTGTCAATTTTTAGGTACAAATGATTTAAAGTAGAGGTTTGTGCTTTACAGAGTGTTTGCTCTAATTTATAAATATACAGAGTGCTAAAATGAAACTGGCCCATTTTTCAAAATATTAAAATTGTCACGATGACCATATTTTTCGGCAGATTTACTTGCAAACTGGCATGAACAGTACGTATGAATATATTTAAAAATAACTCATTAGAGGTATCCACATCCAGCATCAATCAGGGCCTTGATATAGGCCATGAAGGATGATCAGGAGTTGACGAGGTAGTTCCTTGCCATGTTGATCATAGTTTCTCTTGATTGAGGGAATGAGAGAGCCCTTCACTGCATGATGGGTTCGATTTGTTTTAAATTCAACGTAGTTTCAGAAAAATAATAATTTGCATTAAGATACAGAGTGCTTTTGGGCCATATTTCTTTCCCAATGAAGCCATAGCGATGCACACTCATCCACTTCATCGACCTGTTGAGACATGATAAGGTAACTAGTCTTTTGAACGGTCAAAATTGGGACGCCAGTTACATTTGAGACCTCCTGATTTTAAATCTTCGTGTTGTTTAGGCCCAAAATCCTCGCCAATATGAAACGCCATTTATTATATTTCAATTCATTTTTTTAGTATTTGGAGTAGTTACCAAAAACATCACTAAAGTTTGTTGATGCAACAACGTTTCTGCCAGTGAAAAATAAGGCACATCATAAAACAACTGCTTCATAACAAAAAGCGTTAGCACAGCCCAGTACCGACTTGATCTTAATGCCCTGTATATCAAGTAGTTACCAGTTACGACGCTGAAAACTAAAAGAAAATTGCATATGAACGTGACACTCGTCTGATCCGTGTGCTTCTTGATAGAGTCTCACTTCCACCTGTAGTTTTGGGTTAATTTCCTCGATAATAAAGTGGTTCTGCAACAATACAGGGCTCCAACCAAAACTGGCAATTCAGCTGAAAGATGATTGAGCAATAATGTAAATTTATGGGTAAAATAAATATGACTCCCATATACACACAACCCCAAACCTTTCTACGCCATCTGTTCCCGAGTAGAGTCTAGACCTGTACCCTTAGATACACAGATATCATGACCATGAAGGCCACTCTAAACTGGGCAATATGTTCAAAGATTACATAAGAAATACTTGCCAGGCTTAGACGTCTTGAGACAATCGTGGACGCCAAAGGGGACTACATCGAAGATTAGAGGAGAAAATAGTGGGGAACAGCTGATCTTTAAATAATTGTTTGCACATGTCCAGTGGCTACGGAAATATATCTCGCTGAAGTTAAATTTATTGATTGTTCAAATTTCAACGTGTAACCTGGTATTTATAATGCATCTTGCATTATAATTCTTAGAACAAAGTCCTATAATCCTACTCATTGTATACACTATTCCTTCTTTATTTTGTCAATACTTTCTGTTCTATATGGTCTATAAATGAGGTACAAGAGTATCTATTTAGTTTAAAGTTTGAACCTATAACATTTAACATAATAATGCCGAAAAATTACCATCTGACAAATAAGTTTAATCTTTATTTTTTGGCCCTGAATTGGTCAAACTAGTTGCAGGAAATTTTACCATTATATTTCTTGCCACAATTTATTTTTTTCACTTGGTATATTCGCCGCTGTTCGAACATAACGTTTGTGTTCAGTTATTGACTTGAAAAATGAGGGAAATAAAGAAGAAATTGAGTTTATACGGAGGTCTGAGTCACATATCCAGGATTATGAGTCTATTTTGTAATGACTAATTGACTAGCGTCACTTTAATCATAGTCACTATCTTATTTGAGACGTGAAGAAGTGTAAGAAACTCTATGATGGAAAGAAAGGATTGGTTCAGGAGGAAAGGAATAAGTTAAAGTTCAAACCTAAAGAGTAAAATGATAAAAAAAGGCGAATATATCATGAGGTAAAATCTCCCAAAGGCGACAATATTTGTGGCAAGTTAAATGTTACACTAAAAATTGTTTATTAAGTACAAAAAAAATCTACTTACGCGAAACTCAATATCTACGAAACTCCCACTGTATGAATCGGGCCGAGCAAATGTTTTGCAACATTTTTCTTCATTTTCCTTTCTACAGAGATCTTGGAGTATTTTTTTTTTTTTTTTTTACGTTAAATTCAAAATAAAAAAGTTTATTATCATATCACTATAACAGCAAATTGCAAATAATTGCAACTTTGCTTTGCTCTGGAATGTTCACAAACGCAGTTATTGTGCCCAAAAATGGCTCAAAGGAAACCGTCTCAAAGAGTAAGGGTGAGGATTTTAGTGAAGCCTTCAGAAGTGATCGTCCTAGAAAATAGACTACTGAAGATATAGTCAAAACGTTTAACGAGCTGCCAGATCTCTCAATGACGGAGATTGTCTTGGGCGTCAATGTATCAAAATTTACCGTATCAAGGTGCATCAACGACGTGGGTTGAGCCCATATGAATTAAATTGTTTTGTATATTAAATGTCTATAAAATTATATATCATTGTTTAATTAGTTCATATTAGTCTCAAAACTTTTGCACGACCCGGTATATCCCTGATGCAATTTTGCGGATTTTTAAAGTATTTAAATCCATTTCTATTTGTTTCTATTCTCCTTAACATGTTGTCTTTGCTAGACGATAATAATTTAAATGGGAAGGGGAATAATCGTCAATTAAGTTTAGTGTTTTTTAAATTTGCATGACTTTTTTTTGCATTTTTGCAATTCAATATTATGTATGTACATAAATTTAATATTATTGTTAGTTGAGCAAACAATTGGTCCTTGAATAAGTAGAAGAAGAAAAATAGGTCTCATAAATTAAAACTTAATTTTAAAAAGAAATTGTTAGTTAGTAAATTACTTGAAGGGGTCGGTCACATTTTGATGAATCAAAAGTACATAGAAATATCTAACAAAAATTATAAGTATTTATTTTTGTACTTTATCTATAATACTTTAGTATTGTCACAATATTCTAGTATTTTTGTACTGGATTTGGTACGATATAAATATCAGTAAAACGGTACTTTTTCAGTTAACAGTAAATATAAAATAAAAAAGTCTTAGAGTTCGTAGGATTTTGGTGATCAATTTGATGAAGTGTTGAGCATAACCCATATTTATAAATAAAGGGACTAACCATATTTTAATTTGTTTTCGAGGTTTTGCGAAGAAACAAAATTATAAAGGAGGTTTTGATAAATTCCAAGTTACTATTTAAAGTTCCTTAACGTCTTCTCGAGAAAAATGCCTCGACTATGGCATTTGTTTTCACTAAATCTAAATCTTTGGAAGATTAAGAGAAGAAGATTTCCTCCTTTTGCAGCTCAGCAATCAAAACATGGAAGCATTTATTTCATGATTGACCGAGAGTCTCCTATATTGAGGATTTAGCCTCCGACTTCCTACAAGAAGCATATGGATTCAAATCTCCTAAGAGGAGGTGCTGGTAATGTCTTCTCCTAGTCAAAAATCAAAAAATTTATATATCATTTTATACATCAAAAATTTTAATAGTCCTAACCCGGCCAATACTTACAAATTCATTATGATCTGGGGTCTGAAGAGACTCATATACTCCACAGAGATTCGAGCCAGCACTTTATTATCAAAATATAGTAATACATACTATATAAATAATACGTTTGATTATTTACGTGTCCATTCCTTATGATTACTATTCAGTTTTTTTAATAAACAACTTGTTCTGTCTGTGGAGTTCTCATTTTTGACTCAAACGTCTGTCCTTAATCTCAACGCAAGAAAAAAAGAGAAGGTGAGTACATAGACATTGATTATTAATTCACTGTTTGTGTGTCTGTTTTTCGACGCTGTATGACTGTCAGCTACATCTGCTAAAACAGAAAATGATGATTGATTATATAACAATTAATGGCGTCATCATGATTTTTCATTTTGCTAAAGATGTTATTTGAATAAAATAAACTTAATTATAAAACATTTATACGAACTCATTGATATTCAAAATGCTAACTCATTAATAAAGATTGATCTAAGTTGAAAGATTTAGCAAGTGTTATGATAACAAGATCACATTTTCTAACTGGGGTGAAAGACCCTATAAAAATATATCATGTTAAGATATTACATTAGACTAACAGATGTTCAATTGTAAACTTTAAGCGCAAATAGCGAGTCATCTGAACAATTTATCATTACAATTTTTTAATAGAAATTGAAATTAATAATTAGTTGGTTAAAACAAACATAAAGAAATCTTCTTTTTAAGAAAAAAAAAAATCCATGCATTCTGTATTGTTGGCGGCCAACAATGTACTTTTTTTTTTATCCAACGCTTTCTAATCAAACTTTATCACAATAAATAGTCGCAAACGAAAGAATCACCCTCAACTGGATGTTAACGAAGTGATTGTGTCTTAACGGCCTTTTATTGAGCCCATAGTCCGGCTGAAGTATAAAATATACATAATTTAGTTATATCTTTGTCTGTTTTAGGTGAGCCAACTGTGGATTTTCCCGCTTCTTTTCCCTTTATCAGTGTTATCACTTGGATTAGTTGAATTTCGATTTAGCTATTGATAAAAACTATGAACATTTCCCAACAATTAACAAGTTTTCATAAAGATCTGGACACTTTTTGAACTTCAAAAATGTTTAATACATTAATTATCAATTGATTTTCAACACAAAGTGAATAATATAAATTCATGTGCGTCTGAGTTCTCTTAATCATTATTGTAGCCACCAATACCGACAATGATGGGTTCCAGGGGAAGGCTGATGACCTGGCACGCACTGGGGATATAGTCCTCTGTCATGGTGTCCCATTACTGCTTCACAGTTGCATTGAGAGCCTCAGTGATTTGAAGACGGACACTCCAGCTCTTCCCCTCGACATTCACCAAATACGTTGAGTAGAAGGGTATTTTTCTATAACTCCTCTGGTTCCAGTTTGGTCTATTTGACAAAGCCTTTCTTCTGCTAGATTTTTTTGGATTTGCAGACGGCGTAGAAGGGCGTCCCGGAGACGCCCAACTGCTTGGAGTTCACGAATGGAAACTTCAAGTACCATTTTCTTGACTTGTAAGTAAACTAAAGAGCTCAGGTTTGTTTTGCTTTGTAACTAATTTTTTATTGTTTAATTTATCGAAATATGAGTTAATTTTAATCACTCAACCTACACTAACCATCGTTGAAATACTTTGTGTTTAGATTTCAATGCACCAACCGACATAGAATAATAATTCTATATATGCAAATGATTAGTGAACTGCTAATAAACTGATTTTGACCCTTTTTTATGTTTATTTTCAGACGAAAGGTTGGGAGATACACGAAAGGGCAGGACATGATATATCTATGTTGTCATATAGCGTGTGTATTGTGTTTTTTATTCTTTCAGAAAAAAAAAAAAAACATTACCCAAAGGAATTCACGGATTCTTAAAAGAATTTTAAGATCTAAATGTGTAAACATTCCCTATAAAATAGCTTTTTGCTAAAGATCTACATACAAGCATATTGACATAGCTGTAGTTAAAATATTTATACTGAGGTCAGTTTTTTTTTTTTTTTTATTATTATATCTTTCTTTAATGAACAAATTTCATAAAACAAATTCGGAGGAAAATTCATGAAGGATTAGTTGATAATGAATTTTAATGATATTGCATTGTACATATTGAGTGACAAATTTGACCTTGTTGTTAAAAGAGATATTTTAAGATAAAATTACTCGTTATTATGTATGCTAGGGTTACTATTTGGTTTGCAAATTCTGAACCGGACTAAAGTCTTCATTTCTTCTTCTTTTCTGATCAAAATTTTGAATTCCAGACTGGTCAGAATTCTGTAGGACGTGTCAGACTCTGACTCAAAAGCTTTCCCATAGAAATGAACTTTGCTTCATGAGATCATCATACAAGGTTCATTTGAAAGTCTGTTCAAAGTCCAAGAGATGGCACAACTGGCGCGTAACGAGGTTAGAAGCATCTCTTGGAAGAACACACACCAGCTTTCAGCCAGATGGGTCTACTTAGTATGGAAAATTAATGTCCTTACAAAAGTTGTTCATCAAATGAGGTACGCCCCATTCTTGGCCAAACTGTCTCATGGAGTATATAAGATTATGAATGATCTGGCTGAGAGGCTTTTGAGGGAGTACATGGGCAGAGAAAAAGTGAATTATCTGACTACTCTTTCACTGTGAAGATATCTGAGCTAAAAGAATTAAAACAAAGTTGATAGAAGTTACTGAAAACAAGTTCGTGGACAGAGTATGTATGGGGCCAACGGAACTCCTTTCAGTTACCAAAAAATGGGCACCGTATTGGCGAGACATGGGATCTTCATAGGCCGGTATTTTTAATCCCGAGCTTCCCCTCCTCGGTCCTAACGAGCCATTAAATTTTAACCTGAGACTGAGGAGTAGAGATTAGTTTGCCAATCAGCACTACCTTACTTCAGCTAGTGAGTTCCTCTTCCAGGCAGAAGTAGGCTTGAAGGACTACACACAAGTATGGAGGGCTCGATAAAGTTTCACAAAGCCAGGGGTATACAAACAGGCTGTCAGAAAAATCAGAAAATTAGAAGAGTCGTATTCAACAGTCAACGACGTACTAACCCCAAAGTCATTGTGAGGAGAAGAGTGGAGAAATTTGTGTACTTTATATACGGTAAATCAGATTTAAAGTGTGTTACGATACTGGCCATATCCAGTTTTCAAGCATAGAGTTATTACAAAATTAGTCAACTGGCACCACGGGGTCACTTTTTCCATTTCCCTAGTCTAACTGGTGAATACAGGTTTGACTATATAAATATATATTTGTCTTTTGAAATACTGTAAGATATTCAAGTTGATAGTAGGTACAATCAAATCAGGATAAAAAATACGCTTATAATAAACGTTCTTTTAAATAAAGTTACTGGCCTCCCGGTAACAACCATGTGGATCCAGAGCTTCACCTTGGTTACTAGCACGTCCAGGTAGATCTTGGGGCAAGACCTGAGGAGGCATAACGTGGCCTGGGAGCATCGTTTGCATGTCTCAACCTTCCTTCTTATTTTGTGAAGGACCATCTAACTGTAGACCAAATTTCAAGCAACTATTGTTCTCCACTCACGGCACAGATTCCAAAAGGGGTCCGTGCCTTTTCCAAAATATTTAAATAAAACGAATTCGTCAACTGACTCCATTTTCTCCAACAAGAGGAAGTTTGAACCAGCTATGTAACAAAATTTGAAAAAAAATCCGCTGTTAAATGTCCAAGAGAACTAGCCAAGTGGTTACATATATCATTTGCACCTAGTCAATCACTTCGTTACTTTTATCGTCTTGAACATCCGACTGAAATATTGTTAATTAGGGTTAAAAGTTAAAATTGTACCCATTTTTTACCGTGACATCTGGTATGACACATGCCTAGTGATTGAAGAAGTGTCATTTAGTATGTATGTCATATATGTACACATATTTAAGTATGTTACGATCTACTAAAATGGAGAAATTTTTAACCCCCCGTTACTTACTTATTTATTACAAAGACATAATATTTATGTTATAAATTAACCTTTGAATTATGACTCTTGAAATATAGAAAAACATTGTTAATTTGAGTTTATTTTTTTTTTCACGAAAAATCCTCTCATAAACAATAATAATAATTATTATTATGCATGTAGCTTGAGTCTATAATTACTTTCTTACTAATTAAGTCATTTCTTGACTACTTATTTTTTTATTATTATTTTATATAATTTTTGTTTATAGTCGCAGGTAGTGTTGTCACGGTACGAACCTTTTTTTGCAGGTTCCGGTACAGTACAAAAATTGATATAAAGAAGTATTTTATACTTTTTTCTGAGTAACACGCACAATCAAAAGGTTCTTAACATAAGGAATCCAGGAGTGTCTGCAAGATTATGTTTAGGAGAGAGCTTGAATTTTGGAATTTTTAACAAAAATCTAAAATTCCACAACTATTCACAAAAATTAAATTTTTGGAAAAAAATTTCAAAAATAAAATCCATAGCTTTTCACAAAAAAATTAATTTTTTTTTGCAAAAAAGGACTTAGAATCTATAGATATTCTACAAAAATTAAATTTTGTCGAAAAAAAATTGGATTAGTAAATATTCTTGATAAAATTCCGAAAATAAATTTTTACATATTAAATTTTTTGGAATTTTTTTCCAACATCCATTGTTATTCACAGAAAAATTAACTTTTGAGAAAAAAAAAGCATCTAAATTTTCGAAAATAAAATCTGATATATTTAATTTTTTGAAAGTTTTTTTAAAAAATCCATACCTAGTAACAAAAATTGATTTTTTTTAATTACTTGGATTCTTCTTTTTAAGGCCGAGTGCGAAACCCCACCTTCTGAATCTCATTTTGCCGATCCTGATATACCAGAGGTCCAAAAATTCTAATTTGATATTTATTTATAGTACAATCATTCCTTTATAACAAATCGATCACGTCATTTTAGAATTGGGCTTGTAGTTTTGAAGAAAAAATCAATGAGAAAGTTATTAGTAAAAAAATTAAGTATTTTTACAGTAAGAATAATGAAGAATAATTGCTTAAAATCCCTGTTTCATGTTCTTAAGATGATTTTAAGATAAGGATTTATTTTTTATCGATGTTTCAAAGTCATACAAGAACTTATAGCATTTAAATAAGTATTTGCAATTGCTAACTGGACTAAATAGTTAAAAAAAAATGAAAATGACAAAATTAAAATGACGTTAAAGAAATTATTTTTACATATTTTATTTAGTTTTCAGCATTGAAATTAAATTGAATTATTACCAAAATTATTTTGAAATTTTACTGAAGGTATATTGAACAATATGTTATAAATCTGTCTAACAGACCACAGTTAACACATATTGAAACAACGATATAGAACATATATTGACGGACAGTTGGTATCAAAAATGATCTCACCAAAGTTTCAAAACTATGCTAGACAAAAAAATAATGATGTTTGAATCTGTCTGTATTAATTTTGTTACAATAGAAGTACTAACACACTGTCAAAGAACAAAAGAATGAACTCTGATACGTGTGGATATATGTTTGAACAATTAAAACTCTTTTGGGGCAAAAATAGTTCCAACGTCCGCTGAGTTAGTATAAGACAGTTTAATCATAATCACAAAAGCTATGCCTCCAACATTTCATTGTGACGAAGTTTTCCCACCTTCTTTGATTGCTATTTATTGATCTATGAAATAAGGATGTAGCTACGAGAGTGTGTAGCTATAGCTCAGCGTGTCATATTAAAAAGAAAATAAATGGGAGTGGATATATAAATATAATAATGAAGGTGACATTAGATTATCTTCAGCAACGAGCGTGTGTAGCTGAACGTCAATATCTCATATTTAAAGGAAAAGAAAGTTGAGTACATATTTGATTGTAAATCCTAAGCATTTTGTAGAGTGTGATCTTGTTTTTGTTGGCAACTTGGGCAATGTTTTTTTTTTTTTTTTTCATGCTGCTATCATGATACTTTCATTCTTTAGAACTGCCCCTTTAAGTATTGATTAACTTCTTGTGAGTATGCTCATTAAAAATAGCGAGTAATCATTTTAATTTGATAAACAGTTATCATGTATATTGTTGTAGTGAAGAGATATCCATTGTTTTAAATGGATCATTTAAAAAAAATCAATTAATTTTTATCTCATTGGCCAATCAAATAGCACTTACATGACGCTTTAACTCGACAACTTACGCGTGAATGACTGTCAAGGTACCAAGACCATAAACCCTATTCATACTTTTACCCGCCAGGCCTACATTTCTCCATGTTCGAAGAAAACTCAAAAATATGCCGTATTTTCACTTTGCTGTTGTCCATCTTTGACGCCCCCTGAAACAAAAACTGTTTCATAAGTTCTTTAATACGAAATTCATCTTTCTAAAAATATTGAGAGTTAACTGATCACACTCACAAAACGTGAGATTCACATTGCTAAAGCCAGCTATGGGAAAAATATTTGAATTCTGTTTACAACAACTATTATTATTATTGAGGACATGTTTGTCTGTTTGTCGATGCTTCATAACTCTGGGCAATGTCCTCTACTATTTCTGGTTGGATAATAAAATACAATTGTTTTTGGAAATTTAAGATTATATTTTACGACAAAGTCAAAAATGATATTGTCGTCGTTCCAGTGTTAAACGCAATTTATGTTTTTTTTTAATAGACATTTTTTTTTACAATCATGTTTTCATTGATAAAGGAAATTTTATGGGGGCTCCAAATTTGCTTGGGATATTACATAATCGTTGTTCCGGTATGTATACCGATAAAAAGTACTAGTATTAATAACGGTTCAGTTTTAACGTATTAAATATATATTTAATCCAGTATCGTACATGTACCGGTGTATTGGAAAAACACTTTTTACAGGAATATATACACAGGAACTTTTTTTTTCCAAAAGTTCCTCTCGTAAATTATCTTTGTGTATTTATTATGAACAAGTTCTACTAAAGTGTGCTACGTCAATTAGTGTATTGTATGAATAACGGACGAGTCTGCAAATAAACTTGACGCAAGTTTTGATGTCTTACATCAAAGGATTAAAAGGCAGTGTTGTGTAAAGTTGATGACTCAGCATAGTAAGGCTATAATTTGTTGTACAAATGCATTTTTAACTCTTATTAATAATAACTTTATTTGTTCGTAGCTAGAATTGTGAGTAGCATTGAGATAGAATTGAGTTTGGGGAAATTACAGTCGCAAAAGGAGAACCATGTGTTCAATAATTGCCTACATAAGTTGTCTGAAGGAGTATTCTTTTGTTCGCCATTTCTCCTTCTAATTCAAACCCTTTTAAATGAGTATTAAATTATTCAAGGAAAATTAAGAATTGAAAAAAAGGAAACTGTTAAAGTGACGTCATCTCTTAAAAAGCCGCATTTTGATTTCCAAAATAATATTAATAAGGCGAATTTACTCAAGTTAACAATTGTGATTTCTCACTTTGGACAAAATGATCCATTAAAACTAAACACTTTGAATTTTAGACTTCATCAAGATATAATTTATCAATTCTCAATATAATTTCAACAAATTAATACTATTAATAGTAAATGTGTGTATGTTCTCTCTTAATCATTAATTGAGGTGCTCGTTGCGGCAATGATGGCTTCCAGGTGGTGGTGGAAAGCCTGATACCTGCTGTTGATGTAGTCCTCTGTCATGGAGTTCCAGGGCTTTCAATTGTTGTAAAAAAAGTGTTCAAAAGGACTCAAAAGAGTATTTTAACGGAGGAGATGGTTTCTTTCATTGCTGGTATCAAAAGTGGCCTTTCCACCCTCACAAGGTTCTTTCCACCCACTTTTTTGATAGCTCTCTGGACAGTCTGGTATGAAATCCGAAAATCTCTAGCAATGGCTTTCATGGACTTGAGGGGGTTTGACTGAGCTGTTTTCTGTACTCATATTTTGTTGGACATCAATAATTTTATACTTTCAATAATAGGTAAAAAAAATAGTTTTTACAAAATAATAAGACTTTTATTATTCAATATAGTCACCTTCATAATTAATCACATCCTTTGCACGTTGCTTGTGGACCATGCAGGAGTTGATTACAAACTCATCTGACAAGTTTTCCCATGCACCCACTATGGAGGACTTCAGTGAGTCCACATTTGGATGTGAGGTCTTGTTGGTTTCCCTCTCCAAAGTTTCCCATATAGAACAGTCCAGTGGGTTCAAATCGTTTTAGGAAGGGTGACCAGAATCGAGCCAAGTTATCTGCACAAAAATTTTGACACTTCAAGCCCAGTTTTTATTAATTTTTGAGTATTGTGGATCTGAGTATAGGTAAAACCTGGAACTCAATCAGCATACTTTTTTTTCTTAATTTTTTACAGCAATGCCATGGTCAATAAAACCAACAAAACAATAAATACCTTTTAAAGTGTTTTTCTACCATATTCAAATCTAATATAAGCACACATAATAGGGCCATTGAAAAGTCTCACACTTTTGAAAAAGCCAATGTTAAAAAAAAGTATGTAATTGCCTTTTTCATGTTGTTTTTATTGTAGTTTTAGGAAGATTGCTATTGGAAAATTGGCCAACAGGGACAATCAGTTTGACATTAATGCTTTTGCCAGGTTTATGAGCAGTGTGGAGGCTGTGGTTGAAGTTGGAGGCATTCAAAGATGTGTCGGATGTGTTGGGAACATCTTCGAGGAAGGCTCATGATCTTTTTGAAAGCAAAAACCACATCAGACTTCCTACAACAAGGGCAAGGTATATGTGGCCTCCTAGCTCGCCATATATGAGCCCTTTAAACTACTACATGTGTGCGTTTATGAAAGAAAGTCTAATAAACGTCTGCATAAGACTTTTGACTCCCTTTGGGGTTCCATACTGAAAAGTATTGGTCAATATGGACAAGGAGTTCCTCATCAAGGCTTTTGGAAAATTCGTGGGCTGGTGGGAGGCTGTGGTAGTAGCTGGAGGTTGTTGGTTTGACTGATTGACTTTACTATGGGCACTTTATGTAAAAGCAAAGGATTTGTGAATATTAACTTAGGGAAATAAATTGTTGTATGTACTTTTTCCATTCATTTTCCATCTTTTAAATCTCTACTCTGTACAAATGTATGAATTTCAATCTCATTAAAAAAAAAATAAAAAAAATCACCCAACCTTTTTATGTCTACCTATAAATTAAATGCAGCAATGTTTGAAGGCCTTTTTAGGCATTAATAGGTTTCAATATAAATATAATGAATTTACAGCAAAAACACACACACAAAAAAAAATATTTTTCTTCACTAGATTTATATTTTCATAAAAGTGTTTAATGATATAATTTTTATGGGAAAACGTGACTATAAAGTAATAATTTATATAATATATTTGCTATAACTTAAATTTATTCCCCCTCTACTTTTCTTTTTCTAATATTTGTTGGATTTATACCACACAAAATATATGTAGGTATGGTTGTACGATATTCATTAGAGTGAGTCGAATTTTAAAAGTCCGTAATGTTGGATATGGTGAAACTCGTAAACTATGGAAAATTATTTCGTACCAAATTTCCAGACGATTGGAAATATTTTGGAGGTTCCTTAATTCAATTAAAACTTTATTTATATAACAGCAGTAACCGACATTACTCGAGTTATTTGGGGGAGACAAACAGACAAAGTTATCTCTAACTATATAAATTTTCTTTATTAATATAGAAAATAACTTTCCAACAAATTTTTGAGTAATTCTCCGTTTTTTAAATATTGCAGATATCCACCATCTTGGAAATATACCGACTTAAGTTTTAAAAGAATCAAACACTATTGGTCATTAAGACTAAAAATATAAGTGATCCTATTTTGTGTGGGACTAACAAATCTAAAATAAACTTTCCTGTTCATTCAAAAATATATATAAAATTTTCAAGGGATAACTTAATTTATAAACTAACAGGAGTACTGGCATCGTCTGGAGTAATTTGGGGTCGACAAACAGACAAATATTGCTCAAAAATAACTATTTTTTGAAGTTTTTGTGTGGAAATTGACCATATACTTGGAGTCAAGAGTCCTAAACTGTTGAGGATTGATTTGAGTCGATTAATATGTTGGAGTGAGGATACCCATGGACGAAATTTCACTTCTATAGCCACCCGGATCCAGGACGTGTTATCAGCATTGGGGAAAGGAAAGGGACGTATATCTAGGAGCGGATACAACAAAAGTTTGTTTAACATCATAAACGTATAATGGCTCAGAGGATGTAATATTTTCAGCATAATCCCTTAGAATTTAATAAAGGAAACTCAATTGTTCTAGACTTCTGTAGAGACTGTCTTTGATTATATTCAAAGGACCATTTTCTAGATCCTTGATGTTGATGGCGACTAATCTTTGAATACCTTTGACAGCCCTGAAATCCAAAAAGGCATGCAGTATATTGTTAAATTTTTTTACAATCTTTGCATGGTTTATAACATTTGATACAATTTGCAGGGATCTGTAATGGGGCGGTCAGTTTCCTACCATCCAAAATATACATAATAGTACACATGAGTTAGTCATTGTTTCAGCATCAGTAATCAGTAAAAATGTACGTAAAATTTGGATCCTATTTGATATATGTTCAAGCATCTGGGTAAATGCTCAAAAAATTAGAGACAATTATCCGGTGGTATGGATTTCTTTTGGTCCTTTTGACTGAATGTTTATGAACTTTCTTTTTAACAGAAGCAAAAAACTTTTTTTAAGTGTTACAACTTTTTTGAATGAGATAAAGTTATAATGAATGGTCTTTTTTTATTTCAGAAAATCATTTTAAACTTTTTTTCTTTTTTTTTAACATTCGAATATTTCTTTTTCAATGTTGTATAGTTCAGAGGAATACAATGCATTAATGGCCCATAATTAGGAGGGGGGAGAGCTAATTAAAAAAAAAAAAAGTTGTTTATATTTGATATATATTTTCACATTCCTTTCTAAAAAAATCATGCTTTTTGTTATTTATGGCGGGTATATATTTTGGTGACTAATAAGAACCCAAGAAAAATGATTTCCTCAGGTTGAGATATTTTATTTTCTTTAGGCACAGCACATTTTTTTATTTCAATCATTATAAAAATTTCGCAAAAATGAGGGGTGACTCTTTGGCCTTGATGGTTCCAGCACCACTGAACTTTCCTTTCCTCTAATAATATATTCTTCGCTACGACCTTCTAAAATGCCGAAATAGACAGAAAAAACGGATTGGTACGCTTCGACTCCTGTATAAAATATTCTTAAAAGTAATTATAAAATAAAAATTCATGGTAGATACAAATAAGTGTAGTTTTTCTACTCTGGGATCATCTCTCAGTTCACTGATCAACTCCAAATCACTCTCAACTTGATACTCCATATTAAACAAACTCACAACATCCTTTACACGATTAGATCCTTCATTTACTTTCAAAATTCTCCAAAGTGATGACTGTCCGAATATCTCGAAAAAATTGAGATCTCTTTCTTCCAACTCCAACGATATATTCTTCTCTGGGCTACGCGTTGCATAGATTCACTTCAATTAGTGAAGTTATTCGTTTATAAATTCGAGATTGCAATGCTTAAACTTTTAGATATTTTTTCAAACATTTAACGGCTTTTAGTTGGTTAAAATATATAATATACAATACAAATTAAAACATATCCTCCTCCGAACTTAACGAAGTTGAGAACCACGACGCTTCAAACCTTATTATCCCTAACTTAATGTATATATGTATATCGTAAAAGCCATAAATAAAACGAAAGAATAGAAACACATAAAAAATGATTTAATATCATTCCAATATTTATAAAGATTTATTTACCAGCATTTTGCTACATAGGACGTGATATCTATAATTCTTTTATGTTTATTCTTTCCTGTTTCTTCTATATATATATATATTTAAGAAGAAAAAACAGAACATTGTATATCGCAACCTTTCCTCAAAAAAAAAAAAAAAATAACAAATAAAAATTGAAAAAAACAAACACAAAATCGTAGATCATTGGTTAACATTAGCTGAACCAATCAAAGTGCAGAACACTAAAATTTAGCAGGATCAACAACAGCTGATTAAATAACAGATTGTAGTACTAATTGAAAATTTCCACTAGTGATGGGACGATCAATCGTAATTTGGTATATATCTGGTATTCACAACAGCATTTGAATATCATAGAATTATTTACCTTTGTATTATCAGGGGCGTCCAAAGGATTATATGTATATACATATTTTTTTATTGAGTGATAAGTCTTTTTTTTTTACTTAAAAAAATAATCTGATAATATAAATTTTTTGGAAAACAGTTGAAAATTAATTTTTTCCAAAAAAAAATTGAAATAGTAAATCTTTTGGAAAAAAATTTTAAAAATTAAATGTCAAATAAAAACAGAAAAGATTATTTCTTGAAACAAAAGATTTCATATTTTAATTTTTTTCCAAAAAGTTTTAAAAACTAATTTCAACAAAATTTTAAAAACTAATTTTCAGAACATTTTAAAAACTAATTTTCAGAACATTTTAGAAACTAATTTTCAAAAAATTTTTTTCTATAGAAGTTCAAAAATAAAAAGCTATAAACAAAAAAAATTTAACAATTAGTCTTTAAATATTAAATTTTTGAGTAAAAAACAAAAATTCCTCAGTTTATCGGAAATAAAAACAGAAAATTTAAAGCCTTGAAAAAAAAATTCATAAATCAATTTTTTTAGAAAAAAATTCAAAAATCCTCAGTAATTAACAAAAAGTAAGTTAAAAAAAAAATTGTAAAGTTAATTGTCAATTATTAATTTTTTCGAAAAAATTTCAAACTCCATAGCTATAAGCAAAGCATTTAACTTTTTGAAAAATTAGAATTTGTAGAAAAATATTTCAAAAACTAAATTTCAAATATTAATTTTTTGAAAAAAAATTCAAAAATCCACCGCTATTTACAAATTAGTAATAAGTAAAATTTGTATTTTTTTGGGTGGGGGAGGGCTAGACCCTCTAGCCTGCCCCTACGGACGCACCTGATTTTAATTCCTTTTTTTTTTAAATTAAACCGTATTGGCATATGATATATATCATGGTGCACTAAAGACAATTGCCCGTCGACTTATTTCATACATATAGATAACATTGTTTTGGGCCTCTTCTTGTCGCTCAAGCAGACTGTACCTCTTTTAGAACAAGAACATCTCCGTGATTGCCAAGGTGTCACATGAACGACAGGTGGCTTGCGTAGGATCCCGAGGACGTGCTTTTCATAGACAAAACTGACATCTCTGCACGTCCTGTTCGTCTTCATCCATGAGGGGTGTATCAAGCCACAAATAAAGCTCGGTTTGTAGAGCCTTCCGACTCCCACATCTTCAACTCCAATAAAAGTTCCCAACAATAATGCTCGCCTTAACGTGGGCTCCCTGAGACAACGCAATCAATCTTCCTCTCCTCATTTCTTCACCTATTTTGGACAATCAATATAGTTTTGAAATTGTTTCAAAACTAATTCATTTTCATAAAATGCGTCCTGTAGGATTTAAATACAAACACATCTTTTCATTCCTTCGTTAGGTCTTGAAATGTAATTGCATCGTTTACATTGGATTCCTATTGGGAAAATGTATTGATTTTGATATACTTTTTTCTTCTCGAATGCAGTTTTGTTAATTAATAAAATGATTTACTTTTAAATGCTTGGTTTTATTAGTTTTTACAATTATTTATTTGTGTTTCTTCTTCCTCTTTTCCCTCAGCGTAAGTATACCCGTAAAAAAAGGGTTCGAATTCATTATAATAAGAAACAACAATTATTCATATTAATTACTCAAATGCCATAATTTCATAATTAATAACAAAGGACTTCAAGCTGAAGTAAAGGAAGACCTTAAATTATATGTGGAAGATACATTTATGCTATAATCTATGCATGAGGGCTAAACTTCCGCAGGGCGAAACGTCCCAGGGCAGAACTTCCCTGGGCGAAATTGCACAGGACGCAACTTCCGGTCACGATCAAAATCGGACATCAACAGTCCAATTTTTATAAGAACAATACATATTTAAATTGGGCCGGAATTAAGAAAAGTAGCAATATATTCTTGTGCCTACGTGAAAGATACATACTATTAATCTAATCCAAAAAGAAAATGAGTTATTTAAAAAAAACAACAACATAAGATAAGAGGATTTACTTATTCTGTAGAAAATGAAATCAGACGTCAACACAGTTTTTATTTGATTGTTTGCACATTGTAAAAATATCGTTTAATTTTATTGTATTTTTTCCATCTAAGTTTAGATTATGTATTAGGCCAAGAAATATCGGTAATTTTTATATGGGAAAAATCAAGATGAGGGTACATGTAAACCGGCAAAAATTAAATATATTTCAAACCTAATTTAAAAGCTCAAAAATACTCCTTTCTAATTATTTTGCCCCTATAAAAGAAAATATTAAAAATATACAAACTACTAAATAGATGGCGCCACTATCCTAGGTTATGTAAACAAACTACAACTTTGTAAACAACGTATACTAAGTTACTTCATTCTAAATTTACTAAAAAGGTAATATTTAGAGCCAGAGTTTTTAATCAGTGTACTTCGGAGGCGGAAGGACACAATTGTTTTTCAACAATTATTTTGCAAATTTACATAGGAAGGTGTGCCTCAAAAATGTTTAAACAGTCACAAGTACCTATGCCCTTCCTTGTAAAATGTTGAAAACTCTTGTTCTAAAGAATTCCGGGTTGTTACGTTTAAAGATGGTCAAACACTACTCGGATTCATCAGTACGTTTCTTTTTCTCCAGAGTGAGCTAGCGCAGCGCGCAATTTAAAAAGAGCTTTTTTCAATGATTAATGTTGCATTAATATAAAAGCTAATTCACGCAAGTTTACTTTTCAATCATTAAAATCGATTTTGTAGATTTTTTAATGTTCTCTGTTGTTGGTCCCTTTGTTGGACGTCCACTGCAATTTCCATCATTACCGTATCTACGACCACATTTGAAATGGTATTTTTTCCATTCAAAAAGCAGATCCAAATTAAAAGATGAAACTGTTTTTAATCCATTGTTTTGGACATAACAAAAGAAGCTTCGCACTTTGCGGAATAATTCACAAACTAAAGAACATATTATCATGAAATTTTGACAACTGTACTACCTGAAAATGAGGTGAATTAAAAGGAAGAGTTTATCTATTTGTGAAACCCGGGACTTTTCATCCCACGTGTTAAATATTCAACACTAATATGTAGGTATTAAAAATGTATTGTTACATCGTCATACATCTAATTTTTATATTGCAGATAAAAATTAACTAGTACAATAAAAAGAATAAAGAATGATGTTGTTGTCAATTAAAATGCAATTTATGACGTCAGTGAAAACGCATTAAAATCTCACTGTACTTTTTATCGATATAAAATAGAGTGATCCCTTTTTTGAAATTAAATACCTTATAAAACTATTCATTTATACTATGAATGTTGCATAACTTAATCTTACAATTTTTAATAATTTTGAGTTTACTGTAAGTCTTTCCAAAACTCCTCGGGTACATTTTGAATTTTTTAAGCTAATTTTTGTCTAATGATATCTGAGAGGTCACTCTATTCTACGTACTTGCTATTAAATCAAGCTATTTCCATCTGCTTAATTAAAAGCTTTTATATATCAATTGTTCAGACATATAAAAGTGTGTATACAAAATTAGAGACAAGTGGTTTTCTTATTATAACACTTACCTATCAAAATTTATATGAGCTCCATTAATTGTGATTTATTAGTTGCTAATATACTAGGCAGATTGAAAAAACAAAAATCAGATGTATCCATTATTCCTGTGAATTTATGTAATAGTTTTTTTAAATTACAGGATCATTGGAAATATTGAGATCCCGTTAAGTAAAGAATAAGTTCTATAAAATGTCAATATGTCTTAATCATAGATTTAGTAAAAAAAAAGAAAAAAGATTCCATTACTTTAAATTGATTTTTTTTCTTTTGTTGATTTCTTAGATTGATCTCCTTAGCAACCAAAAACGTGCTTACATGACGGTCGGAATCCACGATTCCAACAATTTGAATAAACATTCTATTGATTACATCAATTATTTCAAGATGATTATTGTCAATATAAATATATTATACGTAGATTTTCCTATTCTTAGTTTCGTTATTCGTGGATTTTGTGGAGTTTGATTTAATAGTTCTACATGATCTCTTTTCCCAATCTTCTCTTCTCATCAGCTGACAACAGGATACTTCAAAATGAGTGTTAATATATTTCTTCTTAATTGGCCTTCTAGAGCGTTGTACCTTTTTGACATCAAAATTACCGGAACAGAATACACGAAATCAAAATACCGCATGATTGGCTGTTACAATAACAGGGCTATAAACACTAATCACATTTTTTTAGCCATCTGATTTACATTTTGCCTTGTTCGAAGAAAAACTCTTGAATGGCGCGTAGTTTCTCTTTGCTGGTGTCCACTTTTGACGACCACCCAAACAACACTGGGTCAAGCAATGTTAAAACAATAATTTAAAACCTTATTACATTGTAGCTCTTTTCACTTATTCCTCTCCACGCCAGCCTTTAGGGTATACACATTCACATGGAAGGTGGCGCAGACCTTCCTCTCAATGTCGTAGCAGATGCCATGGTTTAAAAGGTTTCAGTCTGATAAAGACAGAAACCACATTGACCGGAGCTAGAAATTTCTAAAGTTTTCGTTTGTTAGGACCTCCATCTCAGTTATCCTTGCTCTAATTAAGAAATTTGTTTGACAAGAACTGTTTTGTTTTTAATGTTCAACCATTTGGTATAAAAGATAAAAATAATTAAGTTATTTAGTTAGTTAATGACACCCTTCCAGAGTTTTATTTCTGATTCGCTAGTACAGCAGGTATTGTTGTATTAACTTAATAATGGGACTATAGTCTACTGGGCCAGCCGTTATTATTTACTCATCTCTGTTAATTTTTATAGGTGAAGAGTAATTTTTTACAATATTTTTTTAAGATGAAGATAGCAGCACTCCTTCGCACAGAGTTGTCCCGTAAAACCATCGAAAAGCAGACTGGGGATTGAAGAAATACGATTTACAATGTCCCCATGCATTACCATAGGAGGAACACGGCTTTGAAATGAATCATAGGGTTGTCCAATAATAGACGAAACATTGTTCTCTATTTTAAATTATTTCGATCTATTGCATCATCTTAAAAGTTACCTTTATCTATCAAAATCTGTTTTTAGCAAATATATCCAAAAAAGTAGGCCAAAATAATTCATTGTTTCACAATAATTTACATTTATTTAGTAAGATTTGGTGCTGTAGCTTAAAAATAGCCATATGTAGTAAAAAAAAAAATATTTTTTTCTTATATCTTTATTTTTGTTTAAGATTGTTTTAATATTGACGTATTATATATGTTCTACTTTTTTGAAGGACCAAGAGAGAGAAAGAGAAAATTGGAAGGGAGGAAAATATTAGAATATACAAAAAACAAGGGTCTCACACCCCTTTTTATGACTTTTTCGCATATGAATTACATATTCAATTACCTTAGGTAAATGTTTATTCTATTATTTGAATCTTTTTTTGGAAGTGAATCCACTTATATGTACATACACTACAATAATAGTTTACAAATGATTAACAAATTTGTGAGTGAGTGGGGGGAAGAGTAGGTAATATTTATTTAGAAATTTATTTATTATTCTCATTTTTTTGCTTGTTAAATTTACTTTTTGCCTTTTTTTTTTTTTACAAGGAGAGGAAACATATAGAATTAATCAACAATTCACGGAAATCAGCACTTTAAACAGAAATGAGTGAATTATGGAAAGGACAACAGGAAATAAACTGCTTAGAACTGTGAATAAAGCTACTAACATGTGGATTGCACTGAATGTGTGGAAAATATGTCCTAGAATACGGGAGCAAATTCAAATTATTAGGGTGTTCATGTTGATTAATTGTTAACTTTTTCTCATATATTGTAAATGCCTTGGATTTACAACTCTACTGATATCCTTTGAATTTACTATTACCATCATCTCTTAGAAATATATACATAAATAGTTTTTATTTATAAGAACTTTTAAAAAAATAAAAATTAATAATATTCACCCTGTATATATTAAATCTTCCACATCACTAAAACCATGAATATTCATTCACTTTCATCATATAATTTTATATGTTTATTAGCAGACATAATAATAATATGCTTTTTATACGTCCATATATTATCAAGGTAACTCTCTTCAAAAACCCAACGAAGCACCACTAATTAAATCTGTCATGTTTTTTGTTGTTTTTTTGCTTTTGTTTTTTTGTGTGTGAAATGATCAAATTGAGCATACGGGGTGAAGAAGCCAATTTTCAAAAAAAAAAAAATTTACTTTTCAGTATTATTTTATTGAAAAACTCTTTGAAAAATGTTCATCGTTGTAATCCATTCAATGTGACCACTCTTGGAAAGAATCACATTATCTATATATAATAGAACATGATCGGGAGTAAGTCTTCTGGATGTATTTTTTGAACGGATGGTTTCAGTGTTCCATGATAGCAATCACATTGCCGTGAGAAGTCTTTGCATCCTTGTCCTCCAAAACACTTCACAAACTAGTGATAAAAATCGTGAAAATTTGTTGTTAAAAAAAAGAAACTAGAGAACAACATGATATATTTGAAAAATATTTTGAAAGAGACCAGCTGAACTGTCATGACGTTTCATTAGATGAGTTATAATCAGTTGTAACAAAGGAAGAGAAGGAAATAAATAATTAGATTGGCGAAAATTATTCCAATGTCGATCCAACAAAGGATCCGTTACTTTAGAGCGCACATGAATGTTCAATCATGTTTCGAATTTGATTAAATGTATTAGAAAATGAGATTGACCATTCAGAAGTAAAATAGTAATTACAACAGCTGAAAAAAGAAAATTTATTCTTTTGATTACCCATTCAAATATCCATCACTACCACAAACTATAGTTCCAACAGGCAAAGTTTTTCAATCAAAACTTTTGAGTCTTGGTAGATGTATAAGATAGAGTCCCATCCTGAGCCCAAACATAGTTGGATTCAAGGTAATTGTCCTTCCAAATTAGCAAGCCAGTCCCCCTCAAACCTTTGTAGTAGCTTTGTCTCAACTCTTTCTTAATGCTTAAAGACATTTGGGTCAATCTTTTTGTCATATGACCCCATGATGTCCAGGCGCATAATCTGAGCTGTTCGATGTTTTTTTCTGAAGATAGGCCTAACTAAAAGGACTCTAAGGAAAGAGGAGACCAGAAGTTTGAAATAATAATGAAATATGAAAACATGTTTGTAAATTATGTTCACTCATTCACACAACCTGGATCACAAAAAAGGCTATAGATGGGGCTTTTGTAGATTTTAAGGAGAACAAAAACTCTAATGTTTATCTACAAAAGTATAAGTTTTAACAATGATGCACCTCAAAAGATATAAATATCACACTAAGACAATTTTTGAACTCAAAGTGGAATTTTTTTCCATCATAGTTATATTTGTCACATCATTCCCGAGAGTAAATTTACCCTTAATCTGTTTGGATGGCCTTGCTATCAATTTGTCCTTGGCGGTGTAGAACTTGGTGCACAGTTTAGTTGTCCGCAGAGTTATATTTCGGGGCGGGGGGGATTCATTGAAATATTTATTATAAAACACTAAATTTTTGTTAGACAAGAAAAAAATTGTTCTTGACTGTATTGTTCTACACAATTTTAAACCTCAAATTGTAATTTTGTCACAAAACTTGCAATGATTGTCGACACCATCCTTAAAGTGACTTTAATCTCTTTGGATTGCCTTGCTATAAATATAAATTTGGCCCTGTTGACGGTGTAGAACATGGTGCATTGTCCACAGATTTTATCTTTTTTTTCTTTTTTTTGGGGGTGAAGGGTACTCCGGCCCCTCCAGCATGTACCCTGAGGATGCCAAAGACAGTGAAGATCTCTTCTTCTTGCCTGAGAAAGTTTTAGTGTCCACAAGATCAGACAATAGTTCCCTTTTTACCTGTTGTGCACTGATTTTTCATTCGATTTTCATCCAAAAATCAAATAAAGATTTCCTCTTGCACTCTGTATGCCTAGAAAACAACCGGTTTTTGATTATCTTTCTTCACACTCCTAATTTAAGTTGTATATAATTATATGTCTAAATTAAAGGCATGTGTTAAAATGATATTTGCATATGTTTTTGTCAGGCAAATGTCTTATTTCTAAAATATATAAACATATTTTATAGAATAAAAAAATGAGACGAAAAAAATCATTTCTATCACCTTCATCAATTTGCCAAAAAATAAACGTTTTTATCTTTTGTCTTTAAATATCATAACCTCATTTAAAACATGACGTAAAATGTCACGTGTGGGTTGATTAGATCTAGGTATGGATGTCGAGTCGTGTTCTTTACAAACTGAGTAGACAAGGGGTAGATGTACAGGGTCGTTCAGATAAATCTAGACCACCTTTAACTGCATCCTTATCTATAAGGGGGGAAGCAAGTAGAGGTTTGAGATTTTATTTACATGTTCTAATTTTACAAAAGAAAAAAAAAATCAGTCAATGTGTCAGCCATCTTTGCCAATCATTTGCTGCTACATGCCCTAAATGATTTGAAGGCCTTGACCACGTCCGCCGGCGGTATGTATGTCCCAGTGCTTGATGATCAAGGCTTCCAAGAAGTCGATGCTTTCTACGTAAAAGAAGTAATCAATGGAAATCATATCGGGGGGAGTTAGAGGGGTAGGTTTTGTGGTCACAAAATACCACCTTATCTTCTTTCAAGTTTTGGGTCTTGTGGGCCGTGTGAGAGGGGCTAAAGTTTTGCTAAAAACTTGAAACTAACGCTCAACCTCTCATTTAAAAAATGAAATAAACGAGTAAGATTCTTTCCTTATTGTTAAGGATGTAGTTAAAGATGGTCCGGATTTACCTGAACGACACTTATATATAGGCTCTGGTAAAATTTCGTATTTATCATATGTGAGCTCTTGGTAGGATTATATAGGTCAAAAATATCGACATTAAATTGATTCTTGTAATTGGTCCCCCCAAAACGTCCCAAACTAATTAAAAAAACCTCATTATGCCATAATTTTTATTAATAGTAATGTAAAGTATCCCCGTTTGCCAATATTTAATTTGTTTGGTAAAACTTATAGTATCTTTAAATAACGTGAATATTTCGACATTATTTTAAATTTGTATTCTAAAGGAAAGCATCATCCATAATAAAATCAATTACAAACAATTATATATGGAATAGTGTGGGTAAAATATCAGGTGTAGTAAACAGAATACCATTATTTTAATTGATTTTTTTCTCGACTGTCAATGTGTATTACAATTAGAGTCAAACAGTGCTTATTACATAACGCTCGGACTCGAATATTTTCATTATTTCTCCACATATTCGACAATTGGCCTACCGAATATTGATGCACTTTTAACATCTAAAATACCCAAACTGAATCGATAAGACCACAATTGGTCGTGATAGGCTGTTACAGTATCAGGACAATAAACACAATTAACATTTGTAGGTGTCGGGCTTACCTTGTTGCCTTTATCGAAGAAAAGTTGTAAATATGGCGCATTTTCGTTTTGCAAGTGTCCATCTTTGACGCGCACTCAAACAATACTGAATTAATAATTCATTGAACGTTCTATTTTTTGTAGAGTTTAGTTCTTTATGATTCTAAAATAGCTGACATTCAAAATGATAATGTCATAGTTTTTATTAGTAAAAGTTTAAATGAACCCACCTGCTGCATCAAGTACAGTGACCCCCCTGTGGGTCATTTCAATTATTTGATGTAACTTGAAAAAAACATTATAACTTTTTTACGATTATGTTTATTTTTATTTTAATATTACCGACAGCTAATACTTACCAAGGATGTACACAACACAACCTCTCAGCTTAATTGAGTTATGAATACTGACAATGGTGTCTGACATGGTGGAACCTGTAAACTCCCACAACGCAGTAGATACGTATCTAATGACCCTAGCACGCAACATGCTAACATGTATTAATTATACTCTAGCCAATTCAGAACACTATTAAGATGCAGCAATGAGTAGAATAATCAATAGCTCATAACAAGATACCGTATCAATTTGTATATACCCGGAACTAAATTACAAATACGTTGTACATCTTGGTATATATTACAAATGTGATGAGTCAAATATTTCTCCTCTATTTCTTCAAATAAAGACTTTAAACTTTAGTAATTACTCCTTGGTATTCTAAATCATCCCAGAAATTTGAGTACATAACCTACATTTGACCAAAATATGCTTATGAAATGTCTGGTTGTAAATAAATAAAATCTATTTTTCTCCATATCTTGATCTTTGTTCAAGATTGTTTTTGAGTTAATTAAGCACGTATAATGTATGTATGTACTAATGAAATTCTTTCATTTGGTATTGGGAGGTAATTATCCATGGGTGGTGTTAAAGATACATTTGTAGATAGCTCTAGTGCCTTTGAATATTATTAATATTTGTTTAATTACTAAGTTAGTCAGAGAGATATCCACAAGATTATTGAAATGAATTTTTTGGGGGTTTGTTTATTTTTAAACTTGAGGGAAATTAGAATCATAATATACAGGATAGGGATTCTAAATCCGGAATATATATGGATAATGTATATTACAATTTATATCCCATAATTGATTTATACATGTACAAATATTTTGTTCTTACATGACGGGGTCCATAATGCATTCAACAACTCAAGCCGACCACATCCAACTTCAACGTGGCCCTGAGCCTAACACAGGCCTTGATGAATAACTCCATGTCCATGCCACGGGAATGGAAGCCCACAAGGAGACAACAGTGTTTATTTGACTCTCTCTCCAAGATGACCACACATAGATCGAACGACCTAGGAGACCACATTTGCCTTGCCAAGGACATAAAGGTGTTGGGAGTGTTGGTTTTTCCAGAAAACCTACGGTTCCAAATATCCAATTTGGACAAACTGCACTAATTTAACATTTTTAGTATGCCATCAGATCTGTAAACATAAATCAAAGCTTTCCAGTGTCTTTATCAATGGAGTAATTTGTGCCCTTTGGTATCTGCCCGGCATGGATGCAGACAATAATGGCCGTACGGAGTTCTTATTGGTAGGACATTGAAAGGAGTTTGTATTCTTAAATATAATGTTTAGTCAGTTTAAGATGATGAGCATTCCTGTATACATATAGATCTAAGGTTTGCTAAGAAGTTGAGGTCTAGCCTTGTTTGGGAACTTAGTCTTTTTGAAACTGTACACATACAGATAATCAAGGGTATACTATTGGATATTTATATCACTAGAGATTCCTTTTATACTATTTCAATTATATTAAAAACCTAATTGAACATAAAAAGCATTGAAAAAAACAAAACAACATGTGTGGTCATAAAAGATTAAGAGTACGCATGTTGATTTGTTGCAGAGTTATAATCGTAAGTCCCTGTTTGAGTCAGAGTGAAATTGAAAATCGACATCGGAATAATTATTGCCAATCTATTTGCTTATTTCCGTTTCCCTGCCGTTACAGTTTCTTGTAGATACCCAATCACCCAAAGCTTGCTGAATAATGACATTTAATAAAAAATAATTTATGGACCAATTTATGCTGATTTTTCGTTAGTTACGAGTACACCTCTAATATCTTTTTTTCTCGTCAGTCAATGTCTTAAAATACTTGCATAATAAAGTTTTGCTTAAACCAAGAAAAAAATTATATAGATGCCTTCATTCAAAGTTTTATAAAATAGTTACTTAAAAAAAAGCTGTTGATTTTATCTGCTTCCTATTAGTTTTCTGTATTCTGATTGGTTGACTTATAATTTGATGTTATTAAGCTGTGAACAATTCCCAACTTTAATCCGGAAGAATCTGTCTACAGATTTTGGCCATATCTGGATATTTCTTTTTTTATAAGGAAAGGTTGCAAAATATAATCAACGTAAAGACGTGTCAAATATTATGATCAATTCTACACGTGGTTGTATTGCTTTTCCTACGGAAAAGGGAGTATAAGAATGTTGGAGCAACAAACAAAAAGGAAATGTGTGTACGATCTCTTCCACCCTGGTGTCAATGCCGAAAAGACTGCACTGACTGTTGACATTTCTATCCAGACTACTTAAAACATCAATTTGCCCATTATATCCACATAAAGCCAAGAAGATACAAAACTTATGCAGCAATAGTATGGATTCTTAGATTTTGCAGTATGGAACCTCTGGGAGAAGAATATCTATTTCACCTCTCATACAAATTTTTCACTCCCTACGAGCGGTCATCATGAAAGCATGGTACGTCATGGACACAGCCTTCATCGTGAAGATATGTTACTTGGCGTGTTTAGACTTCTATTGCTTGTGAAGGAAGACATATTTAATAATAAATAAAACTAAATAAAGAATTCAAACGTATTGCAAATTGTTTTTGAGTCGTCTTTTCACGATTTCATAAAAATAAAGTTTTTATAAATAAGTGAGGGCACTACAAGTATTGAAAAATAAACTATTGACATAAAAATAAAGATTTTTTAATCTTAGAAACGTCTCCCTTTTGTCTTTTCTTATTAAATTTGCTACACGCCTCTTTTTGAATAGATATGCAATACCAGACAGCCATTTTATATACTTTAATATATTTCTATTTTATTTGTTCCATACTTCATCACTCTTCCCCCCGTGGAGTCGGCCAAGGCTATAGCGTCACTCAAATATATATAATTGATAGTAATGAAAGAAATCGTTCATCAAGAGTCAGCAACCTTTAAGGAAATTAATTACTGATCGATTAATAATTGTCTAGACGGCTCTAATTGGAACAAAAATACAAACAACGAACAAGATAGATTCTACTAAAAACACAAATAATTACTATTGAATTGAATAATACCCCTATATGGACAATATAACGTAAGGGACATGCAATATAAGATTAATGATTGGATTGAAAAGAAGGGACAAGGCTAAAAAAACATCAGGGGTGCCAACTGGTTATTGTATCACTTAATTAGTAGTACAAATATGTGTGTACACGGACCGTACCATGATCATGTATTTCAGAAATAAGTAAAGATAAGAAGCAAGACAATTAATTTAAAAAATAATATTAGTTATAGATTTGGAAAAACTCACAAATTATCCTTTTGTGTGAGATGTCTTTAGTCGGCCAATCTTTAAATATACAAATAAGTTCTGCATAAGTCATTATCACTAAATAAATAATTGCATATAATCAAATGGTACTAGGAAAACTGCCATGGATGAAAATTGCCAGTTAGGAAAATTGCCCGTATTTTTTTTTCAAATTTCATGATGAATCATAACACATTATAAATTTACTTAACATTATTTATGACAAATATTTAAACACATTTGTTTGTTCCATCCCACAAGGGATGTATGAATAATATTATTGCAAATAAGCATGTTAGGGCCCTTTAAAATATGGTTGAATACTTTCTACCATCATATAGGCCATTGTCCCGGGGGAAGTGTAGGATTGTTAAAAACCACAGCCAATACAACCAGAAAATCTATAAACCCACAAACTACATCAAATCCTTTGGGTTGGCCGGGGTGTCAGGGGCGATGTGGGATGGTTAAAAACCCCCTTGAAGCATCACATACATCCAAGGAAACTCTCTAGTTACGCCCATGCCAATTCGAGTGTGAAGGGTATTCAACCATATTTTAAGAGGCCTTAAGCTATTTATTCCCCCCTCCTTACCAATCCTTTGATCAATTGCGTAAATGATTGGATAAAATAGTAAGGAAATTGTATTACAGGACAATTTTCTCCTTTTTGCTCAAAAAATCAAATGTATTATTTTTGGAGAATACAGAAAATTATTCGCTACAAAATGTCGACTCAAAGTCTTCGGCCATATGCAATGCGAGTTTGCTTGATGGTAGAGTTTCTCAACAGATTTTTGGCGTCCGTTTTGCCATAAATCCCAATTTAAGTTAATAAAAACAATCATAAAATCTATAAATTTAAGCAAATCATGCATATTCTTAGTCTAATTTATTTTTATTCTACGATTGTAATACAATAATTTTTGCAGGTTGTAAGAAATTCACTTGCGAGCCGTACTTTGCCCGTTGGTCAGCTGTTGAAAATATTGAATTTATGGGAGGATTTAATCCATCCTGTCGATGTACACTTTAAGCCTGTAATAATAAACTTAGCATATCACATTAATGGATAAAATATTGGAAGATCCTCTCACGCAGCCTTTTTTTTGTCAAAATATACAAGAACTACCACGTTTTTGACCAAATACATATATATATGGGGTGATAATCTTAAATTCAGAAAAAGTTTAGACCTTAATATCTTGGCAATCCTAAGATCAATCCTTATGAAAGTGTGCTCATTTGAGTTGACAAAACTGTATATGTAAAATAAAAAAATCTTTGATAAATGTGCGCATAACCCTTTTCACTTCGTGCAGGCTTACACCCTTGAGGCAGTTGCCAACATGGACATGGCGTTCATCATGAAGGCCTTTGCCACGTTCAGGGCAAGGTGGGATACTCTAGTTGAAATTGTTTGTGGTGGATTCGAAATATTGACTAAACTAGAAAGTCTGTCATGCAAGAGCAAAAAATTCATGAATACTTGAATAAAATTTGAGAAATAAATTGGTTTGACGACAAGTTATACACTTTTTTAATTTTGATTCATTCAGTGACCGACTTATCATAGAATAAAACACTAAAAGTCAACATTTCAGAAAATTTAGTAAGTTGTAACCTATATTTCAGTACTTATTTGATAAATCTACCTTGCTTATGAACTAGTTATTTTAGACCATATCTAAATAAGGGATCATGATCTGGAAATTAAAGGGCCTTGTACCAAAATCAAATTTATCCTTTTAGCTACTCTTTGGATTGGATGCTGGTATGTATTAGAGTTCCATCTTGCTGAAAGCTTTATTTTTTCGTTTGGATACGTTGGCCTCAAACCAAAAAAGAACCAGTGGCTTCAAAAATATGAAATGTAATCAGCCGTCTTCATACAAAGACACTCCAGGATAACAACCAAGGAGATCTTTTCTCCTTTACTTGAAACCCCTACCCAAACCATAAAGGATCGGCTATTCACCCATTTTTGCAACAGTTTGGAGGTCTAAGGAGACACTTTTGAATAAGGAGGCCAAGGTTCAGTCGTTTTTTTGGTTGAATTATTTTTCTTCTCATCCAAAGACAATGGACCCTCTCCGCTAACAAAGTTGTAATAAATTTTGAATTCTTTCAAAACACATCATGTTGGACTTTCTGACCGTAACAAACTTGAGAGACACCATTCTTAGTATGGATGATTCGACTCATCGAACTCCTTGACACAATGATATCCTTTGCCATTTTTGCTATTGATCTGTACGGGTTTTCCAATAAATTATAGCTTTAACTTTCCGTATGTTTTCCGGATTGCTAGTTGACCTTGGATGACTCCTTCTGGGCTTTTCATCAATGATGCTAGTCTCTTGAATCATTTTATTATATATTTTTACAGAATTGAGACTATTTGAAGGTTGTAAAATTCGAAATATTTGGTGTGCGGGTTTACATCACCAGTACGATTTTCCAATGTTTTTCTTAACGAATGCATCTTGACTAATAAAAATAACTTTAATTGCATTCATTTTATAGCAAAAGATAAGAGTTTAACTCGGATTGTGTTACAATTACAATCTAATTGCAAAAAGGATACTTTTTCCCCGAAATATTACACATAAAATCATAGAGGTTTAAGACTTTTTGACAGCCCTGTTTGATCGTTCTCCTTCAATTTTCCAGTTTTAAAATCCCACCCTGTAAATTCTTATTAGATTTTATTTGAATCAAACTCTCTGAGTTCAATTGTTTCATTATTTATATGTAAAAATACAAACATATATCTTTGTTTTCCAAATAACAAAAAAAAAAAAACATAAAACTCCTGCCAAATGAAGTCCAAAAATGGAAGTAAATCTTCAATATAAATAAAGTCATGATTGTTTTTCTTCTTGTTATTATTGCTCCCCCCCCCCCTCTTCATGTCATTTTCCAAATATGGCTTTAGACTTTTTATGGAAATGGATATTTAAAAAAAGGGAGAGATTATTAAAAAAAAAAACAATTTGGGAAATTTTAAGTATATTTCAATATATATGATAATTACAAACCAATTTGTAGCTTCTAAGAAGTTTGTGAAACATGTGTTAGTTACGTAGGAGTTTTTATGATATATTTTTAGGGTGGGCATATACTGATTGTTCACAAAATAGTAGGGAAGGCTGGGGAACGTTGTAACACGGGACAGTTAAAGCTGCCTCACTTTTTTTTTTTTTTTTTTTTGTCAAGATTTAAAAAATTATAACCAAATAAAAAAAGTTTATTTCACACATATAAATTTGAACAGATAAGTGTTTCATTATTTCCAGTTGCTCCCACATTTCATTCGACGTACGTATTGCCTTTCTACTTCGTTGCATACAGTGTGTGCAAACTATCTGTACTGCCACTCTGGCCTGCTCGCTTGGGAAAACATTGGCTCTTAGGGAGTTGATTTTTTTGGTAGATAGCTTTTTGAAACTTGCACCAGCTGGAAAAAAAATGAGTCAATTGACTCATTATTTGGAAGAATATGAAAGCCCTTCTTAGAATCTACTCTGGGAGCGGTGACCTGGACATGCTATGGACCAAAATGAAGCCCTAAATCGACATGGTGGCAACGTGTATGCCTTACACTTGGCAGCAGGACTTGCCTCCCGTCACACCTCGAAAAAAAGTCTCATTTAGCTCCAAGACAATTTTGACAACTTTATCTTGCCGGACCTTTTGCAAGAAAATCCACCAATCTGAATCTGATCGTTTTTTTTGTGTGTGGGGTGCAATCGATGGACAAATCAAAATGAATTTTTTCATGTTTTCAGATTCCCATTCAAGCCTAATATCTACTGTCTAATTGATGGAAATATTCCTTAAAATTTGTTTTTGTCAATATCTATTTTCGACTGCAAACGAACGTTTGTTTTTAATCCAAAAAATGATATCAACAGAGTGTATTTGCATAAAATATTTATTATATTAATTTATGGTTATTATTGTTTAATTATCCAAAAAGGACAAAAGATTCGGAATATATATGGAAAAATCACAAAAACTCTCTATTTTATTACATAATTAGCATTTATTAACAGTCCACGTTTTGCTTCCGAACCCTGTATATACAGGGTGGGTTATTGAAATCTGAACATTTATTAATTCCATAATTCATGAAGGTTGAGTGATTGATGTTAATTTGTATTTCGATATATTAAAGCATAAATAATTGGATACACAACAAAGCATACTTGAACTCTTTAGCTTACATACCAGTCGAGAAAATGACACTTTAATGTAATCGACGAACTTTCATTAGCCAGGACCACCGTATACGTCGGCAGCAAGTCCAAAACGTTGTAGATGAAAGAAGGCTCTGTCAAAAATGACAAACTGGACCTAGAAGAGTTAAAGAAAACAGACCAGGATAATCTTCTCTAGACCTTGAGGGTCCATGCAAGATATCTTGAAGTTTCACACCAGACTGTCTAGAGAGCTATCAAAAAGTAGGTGGAAAGATCACTGTGATGGAAGAGAGACTAATTTAGACGCCAGTAATGAAAAAACCCATCTTCTCCGTTACAAAACTCTTTAAAGACTCTTTGGAGATCTTTTTAAGTCGTACTCTTTTTGACACATTTGCCCCCCCTGCCCCTACAGGAAACCCCCCTCCACTACACTTCTTGGGTGCATGTCAAAGGGGGAAGGCCTGCAGTGTCTCTTATCCGAAAACTGAGGCCCTTAAAGTCACTGTCAGCCAGCACTGGTACGCCATGACAGATTACTATATCAGCAGCAGGTGTCAGCCTTCTGCTACCACCTTGAACCCATCATTGCCACACACACATCTATTTATACTATTTATTTATTTTTAAATTTTAATGTTAAACTCTGTACCAATTGTGTTACGGTCAAGATCATCTTACTGGAAGCCAAGACATGATCAACACTTTGGAAGCAGAAACTAAATCGAAGCCAAGCTGAAAATAAAGAATTTTGTTCCAAAAAGAAATATTTTTATTTTAATCCAGTTGCTATGGTGTTGATTTTAACCGTTTACTAAAAAAAGAAAGTTTTATTTTTTAGTTCACTAACTGCGTTATAAAAAGAATATCCCCTAATGTAGGATTTAAAAATTTTATCGTGATGAAAAAGTTGGAAAGCAATGTCCTTGATAAGGAGAGCAAAACTTTCAATAGCCGAGATAGAGAACACATCAGAACCTTAAAATATTGGCATTGAGAATCAGTACTAATAACCAGTGTTGGGTACTCGAAACTTGCAAATCGATTTATGTTTGAGTCCACATTTTACAGAATTGCGAATCGATTTAAGATAGAGTCCACATTTTACAGACTTGATAGTCAAGGGAATCACACAATCAATTACTACTTGACTCGATCGACCAGCAAATGAAAAGCTACTACATACTAAACTATATTATAATTATGAACTTGAAATAAACTAAAATAAAATCTGAGTACTTGAACTAAACTTGATATAAATGTTAAAGGATTTGTAATTATTAGTAAAGACCTGTAACTCGACTTGATTAAACAATTAATAAAGACTTAAATTAATCTTTAAGGCTTAGAAGTACCCATTATTTTTAGAGGTACATATTTTATTTTTTTCAATTTTTAAAGAGTAAAATTTAAACAATTTCCTTTGTGAGGACATTAATTTAAAAACATCAACTCAAAATCCTGCTTGGCACAGCTTTAATTCAACATGTGACCCCTCAGCGCTAATCATTATCTCAATATGAGGCCTAACCCCTTGCAGACCATTAAAATGTTGATAGACTAGAGCTTGGTACACTCCTTCTTGATGGAAGCTTCTAGAGACTGGACACTCCTGTGAAGAGTAGGTCACACCATCTCCTACAGACTTGCCTAGATAGAGTAGTTATAGGGAATCACGTCGGGAGATGAGGACGGCCATATGTTGAGGTTCCAAAAGTAAGCCCAGAACGTTTCTCTAGCCCAAGGCAGCACTTTTTTATTCTGAGGTTTGATGCAAGCATCTGCATAGAGCCGCTCGTTCCTCTCCAGAAAAATGGGTGGTCGGACTTTGCCTGTGCTGGCTATTTTTTTTTTTTTTTATGAAGACATGTCTCACTGAAGCAGAGAAATTGTCTGGAGGCTCGCTTGTAATGTCGCAGCTGTTCTGCTTATTCACAATGGCATCAATGGTGAAAATTTTTGTTGCTCTTGAGATAATTAAGAATCCTCCTTTTCTTTTTCCAACCGTCTCAGGTTGTTTGGTTCAGAGATAAGAAGTCATGTTCTCCTTCCCCGTGATTGTGCACCAATGTCATTCCAGATAGAAAATAATAAAATGTGTGTCAAATATTCATAAGAACCGGAAATAAATCCCAGTACTATTACTGGAAAATATTGAAGGACTTGAGCTTATCAGCAAAGACTTGCGACTCGACTTAATCAAACAATACAAAGACTTCAAATGTACGACTCGAAAGTAATTTCAATTTCTTTAACTTTCTTTTCTAAAGACACGAACTGGAGTTGATAAGAAAATTATAAGACTTGAAAACGGCTGTGAATTGTAATCAATGACTTGAAACTCAACTTGATCATAAATCAAAGAATCCATATTTGAATTTGACTAGAAATCTGGGATTTGCGACTCGTCTTGGAACGAAAATTATTTAATATTTCCAATCTTCTTTCCTATAAACACGAAATAGACTACATTAATATCTTGGACTTGTGAATAAAGACTTGGGACTAGACTGGATCACACAATCTAAGACTCTAGCCCTCACTATGACCCGAAAGCTAACATTTACGACTCAACATTGACTCGGAAGTGATTTCCATTTGTTTCCAAGACACAAACTGTATTCAATAAAAAGGACTTGGATTATTCTTGCACTTGTGAGTAAAGACTTGAGACTAGACTTGGACTTGTAATGCCTTTGCTAATAACTATGTCTTTTTTCTACATATATATGAATTTGGGAATGTTTAATTTGTCTTATGTACATCATAGTTGGTGTTCGTACTCCTATTTACGGGTAGATATTTGATCCCATTTAGTATATATGAGTGGGTAAATATATATGCATGAACATTGATTCAAGGCCAATCCAAATTAAATACATGGATATGTACATTAGGAATGCCTAAAATTGAAGTTGACTGATGACTACTAATGTATGTACGTTCATAATATGTTTTGTATAAGCCTAAAACGCTGGTCAAATGAACTATTAAAGTTACTCTTAGCCCTATGCATCATGCTGATGGATCCATCAATCAAATCAAAATAAGACACATGATGTCACAACTTTGAAGGGAGAAATTACAAATATATTTGTCAAAAAAAAAATTCAAGGCATATTTAGTCATTTCTACTCCATATATGTACATATATATGTAATGACGATGATATATGTATGTCTGTTTTTTTTTACTCTTAACAAACGATATTTCTAACTAATGATGTTATTTTTTTTTGTTTGTGACAAGTCGCTTTGTATATATAGCCATGTTTATTATTATCATTGTTATTTTGTGCATAGAGGAGATGGGGGTGGTTGCAACATCAAGAAGTTTTGGCCACACGGGATACTTGCTATATTTTCTTCCTATTTCGGTCGTTTTCCGTAAGATTATATATCCAACATGTTGGTCTGTACTTGATTCATATCTTGAATACCTAGTAATTTGATCTCATCCGCATTCTCTATTACCACTGTCAATCGAGTTATCTTTTATATTATAAAAGTAAAGTATGGTAGCTCATAGACGCTTATAACTACATGCAATGACGTGCAGTGTTGATGGTTTTATATAATTATACATCACATCAAGCATGTTTTTGATTCAGAACATGACTCTAAAGAGGTTTTAGAATGTGAACTGATGCAAAAGCAAATTTAAGTTATGGGAAATAATGTATTCTAAAAAATAATCCTCGATACATGGTTTATTTCTGCAAATATTGCAAAATTTATGTAAAAAAAAATTCCATAATTTGTGTACACTATATTACAATGTTGTAGTTTAAAATTTTAAGTACAAAGGACAGCCTTTTGGGATTCTTTCCAAAAATTTGAAAATTGACGTTTGATGAAAAAATGAAACAAATAGAGAAAAAAAAAGTGAAAGAAACTTTTTATTCAGCTCACTAAACTTATCAAAAAATACAATCTAAAATGCCCCTACGACTTTTTTCCATCCACTTATGTGCTGTTAAGACTTGCGGAGTCAAATCAGCTTGGAGTAATGTAGCAAATAAAATAAAGTGTTTCTGTCTCCCCTATTTTATATTTAGTAAAATACTCGGAACATATAATAAAGAATCCATGTCTATAAAGAGCATTAATTAAAAGCGTGTTGAAATGAGTTTAAAAGAGAAATGACAGTTTCCAAAGACATAAAATGGATCGAATTTTTAACTTGATGTCATTTAAAAGAAATAAAATTTTAGTATAATATGTTAGAATGTCAAATAAGAATTTGTGGATTGATATGATTTTTCTACATATTTACGGAGTGTGTAACTATTAGTGTTGGTCTCGTGGGGTATTTTTCGAACCCTACACGAACTCAATTGAATCGTAAAAGAGAAGAAGAGGAATACTATCAACATAGACATCAACCAATCTTTGATTTATTTCATAACTTAGATTCTTGATACTAGTTTAGATCTCAATATCTTTGAAACCCTGAGATGTACGTATATGAATCTGTACTCATCAGATTCAGCTGATAAAACTGTAGAAGATAAAATACAAAATCTTTAAGATGGGTATTATTGTGTGCCTCCGTGAGAGAGCACGCCAAAGGACCCAAATAACTACATAAATAATTATGCTGGAGATAATAAATTGATGCAAAGAGATTCGATGTCATGCTAGAATTTGAAATCGGTTAGGTTCATTTATATTGTGTAATTGGTATCGGATTTATTCCAGAAAAACCAAGATTTTTAATACCTTTAAGCTTTTGGGAAAATGAAATGTGGCTTAATAGCTTGCTGGATCTGTAGACCTTTGACTACTATGTGTTGGATAGAGAGTCCAGTAAACGTGAATATAACACTATTGCCTCCTTGCATGCTTCCATTTCAAGGCAATGGCCAACATGGAAAATGAGTTTCTTCATCAAAGCTTATGCTAGGTGCAATACCAGTTTGGAGACTGTAGTTGAACTCGGAAGGGGTGTGTTTGAGTGTGGGACTTAACTATGGATCCCTACTTGTATAAGAAATTTTTTTGTGAAATTCTGCATTAATTTTCGGAAATAAATTGAAGTATACATTTTCCTTTAATTTCGGGTTTTATAATTCACTCCCTGTTTACTTGTACATGCATGATCTGTGCTTCATAAACTATGTCATGTCGGTATGTAAAACTAAAATAAAGCAAAAATAAACGTGGTCATCCAGACAGTTTGAATAATATTTGAGAGAAGAACAGATTAGCTCTCATGACGTGATATTAGATCAGTTGCAAGCAATTGTGAGACGAAGGCAAGGAACAAAAATCCAACTTCGTATATGTATAGCAAGTACATGCACTTTTTCAGGAGCTATAAGCCAGCCTCAGTGACCCAAACCCTCTGGGATGAAGACACCCTTGATCTTCATTTCCGAGGGTATGTAGGTCAATCAACGTGTATATCTGGTCATGTAACAATCCCAAGTACTCTCCTAGATCCAGAAACAGCACAAAGAAGGGTATTACTGTTTCCAGCAGGACGGAGTACTGAAAAAGTCTGTGCAAGAGTGCCAATTCACATTCCGCATAGGACAACTTGTCGGAGAAGACCATCCGTACAGCGTGTAAAGCCGTTCTGAAGCGTCTGAGAGTTAAGGCAAATGGAGGATGTGGAATGAACTGACAATCATTTTGAAGGAAATTTTAGGCTGATTGCCATGGTATACAAAGATGTTTCGAAAAAATACAAATTTGTGTACTTTCTTGACTGTGGAAGTTATCCTATGAGTACTGGGTTATCTTGTAGACTAAAATTACTATGATGTCGATTCTTAATTCTACTTCAAGTCAAACAAGGACTTATAAGACCTGAGCAAACCCTCCCATCCCCTTTCTTTCTTGCATGAGTCAACGACCTAATCCTTAGTTTATACTTAGATATTATCTTCTCCAGAATTAATAATAATGATAATACTTTTAAAGAATAAAAAAGTATGTTAAAGCTTTAGCAACAAATGTAATTCCCACTTTCTAGGACATATTTTATACACCTCTACGCATAGTGATTGTAGTAACCCACATCTATTGAAGCAGTCAAACTGACAGAAGAACTAAGATTTCGTCAATTCAATGAAAATGAAAAAAACCTTGACTTGACTCATTGTTCAAAAACTCATACTTGATAGTCATAACTCAAATCCAACCCTAATAACTATTTTCGAATTTTTTCCTCTATAGATAGACGCATGTTATTAATAAAAGACAAATTTATCAACATATCATATATTGATTTATTTTTCTTTCAATTAAATTAGTGATTAATTAACTATCTATCATAAAAAAAAAAAAAAATCCTCATTGACCCCGACGTGATTTGAACACGCAGCCTTCTGATCTGGAGTCAGACGCGCTACCGTTGCGCCACAGGGCCAGTTCTCTAAATGAAATTTTTTGTAAATACATGTATTAAAAAATTTGCAAAGAAAATGTGAATGAATATTGCATGGACATTTATGTAGTCATTTGCCCATATAAGCCTTCCTAATAACCATCATCGATCCATCTTTACAATTTGTTGTTCTTATTTTCCAAATCAATAAATCATTCCTTTTTTTTAATGTTGTCATACAAAAAAAATATATATTTTATCCAAGACATTTACAAGCACTATAGCCATATTTGTAATAATGTATATCCAGAAGTTGGTCCACTATTCCCTATATAAATCTAGGCACCAAAACTTACCTATGTAACAACAACTACAAATAATAATAATCTTTTTATATATAAATATAATATCAATTGACCATAAATAGTAATCATCAAATATGAACGAGTTCATATCTTAAATTTTAATCAATGTAATGTAATAATGACTTATAGACTTTATTTTGTAGTGATGTTCTTCTGCTTATTTGTCAAACTCGAAAATAAAAGCTTGAATTAAAGATAGTGGAAAATTAGTTCTGGTAACATACCTCAAAGTAGTCCAAAATGTAATAATTAAAACTCCGCTAACAATAAATTATTTTATAACTGAAACACAGACTCGTTTTTGCTTTTCCTTATTTCGGCCAATACTGATTGAATGGAACAATGACCTGGCATATTAATTCTGGTCCATCCTATCCTTTGTTTTGTAATTTAAAGTGTTACTGAGATTGTATAGAGGGTTTCTCAGTACCCCCTTAATGTTTTATTATTAATATATTTATCACTACTCATAATGGAAGTATTTTTTTGTTGTTGCTATTTTGAAGAGCCTAAGGAGGGGTTGTGTAGCATACTCACGATTGGATGAGTAATTTTATCATTAGTAACAGCATTATTTATGATGCTAAGAATAAATTTCTGATATTATTAGGGATACCTATTTTACCTCTGGGTTTAATGGGCCATTCGCCCCCACGGATCTCAAATATACATTGAGGATGTCGTTCGATTGGTTTAATTCCTTCTATGGTGATGATGTCGGCTTATACATGATGTTTCTCCACCTGCTTTAATGTTCCGAGGATAAGCAATAGTATGTTTTCTCTTATACGAAGGAAAAATAATGTTAACTGCTTTGGAATATACAAAACACATATTGAAGTTGCAACTATACTAGATATGTAATATTTGCTATAATAAATGACCTTTGTTGCCAATTGCTCTAAATTTATATATCCCCATAACTATATAGAAGCTTGTGGTATCCATTTGGATTTCATACTCTCGTTAACTTCTTGCACTAAATATCGAGTGGTTCATAATAATCTGACAACTTTTTTTAAACTCCAACAAAAAATAACTTATTTATTAACAATCGAATTTCAACAAAATTAATACTATAAATAGATGTGTGTCTGATCTCTCTTCATCATTAGTGTAGCCGCCCCTAGCAGTAATGATGGCTTTCAGGTGGCAGTAAAGGACTGGGACCCTCTACAGATACATGGCGTCCCAGTGCGGGCTTATAGTCCTTTTGAGGGCCTCGGTTTTTTGGATGAAGGAGACTGTTGGCCTTCCCCTCGACATGGACCCAAAATGTATATGCATCAGGGCTAAGGGGGTGGGTCAAAAGTGTCAAAAGAACACAAAAGACTCGTTTAAAAAAGTCTTGAAACGAAGGAGATGGTTTTCTTTATTTGCTGGTGCCAAAAGTGGCCTCTCCACACTCACAAGCCTCTTTCCACCCACTTTTTTGATAGGTCTGGTCAGTCTGGTGTGAACCCCCAAGATCTCTTACAAGGGCCCTCATAAACATTACAGAATTGGCCTTGGCTGTGTTCTTTAAGTTTCAGGGTACAGTTTGGTCTGGCCTGTTTTCTTTAACTTTTCCTGGTCCAATTTGGCCTTTTGACAGATAAATTCTTCTTTTACATCCTTTTGGACTTTCTGACGGAGTAAACAGGGATCTTGCAGAAATGGAACTGCTTGTAGTGTGCAAATATAAATCCGTCTTTCACGTTGAAGTGTCATTTCCTCGACCAGAACGTAATCTAAAGAGATCAAGTTTTTTTTTACTTTTACATATCGAAATATGAATTAATTTCAGTCACTCCACCTACATACATTATTGAATTTGTAACTGTCCAAATTTCAATGAACCACTCGGTACATACAACTTAAGAAACTAACTCTACTATGACTTGAAAAAGACCTGTCTCTAAATGGTGTGCACATTACTAAATAATCATAATAATTCTAATATTTTATCGATAAATGATTAAGAATCGTTTGAAAAAACACATAAAATAGCGTCCATTAGGGAAAAAAATCTTTATTTTTATGGAAGACTATTTATGAAGAAGGATTTATAGTCTATTAAGATAGCAAGAGGAAAAAAATTTATGTATAGAGTATTTAACATGACTTGAAAATAGGAGAGAGAAAGAGAATAATGGCCTTAAAAAAGAAGACTTGATTAGCCGAATCTTAATTGAGCAATTATTTTATTCTTCCTATAAACTTATGTTTTTACATTAGATTGGCTCTGAAAATGTTTTGGGCATGGTTTACAACTTTCCCCGTACATTTTCTTTTCTCATTGTGTCTATAAATTGGAGACAGCCTAAGTGGAAAGTTACGGGTAATATTCAATCTTTGCAACTTTTTAATAATACGACGAGAATTTCAAAATTTATATATCATTGGAGTAGACAAAATGCGATCCAGATTAATTCCAGATATTTATCCTTCAGTCCATGGATCAACTCCGAGTCACTCCAATTCCTTATCTAATATATATATATATATACAGTTTGTGTATGTCTTCTACGGGTTTCCACACCGTTTGACCAGGAGATTGAAACTTTGCATGGGGCCACTTTTGAACCTTGTAAAAAATTGTTGTTTGGTGCTTAAGAAGACTAGATAAGGGGTTGGTTGAGTGTTAAATCAAAAAGTGACGGGCGTCATAAAAAAAAATGTAATTAAGGACATATTATATATTTATAAAAAAAAATTGGGGAAAAAGGATTGCGGGTAAATTTTCGCTTTTATATTCAATTTGTGAAACATTTTTTTTCTATCATTTTTGCAAATTTATCAAGGGCTATTTTTTTATGAAAATAAACATGGTGAAAAAAAGCTCAAAATCAGTAGGTAGTTAGCCAATTTTCCCCAACTATTGAGGACTCATTGTGTAAAGAATGTTGGGAGTTCGTCTCTTACAGAATACAAGGAAAGAGTTACCGTGCGTTGCTCGGGCGAGTGTCATGTTATTCTTACAGTCACAACAGTGAGGGCCTGTACATTATATCAAATGTATTATTATGCATTTAAAAAAAATTGTAATTTAAACACAAATAACATACCAACATAAACTTATTTAAGAAAAAAATTGTCATGATGATAATTCCATCTTTTATTTTTGTCAAAAATTGCCAAATCGTTATTCTCGGATTATTCGAAGAGCCTCGGAGGACTATTTCAAGGTCTAAGAGATCATAGGGAGGACTCTAGGAAGATCAGGGACGCAGAGTTCATTGATAAGGTGAAAACCATCATTGACTGATTCCAACGAGGTCTTTTGTCTCAATTGGAAAGGAATTTGAAGTCTGTGACAATACAGTTGAGGCATGTGCTAACGAGGATTTCAAATGTCATTCTTACGAGATCCAGCCCTGATCCCCCTGAAAAAATGAAGCATTTTTTTTTTTTTACTTTAAAATTTAGTTTTTGAAATTTTTTTTCCTTATATCAAATTGCTAAATTTTAACTATTATTATAAATATTTAAAAATAGACGTCGTAAATTTGTACTAGCATCGCATTGAAATCGGCATCAAGATTTTTTTAGAATCGGCCTATCACTACTCTCATCACTAATAAATACTTTATTTGAAGAAGCATAACCAGTATAATATGCCTGAATAAGTATATTTATATATGTTATGTCATAAAGGGTCATCTATTGATTCGTTAAATGAGGCAATCAACCGGCCCTGCTTCAAAGAACAAAATAATATTTGTAATTATGTATACAAAATGGTAGGAACGATAAACAAACAATGCGAAAAAGAAAAAAAAACCTAATTGCCTAGCATGATAGATCTATCAAATAAGAAACAAAAAATCTGCATTAGGGAGGTAGGAGAGCAGAATGACAGAGAAAGAGTGGAGAGGGGGGAGGGGGGGTATAATTTAGTATCCCGGGTGTGAACTATTATAATAAAATGAAGGTTTTTACTTAGTTAGTGTTGTGTACTCGGTTGAGTCACCGATTTTTATACTAGACTCAAATGTGAAGTTATTTTCAAAAAACCAAACAAAAAAAACAAAACCATGTCCAACAACATATTTTTATTGACCAGCCTTGATTTTTATCACCAAACCTCATCTTAAAATTTGAGTTTTTACAACTTCTAAAGCTTGGTTTTCCAACGTACTGTACACCATTCATTTAAGTTGCTACTTAGTTTTAAGTAGGCTTGATTCTCATCACTAAACTTTATCGAATGTTTTGAGGTGATTTTTTAATCAAACGCAATTTAACCTACAAATAGACCCAAATTATATTTTGATCAATTTTTCAGGATATTATTATGGACTTTAACTAATAAATATTTTATTTATTATTAAGGGTTCATAAAAATTGTCGATCGAGTTAGTTCCTCTACTCGTAAAAATAGTATTTCTTAGATATCAGGTAGTGTGCAAAACTTTTGAGACAAATTTGAAAACTAAACAACTCAATGTACATTCTGTCAAAAATTACCGGGTATGGATAAATAAAACACATATTTCACATTTAATCATCAAAATTTATTATGTCACCTTCAATCCAATCCCCATTGGATGCAATACACGTATGCCAATGTTTTTTCCATTCCTCAATAAAACAAAATGTATATAACATAAGTAATATAGGTATTTTTTGGCGTGGCCTTTTGGTCCTTCCATAAATTTTGTTTTATGTATTCAATAGACTCAAAAGGGGTTCCACGGAGTGGCAATTTATGCTTAGGGAACTAAAAAAAGTCACATGGAGCTAAATCAAAAATTATGGTATTTAATCAATGATATTTATTACATCTTTAACATTAAATTCACTCATAATCGTGGCTCTGTGCACTGATGCGTTATCGTCTTGTAAAATCCACGAGTTTTTCTTCCATAATTTTGCCCGTTTTTGACGGAGTTTCTGACAAAAACGCCTGAGTACGCCCAAATAGTACTTGTTATTGATAGTTTGTCCCTTTGGAACGAAATCATGACTCTCCAGACTACATTTTGCTCACTAATTTTGTTCTTCGTCAAAATCATGGAGCACCAGGAAGGTAAACTAACTTATCCAGTTGTAACAAGCAACCTGTTTCACAAATCGCACTCAAAATTGGGATCATAATGAAAAACAGTACTAGGGACCTAGCAAAAAAATATTTTTACATCCCTAGTACTTTTATGACAGAATGTATACTGAAAAATTAAATATTATCACCCTTTTACTGGGAGGCCAGAATTGTTTTAAAATGAGGATTCATTTCTCACTAACAGAGCGTTGAAGAACTCTGGTAATAAAGAATATACTGCCATGTGAGAGACCTATATTAAAAACACTTGCAGCAGATTTGGCCACAGCCTGGAAGCCGTCATTGTCGCCAGGGGGTCTTTCTCAAGATTAATTATCCTTAAAATAATATCATTATTATAAATTAAATTAATAAAATTATATTAAATGTTATATGTTTAGAAAATTGTACATCGTACTATAATTCGTTCATTTGTGCTTCAAAACTTTTGCACGTTCGGTAAGGAAATAATACTAAGCCTAATTATTTTGTGAAAAGTAAAAGTGAAGGAATTTTTAAAGGCTAACATATGTGGTTGAAAATTATTATTAGAAATTAATGTATGGTTAGGGGGGTATGCAACAAGAACTTTTTATTTTCTAATTTATCAACCCGACTCAGTTTGATTCAAGTCCACACATTGCAAATATAAATTGGTATAGGTAGGGATAAATGGAGGCTAGACTGGTATGTTTATGTATTTATAAGTATATATCTATTTTTTGCACAAACGTCGTCAATAAATAATGATAATAATAGCAAACTCCCCCCCTCTCATAAATTGCAAATCATATTCCACTCCATCATTTTCAAGTTTTTATTTTATGTAACATTTAATGGATAGCCATGAAAAAAATAAAAATAATGATGTAATATGTATTTCAAAGGTTACTTTTATGCATTGATAGGTTGCGTGAGTATATATGATGGTATGTCCAATATTTTTTTTCTGTTCTATAAAATATTTAGAAATGCAGTTATGTTGAAGTGTTTGTGTGTATTAACTTTTAGAAATTTTTTGTCTGAGGACATTTCGCAGGGACTACTTAGGAATATTCGATGTATCACTGGTTTTTTTCTTTAGTCAAGGACAGGAGGAGCTGGGGATTTGTTAACCAACTAGGTTCTTATTGATGCTTATTAGTTTAATGCAGCGGTTCTCAACCTTTCTAGTTTCTGACCCGTTGATAACATTTGCCAAGTTGCAATGACCCCAATAATAAAATTCGTAGGGTTGATATTATTATGTTGATTTTTGAACTTCAAAAAAGTACAAGGCTATATATTTAACCTGACACATAAATTTTTTGATTCATCAAACTGGATAAATATTCCTAGTTGAGATGATTTCATTTTTTGGATTACTTGCTCCATAATATCACAAAGAATTTCGTCTCTTCTTTAACGTAACATATTCAGCTAAAAGCACAACTTAAACGTTTTATTTGGCTGCTAAGAGCAGCAACTCCTCGTCAATGCTATGAAATTTGTTGGACTTGACGATTTTGAGGAAGACGAAGTATGAAGCTACAATAACTGTCATATTTTCATTTTGGTATTTCCGCCAAAATCAAGCCTCTTTTCTATTTACATCTTTAGGCTTTGTTCTTTAAAAAAGTTAGGCTCTATAGCTCAAAATTTTGTTGAGCTCTATCAATTCATCTGACATAACTTTCTTTCAAAAGACACGTTGTGGCTTTTCAATTCCTGCTTTAAAATCCTACTAATTGTTTATTCAGTCATCATGAGCAGTATGAAATTTTACAAATTAAATTTTAGTTTAGTTTACTTTTATAATAAGACAATATTAATATTAAAACAAGAATGCAAGACAAGGACAACTTTTAAAAAGGCTTTAGGCGACTCTAGGGTTATTGTTCGGAGACTCCAGTGGGGTACACGACCCACGGGTTATGAACAATTATGTTAATGTGTAAATCCTCCTTTTCATGATGCAGATGTGGTTCCGTGATTATTTCTTTCCGTAGCCACAGTTACAAATATTCTAATAATTACAAAAGTGGATTAATTTTTTTCAAAATACAGATAATTCGAAAATCTAAGTGAAGTATACGACAAATCACTGATTATGTGTTGGTAAATAGACGACAAAGGGGTTCTTCTATGTCCACAACCTTCTCTATCTCTTTTGCTTTAGTGATGCTCTCATCATTTTCAAACTTTAGATGCGTTTTTTGGGAATATTTTTTTCAGAAGCCGTATTGATGTGTATACAAATATCGCATAAACTATTAATGCAGATGCAATTATTTCTAAAATGCTAATAATCCAGAGATTACCAATGAAAACATTCGATATGTAATTCGTCTGGTGTTTTTAGTGGTCGAGTGCCAAATCATCTTTGGAAAATGGGAAAGAGGGGTAGTTTTACCTTTTATCGCTTTCAACTTCTCATAGTCCGTTAGATGTTCACTGTGGTAAAAAATATATCGACATTTTTGTCTGTAGGTTCGTCTTTCAGTAGCTGCAGGGATGCAAGTTGTAATATTGTTTATATTACCAACACAGCTGTAAAAACAGTTAACACCCTTTTTAAGACGTTAACGCTAGATATGGATATTCTTCTATTCTGGATAATGATTCAATTCTAGTAATGAAACTTAACAGATCCATAGTTAGAAAATTGAAATATAAAACTAAATGTTAATCTATAATCTTACGTATAACTCGATTACGAATTTTTACTAATAGTGGACATATTTTGATGGTTCCTTGCGATCAAGTTTTAATTGTTTGTACTCTACAGGGATGATCTGTTTAGTTTATGACTAACAATGATATAATACTTTTGCTTGGATTTTTTTCTACATAATTTCCATGTAACTCTACATACCTCTCCCAAAAAATATTCCCATCTCTGTAACCCGTACACATAATACTCGGCATTTTTGTTTTGTTTTTTGCAAAACAATTTTTTGATTTTTTTCCACATAATCTCCATGTAACAATGCAAAACTTGGATTTATTGCCCCTCAACTGCACAAACAGAGCAATACTCGATATTTTCCATTTTCCACAAAACAATCACATCAACACACTTATATGACTTCTAGTACAAAATGGGAGACAACTTTTTGAGTAATTCTCAACAGATGTTAGATAGATGTGACTATCTTTTATTTACGATGGCTGCATTCTTCACTTTGAGGTTTATTGCTCTTCTGACCACCCTCGTATGTCTAAATGCGGATAACAAGTAGATGTGAATTGAATTAATCGACACATCACCGATCACAGAGTCCGAACAATTCATGGGCAGTGTTATTATGATAGATGAAGAAAAGTTAGGATTTTTCTGCCAATCTCCCTTTCCAATGATGTCGTACTGGTAATTTAATACATAAAGTCAGTTAGAACCAATCAATATTTTTGTCATTTTGAAAATTCTGTTGTGAGTATTCGTATTTCTTTCAGTACCCGGATAGATGCAAATATTGCAAGTGCGTATATATCTATTAGATGAGGATAATCCGCTGATACAATTTCAAATCCATTATTATGTGGATATCCTTATAAAGGACAAATCATTATTATTTACTCATCTTTATAATGCAAATTTTGTAAGGTGTAGAGTAATTCTTTTACAATATTCCCATGTAAAATGCTGTAGAACACGTAATTAGCTGCCGATTGATAAAAAAGACATTGTCATCGTCTCCACCATGATCAAAGAGTAGGAGAAGAGGATTAAGATTGCAGCATTCCTCCTCATGTGATTGTCCCTGAAGGACATTTGGGAGTAGAATCTTCCTAAAAGAAGACGATTTAAAATGTCCCCACGCGGATGAAGGTCGGAAAAGACCTCAAACACTCTCAAGAAGCAGGAAGGAACTCCTTGGTATCAGTCAACCCCCTGAAATCAGCCTTAAAGTAAAATCCGAATTTCTCAATTGCTGACTGGCCAAGAAAAGGAACAATTCCCTATCAGCGGTGTACAGGGCTCTAAAAAAGGCAGGATAAAACTATTTGACAGGTATTTTGAAGCTTCGGTTGACAAAACAGCAGATTATTAGTCCGTATGATCCTGAACCACCTAAACGGAACCTGTGGACTCATTGTGATCTTTTCTGAATAGTAGTCCTTTTCTGTCGACCCTGCCTTCAGAATAATCAGCTAGTGACATTTGGGATGTAGCAGATGAGAACCTATACGTCTCCACCTATAAACATCTTGCTTCAATGATGATGTTAGGCCTGTTATCCTTCCAACGAATATGATAAAGGTTTATGAGTACGTCAAAATTATTGACACTAAAGTTCTCCTATTGATCAAATCAATCGTTGGCAATTATCTCTATGTGTTCCAACAAGATAGAACACCTGGCCATACAGCAAAGAAACCCCAAGAGAAGCTCCAGGACAACACGATTTGTCCTGGAGAATGAATTCTGACCGACGCTGAGCCCACGCTTCAACACTCTAGACTACTCCATTTAGGCACAAATGGAGTCCAAGGCCTGCAGGAGATGTCACAACATCACCTGTGCCTTGAAAACCTTGGTCGACCGTACCTCCATGATCACTGAGTACATCCAGAAAGTCTGTAGTAGCTTTTGCAACTGCCTGGAACTCACCATCCATTCTGAGGGCGGATACATTGTCTAAAAAATGTTCTTTGGGTTTCAGTTAATAATTAATATTTAATAAACTTGTTTCCAAATTCAACCAGTATCCTGTCATGGAGTCTATTACATTGTGTTTTAAAAGGGGTTAATAATAATGGTTGGCCCATAGGTGAATACGTATATTCAACGGAGCACAAAATTTTTTTGGCAATAAAGAAAAACTAAATACTTTATAATTATACTAAAAATCCTTGACCCTCCACCTTAAAAACGAACCTTTTACTAAATAGGTGGTAATTGAATTCAACCAAAGGATTGCTTAAGGTTACAGCACAACCCTATTAATAATCATAACCATTATACGTTACTTTTCTCGCTTTTATTTTGGTTGGTTGGTTGTATTTCGGGAAGATGGATGGCCTTAGAAGCTTAAACTCATAAATTAGATTTGGATATAATTCCAAGAAAAAAAAGAAAAAACAATTAATTATATTTGAGTTATTAATCCTTCACCAAACACATACAATAAGAGAGAAAAAGAAAAGAAGCTAAACACCTTCCAAAGCGTTCATAATTAAAAAACAAAACACATCTACAACACAAATATGCATTGATTTATGCAAATATTTATTTGCATACATTTCTTGGAGGTTTTAAAAGTTTTCTGATAAGAAGATACGTTATGAAAATATCGTTTTTGGGAAATCAAATGTACCTAAATAGGTCTAAAAGCAAAATAAACGAATTTATTCGTCAATGGTCTTCAAATTCGGTGAAAGATAGGTTTTGTTACTCAAGATTCCATATGCAAAGATTCGACTCAATTAAAAATAAAATAAACAGTAAAATTTTGAAACTTTTCTTGCTCAATCTTGGCCATGTCCAATGAGCTTGGGTCCGCTTCAGTGAGACATGTCTTCAGAACAAAAATACAACCGAAAACATGGTCTTGGGAATTGTTGCCGGCACAGGCAATGTCTGCCCTCCCATTTTTCTGGAGAGGACAGAGTAGTTCAAGCTTGAGTCTGACTTCATAGCCAAGGCCTGCAAGGACTTTATGCCTTTTATAGAGGCAATTATTAGAGCTGAGGGCTCATATATTGAATAAAAATTGTGCCAAACACTATTTTCAGATTAATTTGAAATTATTATGTTCTCAGAAATCCCCATGTTTAAATTCATCCCTTTACTAAATCAGTATTGGAAACGGTAGTTAGAGTTACGCTGTATAATAAAAAAGTTACCTCCAATTTCTTATAGAACAAAAGAAAATGTACGTATGGAACACTTCAATGTTAAAGTTTTTTGACATAAAAATACGGGACAAACATTCCGTAAAATCATACTAATATCTACACATATTTACCAATAATCTTGTTTCGGATAGTAAAAAAAGTAATAATTTGACAATGTTTTGAATGAATATTATATGACAAGGCGTTTTTGTTTTTGTTTTAAGAAAATTATAGGGTTGAAAAATATTAAAATCAGGGAATCAATGGCTTATATACAAAATTAAATTAGATTTTTTAGTGTCAAAAACCAAACATTAAGGTAAGTTAACTAAAGAAGTTTTATTTTCAGTTTTGTGTTTTGGTTAAGCCATGATTTTGGTTATTTTCGATTAACGAATTAGTGATGGCTGGTCTACCGGTACTATTGTTGTAACTTTTAATAATAGTAACCTATGTAAAAATATGTTTTTATAAAGTTATTGATTGTCTGAAAAGTTTTTAGGTAAAAAGATACAACAGCATTGGGACAGTCAAATTTACCCAAAAAGTTTTGAAAGCAAAAAAGACCACAAATACGAATAAAAATGTACCCAAGATTTTGGTATTATCTCCGGACAACTAATTCTTGTTGTCCAGTATACCGGTACAAATAAGTACCACGATACTCACAAATTAAAAAAAGTACTATACTTAATTGGCTTAAGAACTTGTACTTACATCCAAGAAGACCTAAACCTTCTGCAGAAACAAGATGGCTGACATCTGGCCCTCCTCCAACATTGACCTCTACGAAATTTTCCCCTGATGTGGGGAAAAAAGTCTACATTACTGTTCCGAGTGTCTATAATTGCTGGGATAAATAAAAAAATATTTTGAAGTACGTTTTAAAAATGTAAATTGTCAATCTATAAATCATCAAAACCAGATATACTCAGAGTTGTACCAAATGCCTTATTCTTTTAGATTTTGCGCATGATACTTATAAGTATAAAGTCTATTTGAAAATGCAATCGAAATTTATGAGACTGAGCAGTAATGCATTATTCTTAATAAAGTTCCAGGCCGTATTTATCCTTGACTTATTACTCAACTACCTTTCTACCAGGTTCTACAATTCCGGAATTGTACATGAGGTGAAAGGAGGACTTCAGCGAGCTTCATACAAAATGTGCAAGGAACATCCTTTTCGTCTAGTTTAATTTATTTATAATTATTGTAAATGTGTCTTACTACAAATTCTATCCTTTGCTTTACATTGAATTTTGAACACTTATTCATTAAATAATTAATTAAGTTTGAGTGATTGAAATTAATTCATATTCCAAAGTATTAATGTATAAATGATTAGTCACAAAAAAACTAGAGATCTTTAGCTTATGTACAAGTCGAGCAAATGCCACTTTAACGTGATCGACGAATTTCTCTTCGGCGACTCTGAGCAGTTGAGTGTCTTCAGGACCACCGTCTAGCCAAAATGTTGAATGGTAAGAAGGGATCTGTACAAAAAGGCCAAACTGGACCCGAAAACTTAAATAACACAGCCAAGTCCATTCCCATCAAGTCCACGAGGGCACATGCAAGAAAAACTGTTCAGAGAGATATCAAGAAGTGGATGTAAGGAGCCTGTTGATTTTGGAGAGGCCACTTTTGACATCAGCAATGAAAGAAACATATTTAATCAGTTTTAAGACTCTTTTGTACTTTTTTTTTTGTATACTTTTGCCCACCTACAGTCCTGATGCGAACCTTTTGCAGTTTTCGTCATGCAAACTCCAAAACCTTCAAACCACTATCAGTCATCATCGGGACGAAATGACATCGGGTACCAGACCTTCCGTCGCCACCTGGAAGCCATAATTGTAGCTAAGGGCAGCCATATTAATGATTAAAAGAGTTTAGACATACATCTATTTACAATATTAGTTTTGTTGAAATTCTTTTGTTAATTAATGATATGTTCAAGTTTAAAATTCAAAGTGATCAGATTTTAATGGACAACTCGGTATATGTATAATTTCAGTGGTTCGATGATATTGATCTATAGAATTATTTTGGAGTTTAGTTAAGTTATTCTAATAATATTTTGGAAGAGTTAATAGTTGAGATGGAAAAATAGATGATTTACTAAATAAAAAATGTTTTTTTGATAATTTAGTAATAAAGACTCCTAGTTTTTTTATTATGTGTTTAATAATAATTAAATAACAGAAAATCATAATTAATATTAAAAAAAGGAGGTGAAGAAATAGATAAAAAAATTAGGGCTTAACCTATCATTAGGGAAGCAATGCAGTTCTTCCTATATTATTAATTACACATTGCAATAATAACAAAAAAAAATAATATTAGAGCGTTAATTTTTTTGCAAAGATTTATTAATGCTTCGATTATACTTCTATTTTTATTGATAATATAATTATTTTACCTGGTTGATGGAGTATGGGTTTTTGGCTTTGATTTATATTAACCTTACATTGATATAATCTTTATCTAACAAAATGTTTTTAACAAATTCAAAAAGAAGCCTCTCTACTCTCACAAGGCTCCTTCCACCCACTTTTTTGAGTGTATTTGAGAGTATGGTTCAAGATCCTGAAATCTTTTGCATTGGCCATCATAAACTCTACAGGATTGACCTTGGATGTGTTCTTTAAGTTTCCGGGTACAGTTTAGCCTGTTTTAGAGATCCCTTCTTCTTCTCCGACCTTTGGGACTGGCTGACGGCGTAGACGGTAGTCCTGAAGACTCCCAGTGTCAAAGAGTACAACAATGGAAATTATCAATTATGTTCAAGATTCCTTTTTTCGACTTGTACGTAAACTAAAGAGCTCAGGCTTAATTTGTTTTGTAACTAATAGTAAATTTGATACATCGAAATGTGTATTCATTTCAATCACTCAACCTTAATTACAACTGTCCCACAGCAGAATTGGTACACAAAAAATGCTCAATTTCATAGAGTTTGATCCCTGATTCCAAATAAAGCCTTATTTTTTCTCTCAGAGTCTCGTGGTCTTCATATCAAGGCCATACATTTTTGTTCTTTTTGGAAAAATTTATGGCTCCATAATTCTATGTTTGTTTGTAAAATGTTTGCATCATACTTACAACTCGAGTTAACTTTCTTTGGAGTGGAAAAAAGTAGGTTTTTATTCAGAGGCTCATAGCTCCAAGACGAATAGATTCAAAAAGTTTATAAGATTATCCTTGCATAGCTGAAAGTATAAGGGTCCCTCCTTTTTTTCATCTTTCTCTAAACTTTATAACCTATTTTTAAAAAAAGTGTACAAATATATATACAGTCAAAATAGTTCTTAAAATTTTACAAAAATGCTATTCAATATATTTTTAAATGGCCTCAAGACCAAAAAAAAATGATTACCTGAACCGTTTTTAAAACCTTAAAAAGCTATATGAAAAATGTCAAAAAAAGCCATGCATTGGTTTAGGCATAATTCCCAGGGAAACCCGCCCATACACAGAAATATTCGTATATAATATATGTGTAGATATTATCACACAAATCTTCAATATCAACTAAGCAGAAATTAGGGATTTAAATTTTATAAGTTACACAGATTATGTCTGATAAAAAGACCCATATTTTTGCAAATCCCAAATTCAATTCTAATTTGATTCTAAAATTATTTTTTTTATTCTCTAGCTACACATAAACCCGACGCTAGTATTAATATTTGTTTTTACAGATAAAAAGTTTAGACGTCATATGGTGTGCTCTGTGGTTTTCTACAACTGAAAAATAATGGAAGAAAAATCAATTTTGTAGAAAACTCGTTATAAACTTTTGAATGCTGGTTTATTCTTAAAAATTTAGCATTTTGCTAAAAATAAACTTTATTTTCTATGGAAAAAGTAAATTTTTTTTATTAGTCGTATCGATGTATTCTCAACTGTCATTTCTATTACCATCAGAATTCCTGGAAAGGTTTTTTTTAAAGCCTGTGCGTCCTGCTTAATGAAATTAAATAACTATATTTGACCTGCAACAAAAAAAAAAAAAATTGTGAGTGATGAATGAATTGTTTTGGTTGCAAGATTGTAAAATACACAATATGGTTGAAGGCCTAAAAGTCAACTTGCGTATCAGTTTTCTAATCAAATAGAAACAAGGTTATTTACGCTTGTATCTTGGTATAAAAGTGAAATCAATTTCATTAACAGAAAAAACAATTTAGACTCATATATATGGAAATGTTGCGTATGTTAAGGAACTTTGAAATATGTTACAACAAAGTATTTCTGTATTAACAAAACATTTTAATTCTTTAAATACAACCATAATAGTAGAGAGGGTCAGCTATTGGTATCTCTGACTACAATTAGAAGGTCAAGAGTCTTGGCTGTATCGTTTGTCCAAAGACTACTATTATATTCTACGTTTGGTAACTTGACTCAATGACAAAGTACTGTGCAAGGAATGACAAGATCAACCAATTTGCATTAGCCTTGTCAAAATTGTAATGGCATGGGAATCTCATTATGCAGTTGAAGGGTCATCGCATACCAAGTTTGCATCTTTATGTGCAATAAAAAACAGACATCAATTAAGTCTCTATCAAAATCAAAGACAAACAAATAGCCATGTAACTTAACAGTACCTTTACAATAAGTGCAAGGGATGTGGAAGGCCGACAAATATGACTACACAAGATAATTTCCGAGCAAAGGATAAATATTTTGTTTCCTACCATATAAAGATGTTTTATGCTTCAGTATGATTGAATCAAAAACCATCTATAGAGAAAATAAGTCATCAGTCGTCACTTGAAAACACATAAATCTACTAATGAGGCTCATCCTGTTTACATTGACGTACGAGGGTGCTCATAAAAAAATATCCGTTCTAAGCTTGAAGATGGTAGTACTCGTAAATAAAATAATAAAATTGATACTCGACTTTGTCCATTTTCACATATACACTCACATCATCCCACTCAACAAACACTTAGATAAGAAATGCGATTTCAAAATGGCTTAAGATTTGGTGAGTAACTATCAACAAAACAGTTGTGACGAGCTTTTATTTACAAGTGTTGCCACATGTACGTTGAGGTCGGAAACATTTCAGACCACCCTCGTATAAAAGATTAAACAAAAAAGAAAAAGATCGTTTGCGCCAGCCGTTTTTTTCTAATCTGTAAACATATATTTTTCTCTGCATTTTGCCCATCCCTACTTGTTTGGACGATAAGATACGATTAATACATATTAAAATGCCGGATGGCACAGGGAAGTCCATATATTAACGGAAAATTTCCTGGACCGTAAATCCCGAGTAATCCCGGTATCAGTAGTGAGAACCCCTTACTACCTACCTACGTCCATAAATATACATGAATATAAGTATTTACTTCACCTGAGTAATTGAGCTCATTATTTATGTTGACATTGAGTCATGAGTCTTGCTGTGATCCTCTCTACTCTTAACAATTAATTGAGCTCCCTCCCCTGGGGGGATTTGATGAGAAATGAGTGAAAATATATATGCAATATACTGTAGGAGTTTGTACACAACAGAGCTGATAAATGTGTAAATGTAGTTTATATTAATGACTTCATATTATATGGGATATTTTTGTCAAAGTGCTGTTGTCTTTCAAAATAAGGAGCTACGTGGATTGTTACGAAAATAAAAAGACATACGGATGGAAAGGAGGGGGGGGGGGACAGACACACAAAAAACCCGTTGTCTAACTTATTCCCCTCCCTCCTTCAATTCCATCAAATCAATCATATTTTTCCACGAAAAATGTATACCGCTATTAGGGTTGTTATTCAGCAGTCATTTTGTATGAGTCAAAGTTAAATCTAGAGGTTTTTAACTTCTCTAAAGATACTCAATGAAAAGAAGGTATTTTTGATAGGCTGAAAATTACCTACGAGCAATATGCTTATATTTCGTCTCTGTGATTGCTAGGGATAGGATTTTTGTTGATAAATATTACTATTTTATTCCCGTTAGTGCTTTTTTTACCGGGAGTGTGTGAATGAGTGAACATATTTAAATTGCATTGTTATTTTAACCATATTGTCATCTCTTTACTTAGATATATTTATACATTCGTTGCGATGAGACCCACATGTGGGTCACACACTGTTTTACTAGTCTGCAAAACGTGGACTGTAAATAAAAAGTAATATTGTAATAAAATAGAGAGATTTTGTTATTTTTTACTACATATTCCGAATCTCCTGTTCTTTTTGCATAAGTAAACAATAATACACATTTGTGAGTGAGCAAGAAGCAAAAATGCAGAGGATCTCAGACCTTCTGGATGCCAAAATTGAGGTGGCAGAAATTATGGACATTGTAAAGTGATCCAGAAGCCTCATTTTTCAGGTGGCCAAGATAAAAAAGGACAGAAAAGACCTCTAAAGAAAATAAGGAAGTGGGGGACACAACTTGAAAAGGGATTCTGAGTTTCTGGGGGACCTGAAAAAGAAGATCAAGGAGGACCCCACAAAATCCATAAATCACCTCTCTAACGAGTTTGACGTAGACGAGGGGACAATCAGGAGGGCTGTGAAGGAGGAATTGGGGTTGTCCTCTTGCACAAGGACCCCACGCCACCTGTTGATGGACACTCTGAAGGAAAGGAGACTGCAAAGGTTCAAGAAAGTTTGTGCGTGGATCAAGGCAAATGGATCCAAAGTAATAAACTTCTCTTACGAGAAGTTTTTCACCACGAACCTGGTCTATAACCGTCAGAAAGACCGTTGGCTTGGGGGATCACCAAGGGAGGGCAAGGGGGTGTTCTCTACAAGTCATCGAGCCCCCAAAAATGGTCCTGGGGTCGTGGCGTCCAACGGCAAGAAGATGCCTCCCTTCTTTTTTAAGGCTGTGGAGAAAATCGGCCTGGAGGTCTACTACAAGGTGCTGAGGCTCACCATATTGCCATGGCTCACGGAGACCTATCCAGAGGAGAACTAAGAGGGTACCCAAGATGGTGCGCCCTCACACTTCGGCTTAATGCCGAAGTTCTGCGCCGACAAAATGGTTGAATTTTGGCCAAAGGACAGGTGGCCATTATCTTCGCCGGATTTGGACCTGTTGGACTTTGCTGTGTGGGGCACTATGGAGAAGAAGACTAACCGGGCATCTCATCTGAACGTGGACACCCTGAATGCCGCTATTGTGAAGGAATGGAACCATTTGTCCAAGAAGTTCATTATCAACTCCTGCTAGGCTTTCTGCCTCGGTGTGGAAGCTGTTATTCTGCTTCATATTGAATGAACATGTTGACAAAGGTCGTGTCTCAAAGTTTTGCCCAAAAAAAAAATCAAAATTTTCCATCAAAAAATAAAATTATTGACATTTTTCTAAAATCAGTCATTCAGTCCACGTTTTGATTCCGAACCCTGTACATCCCATGGCAGTCACAGTACAATTTTTTATTTGTTTTCTAATGCCCTATTGTATTCATACACGCTTAAAATGCACTTATTTCCACAGTTCTACATATAATAGACGACCTTGTATTAGATTGAGTACTTAAAAGGAATATAAGTTCCGATGATCACTTGGTAGTATCAACAAAATTGCGTTTGAACAGTTATTATAATATATGTAGAGTCATTTGATTGCTATATAGTATGATCCTTCAAAAATATTTTTACGTCCTAATCCATCATTATCTTCCATTTTGTTTCCTGTTTAGTTCCCGCCCAATAAAAACAGAGTGCCAAAATACATTCACGAAGTATATAAGAGGTTTTTCGTGAGTCACTTGGCTCTATATAAATTGTTGGCCTTTGTATAAATTATTATCCTACCCAATTAATATTATATATAAAAACTTGCTAAATTGAGGCTTCTCTCTCTAAATTATCGAAACATATTTGATATTACCTATTCTAAAGCTGTGCTAAGTATTGATTTGTTGAATCATAACTATTTTTTTCACAGCAAATGAACTGTCCAATTAATTCAGTTCCCACATACAATGTGTATTTTAATTACTATAAAAATTAAATTTATATAACTGATTTTGGTTGAGGATTATCAATGTTAAAAAAATAGATACATTATTGATAAATTGTTAATAAAGTTGATTTTCTCCATATTTTGTTGATCCTTCATTTACAAAAGATAAGAGAGTCAACAAAAACTAGACATTTCTCATTTAGTGTAAGTTTAGTTCCCCTCGAAACATTATTATTACTTTTGATAAAGATGACAAAATTATTCGGTTTTAGTCAAAAAAGTACTTCATTTAAAACCTAGGATGTTTTGGCCGCGAAATCAGAGTTTCTGATAGTATTAGGTGCCATTAGCCGGTCCAGTAAGTGCACTTTATCTCAATTGCCATTAGAGATGTAAACAGAATATCTAAACCCATGTACCTATTCCTATGTAACAAAATGCCCTTTCAACAAGATTCCCCTTCACACGTCCAATATTGTGCCAAAGTGGCGGGGACTCACCACCCTAGCTTTATAAGTAACAAATTATTGCATACATCCAATGTGTACTTAAATCCCATATTTTTTGGAATCTGCTCCTTTTTTATTTATAAAAAATTTTTCGGATTGTAATTATAGAAATAAAAAAGTTTTTTATGATGAATCATTTTATTTCATTAGGAGCCTCTTTTTTTTTTAAATTGCATAAATAAATAAATATATGCGTTATATTTAAAGAATATTTAAGTATGTGTTACGAAACTTTAATACTGTGCATTGATTTATTTTGCTAAAAATAAATCAATGAAGTATACATATTTTGAATAAAGGTCTTTAAAAGTCAATAATTAACAACAAAAATCCATAAAAACAGATGAATAAGACATAGAGCCATGTGGCTCAGATTGGGATCTAGACACAAAACATTTTATGGATCATGGGTGTGCTCATGGACTTGCGTACTCAATAGATAATGCAACTTCGTTTATGGGCTAATTTTTAAATAGTTAAATCCATATTAAAGACCAGCTATTTGGCTATATTTAAACTAATGTAATATTTTGTGTAACGTCAATATAGGTTAAAAAAATATGACAATAAAAGATTGCGATATGTTTCTAATTGCAAATACAGTCTTTCGTATTTTCCAATGCTGTTGACATCATTATTTTATTCCAAAAGAGAGACAATCTTAGTTGCAATTCATAAATAATGTGAATAATTTTTTATTGAAAAGATTTTTATGACGTCAGATGTCGTATTTATGCTAAATTAATTGGAAAAAAAATACTATATCAAACAGCGGGGAAACACACCAATTGACCTGCTCATGATTGACACCAGTGCCCTCCAATAATATACATTTATCACTGATCTAAATAGAAGTCCATATTGGACTTGGTGTAGAATTGAGTATCGACGTCTTTGCAATTCCTGCCTATGTCATTGTTTGTGGGATTTTAGTTTCTTTCCTTTATGATACAGCTGCCCGCAGGTAGTCAAATGAAACGTCATGAGAGCTAAGCTGTTCTCTACCAATGCATTCTTTCAATTGTCAGGGTTACCACGTAATTTTTTTAACATACCGTAGGTCATATCATTTGAATCTATAATCATGAATGATTTTCTTTCATCATCTTTTATCTTTTTTTTTTGTAAAGCTAAAAAATTGTATGAAGGTCAGACTTTGGTTTGTTTATGTTTTATAAAACAAGCATACTACAAATCATTCAGCATAAAATTTGACAAAGTCGGTTTTATTATTGCCCCTATGCCCATGTGCATGAGACGACAAATATCAATAGAAAAACATGCTACATTGGCCTCCAGGATCAATCACAACCTGGATCCGGGTGCAGAAGGAAGATCAGACGTTGACAATGTAGTTCCTTGTTAAATTGTTTATTGTGCCCTCGATGGAGGCAATCAGAGAGTTATTGATTGATTGACATGTTCTATTCTTTTAAAGTTCAACGTAACTCCAAAAAATAAATCCATCGGATTAAGATCCATAATACAAGGGGGCCATATTGCCTTCCTAATGATGTGATATCACTACGCACACATCCGCTTCAGTGACCTGAGACATGATATGGTGCAGGGTCTCACTGTCACTTTTCTAGTCCTTAACTCCTTAGTAATGGAGCTAAGCTTATGGATGGGTCATCATCGTTCTTTTTTTGAACTTTTTAGATAAATTCGCTTCTCCTAACTCTTCTCGTCAACTTTTTTTTGTGGCTAATGACGGATCTGGGGTAATTTATCTACAAAATAGCTATGTGAATCTTTTGCACGGTTAGGATTAGGACGCCATTTGCATTTGAAATGTCCATGTGGTTACGGACAAAATAATTGTCACAGTGCAACGCTGTTCCTGGGCTGTAAATTCAATCTTTTTATATTTGGTACAACTGTCTCCTTGATCTATAAAATTTCTGTTAATTTTGTAGATACAACAAGATCTCTGACAACAAAAAAAAAGACCCCCATCAGACAGGTGTATCATAACAAAACCGTTAGTTTACGATTTGATCTTAACGCCCGGTATATGTATATTTTAGGATATCTCTAGTGTTCTTTTCTGTTTATTATACAATTGGCATAGTCAGGAAGATCACTCTATGGAATGATTCCTGTACGTCAGGGCATTGAATATTATAAAAGATATCGGACGAGATTGATGAATCTATTTGGCACTCAATTGAGAGTGAAAGAGAGAGAGAGAAGGAGAGAAATACGACTCCCACCGCTCTTCATTATTATATTACCCATCCATCAACTTGTCCCTTCAAAAGTAGTACATACATGACAAGTGTTTATTTATTTTCTATGGAGGGGGAGGACTAGGGTGATGATCAGGTTGACGTAGAGTGTATGTAGTTTTTGAACAATTGTTTATTATCTTCCTAGTTTTTTTTTTTTTTTTTTTTTGCTTTTTGTTTCGTTTTTCAAAATGTCTGATTATACCGAGTGGTCCATTCAAATCTAAACACTTGGAATTTTCAACTTCAACAAGATATAATAAGCATATAATTTAAACAAAATTAATACTATCAAGAGACGTGTGTCTCAGCTATTTTTAATAATTAATGTAGCCATCCATAGTGGCAATAATGGTTTCCAGGTGGCAGATGTAGGCCTCGCACCCGCTGCAGAAGTAGTAACCGGCCATGGCGTTCCAGTGCCGGCTGACAGTGGCTATGACGACACTGCAGGCCTTACCCTCGACTTGCACCAAAAAGTTGTAGTTGCAGAGGTTGGCATCTGTGCTGACGGGAGCCAAAAGGGTCAAAAAAGAGTTTAAATTAACAAAAAAGTGTCTTGCGAAGGAGGAAATGGTTGGTTGTTTTTTACTACTGATGTCAAAAGTGGCCTCTCTACCCTCATAAGTCTCTATCTTGCCACATTTTTGATAGTTCTCTAAACAGTCTGGCGGGAAAACCGCAGATATTTTGTATGCTCCCTCATAGACTTATGAGGATTGCTTGGGCTGTTTTTTTTAACTCGTACAGGTCCAGTTTGGTCATTATGACAGAAATGTTCTTCCTTTCCTACGTTTCAGACTTTCTAACAGCGTAAACAGTGGTCTTGGAGACACCCAAGTACTTGGTAGTCTCAAATGGAAATGAACTGATTTCAATCACTCAACGTTCCTTAAATATTGCATTTGTAAGTGTTCATATTTCAATGAACAATCTGGTACATGTTTATTAGACTGGCCCATAACATGGTTTTTTTAGAAATCTTTTGGGATCAATTCTAAAAAAGATATATTTTTGCTAAGAAACGTCAAAATATTAAGTTTCATCGTAGTTTGGAACTTGCACAGGTCCCTTGAAGTTGTTAAATTAATAATTTTTAAACTTTTTTAACAACCTAATGCTTAATGGATAGGACTTAACAAGGAATTTTCACAAAATTGCTGCAATTATAACGTCGGTTATATATTTGAGTGTGCGTTTTCACTTTTGGAAACAATAAATCATTCTTTCAATATACAATAAATACATAAATTAAGTGTTTTTTGACCTCGATTTATGCCTTAACCTTTGAAAAACTTTATATATAATACAGACAGATATATGTACAGATGAACCTATTGAAAAGGCCATATATATTAGTTCATACAAGGTGTTCCTGAATTTTTAGTACCCATAAAAAATGTTTTTTGTTTAGAATATGTCGTTGAACAATGGCTAAAACATGTTATCTAGAGCAAAGATTAAATTAAGATATTTAACTTTCAATATCTAGGGGACTGTTAACATTTTATTAATAATGATGACAACTCTAGAAAATTACAACCTTTTTCTTATTAAAATTTAAAAAGCTATTTCACCTTTCAAATACCTATTTTATACACCTCTGATATAATTGTATTTGTTAAAAACTAAGGATTTGGATTGAATCCCTCTACAGCTAATGCATAGTGTAAAATAGTTGCATTTTCTTTGCATGAATACTATACTGCTTTGTAAATAGGATTGTTAAAGCAGCATAGCATGGTTTCGGCACTTATCAAAAAGTATATAAAACAAATCAACTTCTTTTGACATTGTAAGTTGACCCATATTGCTTTTTGATAACATCCAAAGACTTTTAACAACACGTATTTGTTCATTTATGAACAATTTATCCCTAGTGCATATGCCATTGATCATATCAATCCGAAGGTGGTAAGACACTCTATTTGCAAAGAAGGGAACTGGGAGGTATTTTGATAATTTTGGCTTATGTCTCACAAAAAATGTAGCCAGCGTGCTCATCAGATGTAAACTCATTTGATTTTTTATTCTGGTAATAATTGAACCGGACTGGATGTATGACTCAGCCAAAACTGGACATACATCTCCTAGAAGATGTATGGAGCTTTATTTTTAATAGTCATTATGTCAGTAGAACCTGCTCGAATGTTTGGTATTGATTCTGCCGCATGGTGAGTGCTTCCAGTTAAAAATATAGAAGGGATTCGGGAAGCTAACTATATATAACTTGAAAAAAAATAATAAAAAAAACACGGGAGGTTCGAACTAAGTGTTAAATATATTTTATAATTAAACTTTTATCGAAAATATTGAATTTTTTGGACATGAATAGACACATAAGTGATTTTAATTAAGCCTAGACAAAAATTTACAGAACCAACTTAATAGATTAATCCGGCATAGTCTATTTCAAATCCGGTTATCACTACATTCTGAAAATGAATGTACATAAAAACACACGGTACAGATTTACAACTTTTTCAGAAATTGACAAAAAATACCTATTTGACAACATGACATTAACCATTAATCCCTGAGTAACTGAGTGGCAACAATGTCTCTTTCCTTTTCTTTTTCCTATGTATATTTATTTAGAAGTCTAATAGATGATGATGAAAAGACAGCTACAACCCCCCTCCTCTCCTCTCCCTTCCACAACAACATAAAAAAAAACCCACCATTTTTGCTTCTTCTTGATGAATGAGATTGTTTCCTTCTGTTGAATGATTGATTATAGTTTTACCTCCCTTAAACGTGTTTACTTATGGATATTTTCATAGGTAAGTAGAGACAGGGGCCCTCTCAGACATTTTGATACTAACAGGTTGCATATGCGAATCGTACTGCGACATTTCGAGATACATAAAGCTATTATTAGCTGCAATCGTTGTTGGGTTATTAATAACTAAATTATTTTAAATTTTATCAACTGTCAAATGCTCTTATAGGTTGCGTAACATATAAAAAACAAACTCCAATGAAGGTAAAAATGCAAAGAATTGGAGATTTTCTCTACACCAATAACTCTCTAAAGGAGGTAGCAGATATTGTCATTGTCATTGAGATTGTCTATAAAGTCAGGAGACTCAATATGGGGAGAGAGCATCTCTAGTGAGACCAGAAGAACGGGGGCCAACGAGTAACAGGAGGTCATGAAAGAGTTTGCAAAGCCATGGTTGGATCCCAACTACGGCAAACGGCATGATTGTTGCTTACCAAACTAAGGGGTATATTGTATACGTTTGCCCACACATCATACTTCTTTTTTCTATATCGAAGAGATTTTGACAGTGGAAAGCTGAAATTCAATCCTCGCAACCTTATAATAATAAATAAATTACTTTTCGGAGCACAGTATATACTGTTACCATTGGATTTAGGAGCAAAGGAAGCACGATTTTCACATGATGTTGGGACAATGAACACTTTGGAGGATCATGAAAGTAGATGGAAGGTCTTATTATGTGGAAAAGTGTATGAGTTTCTCTCTTATGGGGGAGGTAAAAAGAGCCTCAGATTAGATACCTAGACTGGGGTACGAGGCCGGAGGAGGTCATATCGTAGTACTTAACAAATTAAGATTTGATATCCTACATCTCATTCTCAGTTCACGTATCGACTCCAGCCCCTGTCGTCAAGAAAGTACGACGTGGGAGGAAACTTACAGAGTGCACCCACCAAAACTCAGCACTTTGCCATTAGGACAAAACAACTCTAGTGTAGCGCAAGGAACCCCCTCACTAATTTCTGGCCTCCAAGCTTGTGGACTGTTCACTACTGGACTATGATATATGGGGCACTACGGGGAACAAGGCTTGTAAAGCCCCCAATTTTTGATTGCCTGAAGGTGGCCTTTGTTGACGAGAAGTGTGTTTATTCAAAAAAAATTAAGGAATTTCGTAAATGAACTTGAATTAAATACAATTAAGTAAAATATAATCTACATGTTTGTAAGACAAAAAATAATTTGATATTATATTTTAAATTACGGTAAGCTGATGTTAATAAGGGTCTTAATTTAATTATACCATAACTAATCTCTTAAAAATATATCTTTTGTGATGATAGATCTCTCCAGACCATCCAATAAAATAATTTCTTCACAAAAAGAAAATTTAATTAAATTTGCAGTTTCCGTTACAAAAATCATATCATTTTATTACTTAATTATCAGTTGACTCTTTGTAAAATATTTGCTTAAATATTAAGCTTAGATTATGTAGTGATTTATCTATTGGATTCATATGAATTTTGTATGGGTTGCAACTAGTATTGAAACTGGGCTTATAAGGTTTTTTTTAGATCGGACTTTAGTCTTTTTTTTAAGACAATTTGGACCAATTTGATTTATTTAATTGAAATTTAGGAGTTTATTTATCAAATTGCCTTTGAACATTTTCACTAATAATGAAATTGACTTCTAAATTCTTCTTCTATATTGTGTGAAGAAACGTTTTTAAATAGAACAGTTTGTAAAACAGTCACCCATTATCCAAAAACTAAAATACTGTATTTAAATAAGAAGTGATTCTTGTTTGTTTTTCTTTACATAACTTTTTAATCAAAGTTTTCAGAGGAATATTTAGTCTTGACAAAATAATGCAAAATAAAAAAAGTTACATATTTTGTATAAATATGGATGATTAATTGGTTAAGAAATTTATAATTGTCGGTAAATCACATTTCAATTACCTGATTTTCACAAACTGCAGCAACAAAAACTCAAAATTAAATTGGAACCAGTTTAAATTCTTTAAATATTCTTTTAAACCCTTTTATTGAAATATTTATTATTTATGACAAACGCACGTTTCTCACTTCTCCAACGCATGATAGATATTGACCATATTTCCAAGTAATTTTTTGAATCTTGCCAGAAGAACAGTGTTTTCAACCCAAATGGGGTCGCGACACCAATGGCAAGGAGTCTTAAATAGATTTTGAGCCTAATATTTACACAATACAAAGAACGGTGAAATGTTCAGACAGTTATATAAAATACTACTAATATCTAAATGTAATATTTCGTTGAGTCACTCAGCACAACGTCTGAGCCAGTATTAAACATGTTTGATTTCTGTTTTGTTTTGGTCTTGCAATCCATGATTTTCATTCAATCAGTATTGCAAAATTGGAAGATTTTTTTATCACTTAGTGGCTACATTTGTTGTAAGAAAAAGAAGAATACCCTATCGATGGTGGTCAAAGACGTTCGTAGGAAGTGAAGGAGGTTTGCTTTCAATGCCATTCTTGACTCATAGGGATCAATAATTCCGTATAAAGCTTTGTAAAGGTCTTGTTAATGACTACAAACATAATGGCAACCGGATGATTTTCTTCTCCGATTAAGAATTTATAAAATGTATAGTTACTTCATGAATAAATAATCTATAATTAATGATCAAAACATTCTGTAGTTTCTGGTACAAAAACATGACTGTATACATAAGTTATTTTCAGAATTACGGTCATTGTCTGATTGTTTGTTCTACAAGTGGTCGCTATATTTAAATGGTTAGGAAATACTACTCCATAATGAAATTAGGGCCACCTCCATACTAATTCTTTAGCCTAATATGTTGCCACCGCTATATTTTCTCCTTATGTTGGTTTTGTTCAAAATTGTTTTTGTATTTACTCATCACATACGTTGAGTAGGTATAAGGTGCATAAGCTATCCATGCCACCACTTTGTGGCACTCTCTTATGCAAATGCAGGCACTTACGCAGCTCATTATGAATATATGTTATATACCTTGGTTAAACTTGCACCATTTGTAAAAAAATGGAATCAATATACGAATTCGTTGTTGCAAATATTTGAAAAAAGGCACGGACCCCTCCCTCTTGAATACGCTCCAGGGGCGAAAAAATATAAATTTTCTAAATATGGTACTCAGTGAGATGTCCTTTCACAAGATTAGAATCAAATTTGAGGCCTCTAATAAGAATTTGAGGGAACGGCAATGTGGACCGAGGTCTAAGTCAGAATTACTCTGTCTGGAGGCCAGTATTCGTAACCAGAATTCAGCAAATTACCAATAAGGACCTACCAGTTCCATTAGGGCAATTGGTATAGAAGTTGGCCGGTCAGAGTTGTTGATCCGGCTCTGCAGTCACGAAGACCTTGGATACAACTCATACAAAATGATGAAGGTGCAAATCTTGACAAAAAAGGAAAAACGCATAAAATACTCACAAAAGCTCCTCAAGCCCCCACTTCATTGAAATATTCTTTGGGTCTTCTCGGACGAGAAAACCATTTGCCAGGACCAGAATGTCAAAAATCAGAACAATAGTGGTTGGTTTGCTGCTGTAAGAATTTGCCCGTGTTTCATCGTGTTTAGGGTGGTTAGCTCCAAGGGCCACGTCATGCCTTCTCCTTTGTCCCTCCAAGGTATGAGGGTCAACACTAATGTTTACCTATACGTGCTAGAGACCAAAGTGAATCGCTGGATCGACATGATAACCAATAAGATACTTTACATGCGGAAGCAGGACTCGGATCCTTATCCACACCACAGCAAAAGTCGCAAATGACGCCAAGACAATTTGGACGACTACATCTCGCGTAACTTTTGGCCTTCAAACTCGCCGAATCTGAATCCAATGGTTTAGTTTGTGTAGTGCACTATAAAAAACAACAAAAAAACAGAAAAAAAATCAACCAATCCCTTTTACAACACCAAAGACAAACTTATCATTCGGATCAAGAAGGAATTCAGATTTGGCCAATGAACGCAATGGCAAAGGCTTGCTTACACTTTCAGACCCTACGTTTATTGAATAAAATTAATCAGTATCTATCAAACTTTCATGATCTAGTTTTATTTTTTAGATTTAATAACTGGTTTAATAACTTACTCACCCTATACTCTTTCTGAAACTTCCAAAAGGAGAGGGGGGAGATCTGTTGTTCCCAAATGAGTGTTTATTCAACGTGATTTTTTTTCACCCCTATTTGTTTAGATTGTGGGCAACTCCACCCTTTATTTTCATTCATTCTCCATTCTTTCAAATGTAACATGGAAAAACAATATTTTTTTTTTTGTGATTGTTTGTGTGATTCTCTCCTTAAAGGTACAACTTTTATCTTTGTCTATCTTTTCACATACCCCCCTCCCACTAGGGCAATATTTATCTTTCTCTTACAAACACATACACATGTTTGTAATACATAGCTATACCATCTCATAATGTGATGCAAAGCTGAAAATCCAGGGTATAATGGGTAGGTTTACAAAAGAAAAAAAACGAAAATCAAGATGGTAACCTTGACAATTTGAAGAATGTTTTGGAGGAGAAAAAGGAATCTACTCATGACGTTTCACTAGATCAGCTACAATCAGCTGTGACAAGGGAGGAAGGAGAAAAGGATATAAACAAGGACATTTGATAGAAATACTCCAATGTCGATCCCCAATTCTACACTGAGTCCAAGAAAGACTTACAATTATAACTCTGCAACATATCCTCAGCGTTACACTCCACTCCGTCTTTTCTGTTTATACACTTACGTTCAAATAGGTTTTGAAAATAATTAAATCTATTTAGGAAAGGATGTTCACTACTCAGGAATTATATAATAATGACAACTGCTAAAGAAAAAAAATTTACAAATTAACGGGCCAGCAAAGAACACACTGGATTTATATACATCATTGGTGTGATGTATTAAATATGTCCTGGCGGTATGTAAAAATAGAAATACCCAATGAGAAACGTGATAATAAGTGGTGAAAATCGTAAGTATTTCTGGCATATTAAAAATAACCAAACAGAGTAACCCTGCCATTTGGAAGAGAGATCTTATCTGTCATTACGTTTCACTATATTAGCTACAAGCAGCTGTTAAGAGGGAGGAAGGGGGAAAGGAAATAAAAAAGTGAATTGACAAGAATTACTCTGATGTCAATCCTCCAACCCACTCTGTGTCAAACAAAACTTACAATCAAAGTCAGAATAATTCTTCTTTATATTTTTGAATATTTTCTTCTCAACACCACGCTAATTTTTGGTTTCTTTTTTGAACCTATATGCTGACACACAGCCATTTTTTAAAGGCCATGCTCATAGAACAGTATGGGGAAGAGGGTCTAACCTTTCATGCTATCTGCATTATAAGATAATCCAGGCGATAAAATCATAGTGCTGGAAATACTCAATTAGTTACAATGGAGTTTTGCGAGGGATAAAGTAGGAAAGTGATTCCCTCTGGATCGATGACATGTTGCTTTTGCTATGGAACCCCTCTCGTTTTCTACTTTGATAAAATCCAAGGCTATAAATGTCCCTATGTCTATTCCGTTACGTTTATCAATTTTTTTAACATGCCCAGAATGCTTGTGATTGGCCCAGGCCAGTCCCCTCAAGCCAATGAGGGCCCATGCAAGATATCGTTGGGATTCACTTAATACTTCCAAAAAGAGAATGGAAAACTCCTTGTAAGAGTGTAGGGGGAACTTTGTACACCAGTAATGAAATAAACCCATCTCTTCCATTCCAAGACTATTTTAAAATGAGTCTTTTGAGTTCTTTTGAACTATTATTTGACACTTTAGGGCCCTGTTGTCCATCCTCTTGACTACTCCTTTGGGCTTCTTGTCAAGGGAAGGCCTGCAGTGTCTGTCATCCAGACATCAAGTCCTACAAAGACGCTGTCAGACAATACTGGAATTCAATGAAAGATCACAATATCTGCAGAGGTTGCCAAGTCTTGTACTGCCACCTTGAAGCCATCATTGCCGTTAAGCATGGCTACATTAATTATACAAAGACCTCAGACACACGTCTATCTAATTTTATCTAAAAGTGTTTATATTTCAAATGCCCACTCGGTGACTATGAACATTTTAATTTTATAATGTGACATAGACAATTTATATTTAAGTAATTTCTTTGAAAATAGTCAATACTTATATCCTTAATATATGGGCCATCCAGTGAACATTCAATTATTGTATTATTTTTATCACAAACACTGCAAATCCCTTATATAAAAGTATTCATATCATTTATTGGTTGCCACTTGTACATGAGATATTTATTGATGTCTATATTGTAGCCTTGAATAGTTTTTTATTCAAATTTGTTAGATGAAATCAGACACCTCAAGATTTAACCTGTACTTTAGAACCTTTTTTTTGATTTTAGGGGCTTATAATGGCCTTGATTTGACCAATTTAGATTTATGGGTTTATCATTCTGTTATTGTAAGGATCAATTTTGCTATTTTAAGTTCTATATTTGGTGAATACAAAGGGATAATCTGAATAATTTATCTTTAGAAATTGAGTATAATTCGTTAAAGAATACAAATGTAACCCACAATTGAATGTGTTGACGTGCCATAGTCTTCCAAGTGATAGATATTGACCTTACAATGCAATTTGATATAATTTTTCTTTCCTTTTTTGAGTAAAAGGTTGAGAGATTCAAAAATCAAAGTTCCACATTGCTTCATTCTTCTATTATTTATTTATAAAACAATAATCTGGCATAATACACTTTGATTAATGATTCATTCCACATTGAAAAGTAGGACTTTACTTATAAATATGTTTTATTGCTCATATATCATTAAAAATTATTATAACTAGTGAAAAAGAAAAAAATAGGAAGTCAAATGTCATGTTAACTTGTCAAAGAGTTCAAAGTAAGGACGTTCGAATATAAAATATCGATTACACATTGGAACAAAACACATTACATATTGTATTTCTACTATTATGTGACGTATTGTTTTAATGTATTTGTTAGTTACAACAAATGTATTTAAATATTGTCTTTTTTCGTTAAATTGTAATCATTGTTTTCGTTTCTTTATTTGTCTTCAATTCCTACTATATTCAAAGTTATAGAAGGTGCAGGTCTACATTTTCCACAGAATTTAATTCCTTCAAAAAGTATCAAATATATACAAATATTAATTCTTTTTTAATCGTTTTGTTTGTAAATTGGGATGTTATACAGCCCCAGATTGACACAAATGCATATTACTCCTTTGAATCTACTTTTGAAAGCAAATAACCTTTAGTATGATACAAAAACATTAAATATGATTACAAAGTGGGGATCCAAAACTTACAGTACCGCAACTAAATTACTAAAAGCTTGATTTATATTAAATTAAGGAGTCACAGCTTTAAACCACTTTCTGAAATATGGAAATACTATATTTTTATTCAATATGTAACGACAATTCAGTGTATCTTTTATTTGCCCCGCTTTTTTGGAAATGGTAATCTGCATAATAATCATTATTATATCACTCATGAGTAGTGAACTTGTTTTCTAACTACAGTTAATTATGTTTAATACCCTTATTATACATATAGTCTCCTTATAATAGACACGGAGTAAACCTTAAGTATTGGTTTCAAAGTTGTAATTGAAAGTCCTCGTTGGACTCCGGTTCGATTTGGGGATCATCTACATTGGAGTAATTCTTACCAAAGTCCTTGTTTATTTAATTCTTTCCGTCCTCTCTTGTCAGATATTATTATAGATACACGAATAAAACGTCACGACAGCTAAGCTTATCTCCTTTAAAACATTATTGAAATCGGCCATGTTGATTTTTGCCTTTTTTTTATGACAAAAAAACACAATTTTCATACGTAAATATTTTCACCTTCTAAACAATCACAGCCTTACAATGCCGACTAACTAATTTGAAGTTTTTAACGATGAAGGTTGTGTCCATGACGTACCAAAGTGACAATATTGAAGCTATGATAGTATGATAAATACATATTGTTTGTATTCTATGTAGGTCATATATGATAAATAAATAAATAAGGGTATTTTGCAGAAAAATATTTTTTCTATTAATCATATTCATTAATGATCATTATATAAACGCAACTCATTAGTATGTGGTTTGAATACAGTTCGAATATTTACCATTGTTATACTTTATATCATAAACAATCCCGACAATAATTCAAATGATCTGTTATCAATTAATTATTATTCTACATGATATATTATCTATACTCGAAAATGCTTGTGGATTAACTAACAAGCATAAAATCAGCGAATTCATATATTAAATATCATTTTTCGTCCAAATGTCCAATGGTCCTTCGACAAAATATCATATGGCATAAATGCTCTCACATAATACTATAACAAATAAAACTGTTGTGTAAAATTACATACCGCACTCTGTATGTGATCCAATTTTTCGCCAATACGTGTTTTATATTTTTAATAATATATATTTTTTTACCAAATATATATTTATTTAAATATATCAAAGCACTAATATTTAAATTTGTATATATATATTTAAATAAAATAAATCAATTTATGACATATTGGAAAATCTTCCTAGGTATATAGATAGTTTGCATGGGGCCTGGCACAAATAATATTACGACACGTTAGTCAAAAAGATTTGTTCAATTCCACGTCTCTTGATTCCTCTACCTTTTGGTCTAGTTCAAAAGGGGATATATATTAAGGTCATTGGTAGAGTTTATTTATTTTTAAAATAAATGACAAACTAAAAATGGAAAAAAAAGAATCATCAACTGCATAACTTATAAAATAAAAATATAAAAACATCTGTATTAAAAAATAATCTTATATGAATCATGTAGATATAGTCACTAGGCACACTCACCTTGAGCTATTTTACATTAGGATATTTCAAATTAGAATCATTTTTCTCCAAAGATATTTCCACTTAATATATCAATAAATAAAGCTTATAAGTGGTTAATTTTTATTTACACTTGAATTTGATGGTCCTCTAGAGCTTTGAAATTAAAAAAATGTAATATATAATAATTATAAAAACATGGCATGGTTGATATAAGGCCCATAGCAGGGATTTCCCCTTCGTAATCACCCACAATATATCAGAAGACGAGACGGCTGGCCGTCATAAACAACAGCCAGCCAACAAAACAGTGTTAAAGAACTTCCAGGTAAATACAGCCCATATTGAACTACATTCTGAACAATCCTGAAAGTATTTAATTTGGTTATTTCAATTTTAAAGTGAGAGGTTGGGTCTTAGTTTTAAGTTAATTGTGGTTCTTGTAATCCAAAGTTAGTATTTACAATGTATGATACCCCGAGGAACATAATCATCGTCTTTGCTTGTGCGCTACACAGCCCAACATACATCAAAAAGATGCTCAGATATCCGAAGAGTACAGTCTACGATGTCTACAACCGCTAAAAGGAAGAGGGGTCGTATAAAAGAAAAACCCATAAGTCCAGGATTGATAAAATACTCACTCCCATATTCCTGGTAGGCCTGAAACGTTCTTTGATGTCATCTTCCGATTAAAGTTCTTTCCAAAAACTGCCAAGTAATCCATACAATAGTGTTCAAGACATTAAACACTGACTTGAGGATGAAGGTATAACGCCTCGACAAAACTCATATCCTTACAAACAAAATGTAAGCCCCCCTGTGTTGCCCACCGAAGAAAATTGCTGAACGATTTAAAGTCTAGTTGTAACTGAATCATCTTTTATTTGGATGAGAAAAAATGGACTGTTGATAGTTCCCACAACATCCAAAGCGACAATTGGTTAGCCACAAAGGGAAATTATGTCCTTTACGTCTTTAAAAACCATTTTTCGTGTAGCATGATAAACTTTGGGCTCTTTTGGAGCCACGGAAGTGTCATGTTCCTCATTTTCTTTTAGCTAATTGAGAGGGTAGATGCCGGCACGTAGTGTGAACTCATGCCTGACCAAGGGATTCCTTTGATGAAAACAGAGGTCCTTGGGTGTGAGATCCTATTTAACAAAGACTCAGCGCCCTCTGACAAGGCATAAAAGACACAAAACTTTTTTTAAAGAAGAGAAGGCGTCATATTAACACAACCGACACCTGGGCCTCTAACTCTCCCTATATGAATCCCATAATTATTTTTAGGAGGAGTTAGAGAGGAAGGTCTTTGCCAATTCACACAACAACATTGACTCCTTGAAGGCTTCTATGATCACGTACTGGAGCAAAGTCTCCCCTTGGATATGGTCAATGCTTGCAAATCTTTTAGACCTCGTATTGAGCGAATGATTGGGGAAAATGATTTTTTTCTTTTGTATTATTAAATACAATTTCAAACCTCTACTTGCTTCTCTTATAGACCAGGATGCATTTAAAGGTGGGCCGGATTTACCTGAAAACCCCTGTTTTAGGACGGCTGGGAGAATTGTGTTGAAAAATAATCATTTGGAAAAAAATGTCCTGAATCTTTGTTAGGTCGTAACTGGGTAATGTTTTTATTTACACCCGGTAGATTTTTGTAATTTTGTATTGTATTTATGTTTTGTAGTTTCTTGTTAATTAATAATTCTTGCTCTACCCCCCCTCACTGTCAAGAGGAAGGAAAGAAAAGCAACGACATAAAATAAGGAAACCATTTTTCATTATTTTAATTGTGGACTAACAAAATAAATGTACCCGTATATTGTATTAAAGAGTAAGCATTTACTTGGCTATAGTTAATCATTAATTTCCTTAGAGAGTAGTAACGTACATATATACAAACATAATCAGTCCTTTTCATCTAGAATGTTAACTACTGGCTGAAATTAGTTACATTGTGTAAATATTAGCAAGGAAGAGCATGAATCATCTCTGGACACTTTTATTATTTTACACTTCTACCTTAATAATGTTCACAATTACTAATAATACTTAAACCAATGGTTCTCACTCAAACTCCACGCACAGTTTTTGAAAGTGGAGGGATCAAACTGTTATTTTTTATTATTAAATCTTCCTTTAATTGGTACGATGGAGTTACAAGGATTTTGTAAACCAAACACTTCAGGGACTGCTGAATGTCCGGCACGACTTGTCAGTGGAAATAACAGACAGTTGAAACTAAAAAAATACTAATTAATTATCCAAGTGGGAGATATTGTTATGCTGTTACCGATCTATCACCCCAATAGAGCAGATATATTTGCTCCTAATTGGAATTAATAAAAGCAATCCAGAGTAGGCTTAATTATGTCAAACTGCTGGCTATAGGAGAATCGAGATGGTTCTGATTAGTATAGGGGGTTCCCATAAGAGGTTTTATTTAGATATTCAAAGAAAAATTACATTTTTTTTAAGATGAATGAACGGATGTTTATTTCAATGTAAAAAGAAAGTTAAAGGAAGACAATATCAGCCAAATGACCACCACAGCAACGCTTAGAGGACAGTATCCTTTTTATGAAGTTTTCCTTGGCTGTTGTATGTCATCAATAGCTTCCATCTTTGAGGTCATGAATTCGATATAGCTCCTTCTTTCCTTGATGAAAGTCCAACAAGAACTATAGCTTTAAAAAAAAAAAATCATCTTCACCCATCATAATTTTTACCTTTAACGTTACAAATTGCTTTAAAATGTTTAGAGACGGACAATCTACAAAGTCATGGACTTTATTATTGAAGATCTTAACACTGTCCTTACACGCCCTCTTGAGGAAATTTGTAATTTTACTGATAATTTTTTTCTATCATTCATTCTTTTCAAAGATGACCTGATTCAGCTCATCCAGTGTTCAGGAGAATCAATCACCTTTTATGTAGATCACATATTATATCCGTCTCACCTTCAAAATTAGGGAATTTAGTTGACAAATACCTTGGTTATGGCGTAATATAGAGACTATAAGTCCTTCCAAGAGGAAATTTGAATATCAAGTCATTTAAGAGATATGTGGAGTTTAGATTCTGCCAATATAAAATTTAGTTGCTAATAACATGTTCTTTAAAAAAAATGGATTCTTTAATTTCCTAAAGAAAAATTTCCTACTCATATTTTTGCAAAAAATATATAATGTTTAGTTGTCATTAACGACATGATAATTAGTCGAGATAACTCGTTGATTCGCACCCCACACTTGAGACAGGTCCGTGGTTACATCGTTCTTGAGATTGGTTCCCATAATTAACCTTTTACATGTTCTGATTCTGCAATGTTGGTCCTTCTACATTCAAGCGAAGGATTGCCCAACATGTTTACAAAAAATGTACGGTATACACACGGAAAGATAATTGATAATTCGGCTATGCCCCTCCCCCTGATGAGATTTTAGTATTTTTATGACCTTCAAATTTAAGTAATTCCTAAATATTTTCTCTATCTACCCTTAAACCGATATAAATCAGAATATAATCAAAAAACCAATACAATAAGTGTCCAATCTCAAAAATTGGGGTGGTCAGGCCACTTTTTGTACACTTCCAACTCTAGATAGCGCACAGTGGTATGATTAGGAAAAGATTGGGGTTAATAGTGGCCTTATATTTAGAATAAAAGTCTTTCATTTTTTATTGTGAAATACATTTTTCTAGACTTACATAATCCGTGGAAAATCATATGAGGCCGTTGACCCATCCTTATTGGCTACGGTCCTGCATAAAGAAACCTTAGAATGGTGAGAAGCTTGAATAGTGGGGAATTTCCTAAATGAAGGTGTCCGTTTTTATTATTATTTTGGTGAACTATATATTCTAAACAAGTTATTTTGCTTTAGCTTAAGTACTTCCAATTATTATTCACCTGATACTAGGACACTTATGCAAGAAACATTCAGCTTCTTCTAATTACAGAGAGAGATATATATGATAACTGCCATCAATTAGTCGTAGATTTAGACTGATTAATAACGAGTTTTACTGCTATAGTCTAGCTGGCAAAAAGTCCAATTTATTTTTTAATTTTGTGGAATATGATACAGATGCGAAAACAATTTATTTTCTTATAATAAATACCTTGTAATGATTGTAGATTTTGACTGATAATTTACACAAGGCAAAAATGTCAAACTGATATCAACAGAGAAGGGGATTGGGACTCATACTTTATGAAACGACTTGATCATACAATTAAAGGCTTGTCTTTGACTCCAAAACATAAATTCCCTTTCGAGATGTACTCGAAAGTCATTTCAATTGTTCACGGGATATATGGAACTCCTTTTCTTATCTTTTACTTTCTGAGGCTTGAACGTAAACTCGATCTAGACTTTCTCAAAATTTTCAAGAACTTGTTCTTGTTAGCAAAGACTTGATCCTCAATTTGTACTTTTTGCAGTATAAGGGCTTTTGTTTCACCTCTGCAAGTCACTAAGTCTTGCTGTTTATGAGAAAAATAATTATTGCAGAGAATACTAATAATATAGGTACAAATATACTTGGAAGGCAAATTGCATGCCTCATTACCTTTAAAAACATAAAACAAAACACTAACAAATTAAGTACACACCTGGACTTGTATTATGACTCATATTTATTCACAAACATTGATACAATATATATGTACATTTAGCCGGGTTGTTTCTCAGTTCTTTTAGATTTCAATTATAGTTAGTGAAATTTTGATGATCCTCGTTTATGAATCTTTTTATGTAAACAAATGCAAAAACTATGAAATTTGTTTAATTTTACTCCAACTATGAAAATAGTAAATAAAAATACATTTTTGCATCATTTTTGAGCTCTACGACTCTTCCAAGTTTTGCAAGGACTTAAACCGTATTTATAAAATAACACAAAAATGATTTTTCAAATGCATTTTATCATTACAATCAATGATATTTAGGTGTAGTAAACATAAATCCATTATTTTCAATAATTTTTTTAAAAGTTTTTATCCTCTACAAAACAATGCTCAAATGACCGTAAGACTCCACAATTTTATTATTTTTGCAAATTTTCATAATATATCAATATAAATTCCTTTTTTTTCAGATTAAAGTTACTTTAGAAAAAATAATTATTCATATTTTTGAATGGTTATAAATATTTAAATTATAATGTTTTTGTGCAAAATAACAATTTTCTTTTTATATTTCAATCTTGACTAGAATAGTTTGCTTGACGTTGCTCAGACATTAAAAGATCAAAATTGATGAAGATTTTTTCTGCTTGGAATAAAAAAAAAAATAAAGGCTGTAAAATTTGTAGAAATATTCTTGCCACATGTTGGTAGTGATATTTATCTTAGTACCCTTTTTTTGTAAGGAGATAGAGTAGGTTTGCCGGGGAAATGATGTAATTAAAATTAATTCTGAGTTTTTATGTCTTTTTAAAGGAGATTGTAGGGTTTAGAACTATTTATCGTTTGCTCATCCTTCATATTATTGTCAAAAATTCTTTGTCTGACTCTTTCTACTTTTTTCTTTCTTCTATTAACCTTATAATTTCATTTAAAAAAAGTATACAAAGGTACATACAAGCATTCAGCAAGGATCATTCTTAAAAATTTACGTTCTTTATTTTTTGTTTAATATAAAATAGTCGTTTGTTAGTCAAAAAATTGGTTTTTATAAAAGTGCTATTTAAAGGCCGGCATAGCCGTAAAGATCATTTTTTAAATACCAGAACCGTTTCGGAAGAGCTAAGAAGCAATGTGAAACATTTCTGCAAAATCCATGCCTTGGTTTGGGCGTGATTCCCGGACAAAAACTCTCACACACAGACATTCGCATTTAATTTATAGATATCTTAAAAAAATTTGCCTTTTTTTAAAGTTTTGACCTAGATGATTGACCCTTAGATTACATCGTTGAGCAACAAAGTTTTACATAGGCTATATCTCATCACATGTTAACTTTCCCACATTATTCGTAATTGAAATTCGAGAAAAGGTGAAATGGAAGCCACCCTAATACCATACACGTAATCACAGGGAAGGAAACAATTAAGGGAGGCTCTCATTATCTTTAGGACTATACATGATTTTATATCTAACATGGGTATACATATTTATATATTGATTAAAGCTCTCACGAAGGGACATTAATGGGAGCTCACTGTCATTATGTACATAGATGTCTACCCACAACTAATTAATGATATTGATTTCTTTTATTTTTAAGGGAGTAAAAATACATCCTTAATGATTTTTTAGCATGGAAATAAAGTCATAATTAGAGCGAAGTTGTGTTCAAGTAATTGCATATTGAATCGATTTTGAGCTTAAGTAAAGATATCAGAGAGGAAAAAAATGTTTGATGGAGTAGATGAAGTCTAGGTTGTTGAACAATTTGTTTTTCTCATACCTTTATTCAAGGTCATCTATGCAAAAAAAGTATAAGCACTGTCACACAACCTCCCACATTTAAACCAAATTATGGGGAAAGGAGGAATAAATATTATGATTGAGAACTTTATTTCTGTTAATGAAATTCTGATATCCTTTTTTTGAAAAAAGCCTAATAGGCATACGTTTATTTTGAAAAGAAAAACAAACATTTTTAACTTAATACAATCCAATGCCTACAAATATCGGGAGAAGGATAAAAGGAAAAAGTAATTATAGGAAAAACAAAACTATTAATGTAAGTTTTTTTCATTGTTTTTCAATACAAGTCCATATTAACGACCAACGTCAGAGAGATTAGCTAAGGCGTCGAGTTCTTTCTCGATCCTGCCTTCCAAATGTGTCGGAATAAGTCCTTGTTGTATCTACAAGAATAAATTATCACCTGCTGATGATGGCCTCCATCTTAAAAGTCCTGAGAAAATTTGGATCCGTGGCTACTACCCAATCAGTTTTTGACATCGAAACTTGTAGATTGTCTTACATTTATACTTCACACATTTTTACCATAGGCCTTATTTTTTCACAGTCGTAGATAATGTCTACTGACGTTTTTATTTTCGCGCTAAAGAATGTGCAGTTTGTCCCTTTCAGACCCCACAGTGAAATGAAAATAAAATCAAAAATAAATTTAGTCAATTCTTGATCGTTTTGACATTAAAAGAACTAACAAAAAATATTTTTTTATAACTTCAATGGGTTCACCAGAATTTGATGGGGGATTGTTGACCCTTTGGGTTTGAAGAAGTAATTTTTTATCATGTATAAACAAAATACTAAAGTTATGCTAGGTTGAGTAACACCACGGCAAACTTTCTAAAGGCAAGCATTCCTAGATCCCTTTACAAAACTTATTCCCCTAAAACAAATAAGGTAAATATAAATATTAGGTTATGTGAGCATGTAATCGACCTTACCAGAATATTTAATTTTATATACAGTACTAACTGCTCAGCCAGACAGACATATATGACGTCATAGAGTATAAAAGCCGTACTTTAAGAGTAACAGTCAAGGAAGGCTATAAATAGGTACTCTAGTAACAGTTATACTCTTTGACGTCACTATTAAAAAACGGTGGAAGTCAAAATTTTGTAGGACAGGGTTTATGATATATCAATGTAGTAATTTTAGAAAAATGGTCGTCTTTAGTAAGGTCGAATTTTTTTAATAGTTCGAATAATACTCGACTCCAACACTATTTTTGATACAACTTGTGTCAGACACTTACTTTGTAACTAGGTTACGTTTGCTATATATCACTTTTTTTTTTTGTGCAAACATAATGAAGTAGCAAGCCACATGAGAGCTGTCATAGTTTTTATGTTGTTATTATTATTATTACTTTGGCAGTTTTTGCTATCAATTATAAATTGAAATACCTTTAATTACACACATTATGTTTTAATACCACGATCAAAAAGTAAAACCATAATTAACTAAATTAAGTTATGAAAAAAAAAAAAAAATCAACTATTATTTGATTAAAAGTAGCGTGCTACATTCGTACATAAATAATATGTTGCCCATCGACACAAAATCAAGCTAGAAATATTTATCCCTCAAATTAAGTGTACCGAGTGTTCCATTAAAATCTGAACATAATGAATTTTAAACTACAGAAAAATATAATTTATTAATTAACAATATAATTTATAGAAAATAAATACTATAACTAAATGTGTGTCTGTGCTCACTTAACCATTTATCTAGCTGTCCTTAGAGGCAATGATGGCTTTTCGGTGGTGGGGAAGGCCTAAGAGCCGCTGCAGATATAGTCATCTTCCATGGTGTTACAGTGCTGGGTAATCAGTTGCTTTAAGGGCCTTTTTTTTGTATAACATATACTATAGGTCTTCTCCTTGACATGCGTCCAAATGGAATAGTCGAGGGGGCTGTAATTAGGGCTGTAGAGGGACTAAAAGTGTCAAAAAACAGTACAAAATAAACCCAGCGACTCGTTGAAAAGAGTCTTGTAGCGGAGAAGATGAGTTACTTTAATTGCTGTTGTTAAAAGTTGCCTCTCTACCCTCATAAGGTTATTTCCCCCCACTTTTTTTATTGATCTCTGGTCAGTCTGTTGTCAAACCCCTTAGATCTCCTGCATAGGCCCTCAAGGACTTGAGGTGATTAGGGTGGAGTGTCCACATTAGCCTTTTGACATATCCCTTCTTCTTCTTCATTGTTTTGGACTTGGTAAGGGTGTAGACGGTAGACCTTGAGACATCCGATTGCTCCAAGTACGCGAATGAAAGTTGTCGATCACCTTCACATTCCATTTTCTGGAGTTGTTATTTGTAAGGATTCTAGGACAATTGATTGAAAGCATTTTTGCCGTAGGACAATTTGCCATAACGACTTTTCGCCGAAGTAACATTTGGGACAATTGGCCTAAAAAGGATATTAAATTTAGTGATATATACGATTGCATTTTTTAATTTCATTTAAATGATAGTATGATGAACGGGTATTGTTGATATAAAATACATGTTAGATAGGTAAACTAATGTATGTTCTTTTGCAGGAAAATATTTTAATATTCATATTATGAAAACAATACAGTAGTTTGTGGTTCGAATGTAGTTCGAATCTACCGTGTTTGTGTTTCTAAGCACCAATGACCGCTTTTAATGCCGTAATACATCCTGGCCCACCGGTTGTGTTTATGAGTTGCTGTGCCCCAAGGTAAGTTAAATTTTTACGCCCACTGCTTCCCGGAGCATTAACGAACCCTTCTAATATTAAAATACGCTCCACACATTAGATTGCACAGGGAAGTGAAAGGCCAAAATGCCTTGAAACTCTACCGCCACTGGGTTTCTAAGCACCGAGGACCTCTTCTAATATTCTATGATGCACCCTCGTCCAGGGGTTGTGTACAATCCATCCCTTAAGATCATATATGTATAATACTTAATTAGTCCAATAAATGATAACGAATACAAGTTCAATACAAACCTATTATAATTATATACATTTCTATTTACCATCATGTATCAGATAAACAACGCACAAAAAAGTACAAAGTACTTATGCAGAAATAGATGGTGCACATCCTGTTGGCTGGGGGATCTGTCATAGTATATTAAAAGAGGTCTTTGATGCTTGGAAATGCAACATCAAAAGAATTTAAACTACCTTGGGGTCCAGCAATTCACCTGTACAACCTGAGGGCTAGGTTGTACTTTTGGATATTAGAAGGGTTTCTTGATGCTCAGGGAAGCGCTGCTGAAGAATTTAACCTACCTGGGGCCCAGGGGCTCATTTACACAACTTTTGGTTCGTGGTGTTTTATGACATAGTATAAAAGGGTCATAAAAGCTTAGAGGCTGTGGGCTGGGATATTAAATGGGGAATTTCATGGTAAGTTTCTTCATTATCCAATAATTTTATATTGCAAATATAATATAAATTACAACGAAATTGCGCATGACAATAATGTCTTACAATGAAATTACTCAAAGAATAAGGACTGAAGGAACACTTAATAATTTATATATATGCCATAGATAGCATTTGAACAATACCTATTATCATAATATCATTTTGAATTGAAATAAAATATATCATATATATCAATAAATTTTATATAATTCTCGGCAAATGCCCCATATGGCCCTTTGGCGAAATGTCCTTTCGCCAAAAAAAAAAAAAATCTGCTACAAATTCGCTCATGGTTTGTAAACTAAATACCTCGTCTTTTTTTTATTGTTTATGTTTTAATATATCGAAAAATGTAGTAATTTAAATCATTGAATCTTGATTAATTATTGAATTAGTAAGTGTTCAGATTTTAATGGACAACCCGGTAGAATATCCGGACAGATAAGCGGCTCTCTTCCACATTATTCTTCAAATTGTACTATTGGTTTTTTTTTCTTTAACAGACTGGCAGGTCCTATTATATGAATTTACGTCAATCCTAATATTTGTACACATCACACAAGATACACAGGTTGAGACAATACCTCAAACAATCAATCGTTTAATAAACTAAGTGGCATCACATTGTTTTAAACCTTATTAAGTAGGTCACTAATTATATCAATATATGCTGTTATTGTCTACAAATTTAATTTTATCATCACAGATAATTTACCTTTGTTTGGAATGCATTTATTCATCAATTTCGACGTCTCCTACTATATCTGGAGAACGCACATGTATTGGACAAATGCATCACTTCTCTCAATAGCTAAACCTACAGTGTTTTCGGCTAGAACATAGCTCATCAATCATTTACAGATTTTGCCTTAATTCTAATCCCTCAAACATTTATATTTCGACTGTAATTATTTAATAATGAATAACATAACCTTGCACATAAACAATTGACGTAAATACTCTACAAAAAACAAAATTTGGAGGTATTGCAACTCAATATTACTGAGCTATACCGATTTATATTCGGCAACTGAAACTACTCCGTGGTCGTTTTTGGAGAAAAAAAAACCCCAATCTAATGCAAATGTGAGCAAGATTAATTTCCAAAGAAATTAATGACCTCTCAAATTATCAATAGAGTGTCTCTCTATGGTAAGCATTTTAGTGATTTTGGATCAAATGGATCAAAAACAATTTTGATTTTTTAAATTTTACACTGCTTCTTAATGGGGGAAAAAAAACCTTTCAAGCAAAGTAATAGTTTGAAAAGTGTTATGAGGACTCAACTCTATAATCTTATTTTAATAATTGTGGATGATTTATTGATTTCGTATAAGTCTGAAAAATGTTGGTTTGTCTGGAAGAAATCAAGTTCCAATTTCTCGATTTAGACAGACAACAATAATTTAGAATTAGTGTATAAAACTAAGTCTGATAATTTCAAATTATGGTCCTTGGCACCATTATTTTTAGTGAAGTGATTTACGTTCAAAAAATGTAGCAAGTTTAGATTATGAAAATGAATTAAAAAAAAAAAATGAATAGTAAAAACTGAAACAATTATCTGAGCTTCACAAAATTGCAGCTATAAAAATTCAAAAGCTAAACTGAATTAAGTTTAACTTTATTAAATATTCTGTCAAATAATTATTTGCATTATATATTTTTGACGGGAAATGCACTATATCAGTGCTTGATAACGACTCACTCTATTTCCATTAGAACTGTAAAATCTCACCTCTGGAGTAAAACCCCACCAAACCGTCAAACTTCTTCTAAAGCCTGATTACATCAAATAATATAAACAAAAGTTATTTGTATCCATCCTGTATATGAAGTACAGTGTGCATCATAAACTTTCAGCTTGTAAAATCTTTAAGTAATACTAATTTATTTTTCTTGTAGAAATGAGTTTATCCTCTTTAAATAACTGTCAGATCGTGAATTTTGTTACAAAACCATAGAATTCAAACGTATATTTATCCAATCTCTTTATAGATTAGATAAATGACCTAATTATATATTTAAAAGGTAATTTTAGGACAGCAATGCGGCCAGTTAAAAACAAAGCATCTTTTGATGAGGCTTAATGATATTAATCAACTCCCATCAATACCGTAACATCAAGTCGACTCAGATCTGAACACATTAGAAAAATTAACTCACTACTTATGATGTCTCAATCCAAATTTCGGAAATCTGGCTTGCTCTTAGGATCGTACCTATTGGATTTTGACTTTGTCTTTTGTAAGTAGATTGTGTTATAGCCAAATGAAATATATTAGATACGTTTTCATATAATTTTTCACATATATTGCAAAAAAATAAAATCCTGTTTACAATATAATGTAATTCAATACGGACATTTATTATTTTTACTTAATTATATAATTTATTCTATCATATATATATATATATATATCAATAATAAAACTGGAAAAAAACATCATCAATTCTTCCTTCTTTATGGCCTGACTAAAGCTTCACAAACAATGCAACTAAACGAACCTATTAGTTTTATTATGTATCTTGTCCTAGTTTTATCTTTTTTTAAATTGGCAGTGTTACCATGATTATTTTCGATTTATTTTTTCATATTCCCGGATTGGATTGGTCCTGAAAGAAAGACTTAAAATCAGTCTTCCCAAATTTTAAATGACCTTAAATAAGGTATCACTTTAAATAATATTATAGGAAGGTCATGTATATGTTTAGCTATAAATATCGATAATATATTGTCATTATACAAAATTTAGAGCTTATTTAAAACATTTATTGTTCTTATAGATTATAGACTATGGATATTTATATCTTCCGCACAGCTGGTGTTTATTTAGGATGACGTCAACGGCTGATATCTATGAAGTATTACATGATTTAGAAAATATTACGTCCTATTTATAAATATTGCTCCACTATAACACAATCCTTTCGGAGGTCTTTTAAAATTAAATGGGTGATATTTCATTTTCATTGTAATTTATTTTATTCATTATACAGTTTGTGTTTATTGTATAAAGTTTGGATATATATGTAATTGTCTTCAAATAAAGATAAGGAAAGAGGCACCAGTGCCAACCCAGAGCCAAACTTTTTCATTTTTATAAATTAATATCATATTTACTTCCTAAGTAGCCATGTTTTCATGATTATGCAATATAGTTCAAATATATGTGGCAGGTAAAGAGAGTTTTTATGAACTCTTTGGAGGTTTTGTAAGATGCACTTTGAGCAGCTATAACTGATCGTCGCTAAAATAATGAGGAGGGACAATATGAGTCTCTTAAACCAAATAAAAGAGGTAAACGATCCCCCATTTTAATTGTTGTTTTTTTTAATTTATAACTTACCACACAAATTGAAAGACAAAGTCTATATTTGACTCCAGTCTAAATATGAAAATTTGGCATTTATATTTATTTTTAGTTCTTAGTTTTTGAGCAAGATTGTTTTAATATTGTCGTGCCACACATTTTATTTTTACTTCACTATTGAAATAATTTGGTTATACCAAGTGGTCCATTAAAATCAAAACATTTTGAATTTGAAACTTCAATAAGAAATATCGATACTTCAACAAAGTTAATACAACAAATCAATATGCTTCTGAACTCTCTTAACCATCAATGTTGCACCAATTAGATGCTATGATAGCTTCCAGGTGGCGGTGGAAGGCATGGTACCCACTACAGATATATTTCTGTATCATTGCGTCCATTTCTGGCTGATAGTGTCTTTGAGGGCCTCGGTGTTTGGATAACGGACACTGAAGGCCCTCTACTCGACATGCAACCAAAAGGTGTAGTCGAGAGGGTTCGCATCAGGGCTGTAGGGGGCGAGGGGCAAATGATCTATTTAAAGAGTTTAAAAGAACTCAAAAGATTCATTCAAAAGAGTTCCTTTCATTGCATGGCGTTAAAAGGGGCCTCTCCACCCTCACAACTGGCCTGACCAACCACTTTTTTAATATTTATTTTGACTTCTAATTACCCACATTAAGTTTTAATATCTTTAAAAAAAGTTAATACCATAATTACCAAAAATTTAATAGTAAAAAAAATATATATATATATTATTTAACAAAAAAATTACTACTATTTGAATCAAATAATGTTACGTCATTTCAAATTAAAGACTGAAATCTGGAGTATTTTCTACTTCAATCTCGGTCTGGACCAGTTCATTCCTGCATATCAGTCGTAAAATTGATAAAATTCGGTCCTTGATGACGTTACTCAACTTTTATTTTCTTAACATTTTTAGTACTGACAGTCCGAAGGACCGCCCCTAAAGAGTGGACTAGACCAAACAATTAACACAGCACTAGAATGAATTATAAAAATCATCGAGTTGATAATTGTGAGAGTCGACACAGCACTAAAATTGTGTCTATTTAATGAATAAAGAATGATTTTGTTGTGAGTTTTTTTTTGTTTTTTTTTGAAAAATTACCTTTTTTGAATAATGACTTTTTTTATATATATTTATGCATCATCATTGTAATGATTCGTTTTTCTTTGCCCCCCTCCCCTACCAATTTGACAGCCTTCATTAATAAGTGTAGAGAATCTCAAACAGTTATTACGTATTCATATTTGTCAATCCTGAAATTAGAATATTATGCAAATTTCAACAAATAATTAATCAAATAATGCAAAAAAATGTTAGGGAAATGACAGATCGTACAATAAAGCGTTAGTTATGTTCTTTTTGTTCTCCATCTGTCATTGCATAATGATGTAAAATGTGAGTGAAAAGAGAAGGCAGAAAGAGGCTGGGTAAAGTATTTAGTTGTTTGATTAATATACATTTCTTCTTATGTTATAAAAAGCTAAAAAAGGAAAACGATTATTTATTCATGATTAATTAACCAGATTTTTGACAGCTGGCGCTACAAACACACTCAACCTTTTATATATGATTACATATTGGATATTGGTGATGTGTCCGATTAATAACCAGTATCCGTGGGCTCGTACTCAGAGCTCAAATGACAAATATGCCAGTATATTCTCCGCATAAACGAGTGTGCTGCAGATAATTATTCGTCGATGCATAAATTTTTTAAGTATCCTAACCTTTATTTATTTTCAGGTAACTGTTTCTTTCTGTGTTTTTATTATTTAAAAAAACCCTCTGTACAAACGCAACACTTTTATAAATGATACACTTTTGCCCTATTTCTTATATGTCGATATTAACCCAAATAACTTATTGTCTAAAGAAACTGCGGAAAAAAAGCAAGTCAACGAAGAAATAAGAGGCTCATAGCCAAAACATGAGCAATGCAAGGCTACAATTCTAAAACTATCCACTTGTGGAAAATCACCATTAGAGATTTCTAAAGTGTTGGTCTGTTACCAAACAGACTGCGAGGTGGTCTACCACGATAGTCACACTAAAAGCTTCCACAAGTCAGATCGAGAACAAAGAGGTCATAAGAATTGGTTGATGTAGTTAAATGACAAATGAAGCCAGGGAAGTCTAGTTGACCGTCAATGGCTTTGATTGTCAATAAGATTTATAACATATTTTTAAAAGAATTTTTGTTTATTTAAACATGTATTTTATCATAAAAAGCTTTAATATTTCTTACTAGATGATATCAAAATATAAAAAAACGCATTTATTTTTTCAGTAAAAGTTTAAAATTCAAAAACTTTTGGGTCGTTGAACTACTATTTAAACAGTCTTAATGTGTTAACATCTCCGTCTAAAAGAAGAATTATTGCCTATCTGAGGTGTAAGTTGATATAAAAATACTTAATAGAACAAGTACATGTATATATTAATGCAAATATAATTGAATTATTTCCCCTGTAGTCATGATATTTCAAATGTAAGAGGTTCTCTTCATTATAGCTGTTATTTATTTACTCACTTCAAAATCATAAAACAGGCAGCTGAATTTAACGAGCCTCTGAATGCAGTATATACTTTTGTCTCGCTCCTGCCTTCTCCTCGCGCTTTTACAACAGGTTATTAGTGTTGTATCTATACTATTGAGGATTTTATTACTAAGCTTTTAATAAAATACTCAATTCTCCAGGATTTTGATGTTAAGCCCATCACTATTTTAAATATGCATAAAGCTATATGTAGGGCAAACTTGCTTATTTTTGTACGAGGAAGGGGGAAGGGGGAGTCAAACCATGAGGCTACAAAAACAACAACAAAAACGAAGAATTATTATATGGCCTTAAATATGATTTATTAATTGAATGTAACTAAGATGAAATATGTTTATTTATGAAAACGATCATAAATTATATGCTTCATGTTTTGGCAGAATTCTAATTTATTTTAATTATTATCATAATTTATCATTTATTGCCTGTTGAGGGGGCTTGTTTTCCTGGTAGAGGAGAGGGGAGGGGGGAGCGACCTAAGTAGTATGAGTCATGGATCTTTGTCGTGGAGAGCAACCGTGTACATACACATTTGTTTTTTGTTGTTTCTGTGTGGGATTGAAGTAGTCTAAACGAAATCTTTTCTACCTTCATTAGTGTTAAGGATTTATTGAATATCTTGTACTCATAAATTATCCAGATTGTACAAATATTTGCAATTGTCTAGCTACGTACACGAATTGTAATGATTTGTACTTGTTGTTTGAATACATTACTATTTGTTTGTAAAAGGAGATAATGGAAGTACTTTCTAACTGGGGTTCTTTAGAGTCCTGGTGTATTGTAAAGCCTAGACACTAATTAGTGTTGCTTGGTATACCGGTAGTAACATATCTGCTGAAAAGTACGGGGCTTAACAAAGTTCATAGTTTGTTCAAAATTGGGTTTTTGTAAATATTTTTTTATTTGCTTTAAGAAGCAGATTCCCCTATAATACTTTTTAAACCATTTATAAGCTAAAATGGTATTTTTTCCTACCAGGGAGCGGTGTAACATTAAAAAACAAAATTTTTATTGGTCCATTGTTTTGGAAATAACAAAAATAGTTGAAAATGAGATTACTTTAAAAAAAAAATAACAGCATCTATGTGTGAAGATTGGGAATTTTTAGCACATATGTTTTATAGTGGTACTACAATGATACTGATGCATTTAATAGGATACTCTTATTTAAGTGGTCCTCGAATCGAAACTTACAATATCAAAAGTGATCTTTGATCAACTCATAATGTATCCTTCAACAAAAATTTTATATCTATAAAGTCCTCTAATTTATGAACTCTCCCCACCAAGGCGCACAATTTACGGACCGACATGTAAATAGTTGTGAATCGGTCTAATTTTTTTTGTTGCCTCCGCCAACGAAGTTTAATGGAAGTTATATTTTTGCCTCTGTTTATTTGTTTGTCTGTTGATAACTGTAATAAAGTACCGTTAACAACAATTAGAATAATAATTTAGAGGGTGGATTTTTTTTTTTTTTTTTCCCAATGAATAGTTTGTTTTTTTAAATTTTCTAAGCTGTAATCGTTATTCTTTCAAACTCGAAGAGAGATCATCTATAGTTACAGTGTAACCACAATGATGTTCAGGCATTATAAGTGTCTGTTTCTGTTCGTCTTTGAGTAGAATTGAGGACCAATAACGAATAAATGTCTGCCTTTGACATTTCTTAATACGAAGTGGGATTTGTGTTTATTTCTTCATATGTATAACATTTATCGAAAAATTGACTGAAATAAGTTTTTTCAATTTAGAATTTCCAGTGTCCAAATTTCCACTCTGTAGCTGTCAAAAGTATACAGAAATGTGCTGTATTATAGTTAAAGAAAGGATGTGTGTAAAGAAAAAATAGAGAGATTTGAGAAGGAAAAACGATTTAGGATTGTCTTTTAACTTATTTTGAGTTCATTATTTAATAAATCGGGGGATGATAACATCTCCCTCTAAAAGAAGAATTCTCGCCTATGTTTGGTGTAAATTGATTTAAAATGTATTATATAATTAATATATATTAGTTTAAATATAATTGTAATATATTCCCTGTACTTATGCAATTTTAAAAATAAAAAGTCCTTCTTTTTATAGCAGTAATTCATTTTCTCCCTCCAAAATCATAAAACAAGCAGCTGATATTAACAAGCTTGTAAACTTAGGTGTACCAAATGTCTCACTCCCACCTTCTCGTCGCGCTATTACAAAAAAAAAACATCTCTAACTAGCTTATTTTAAAGTACTATTAGTTGCATAGCTTTTAATCATAATACCCTATACTTTAGTATAAATATTTAAATGCCTACACATCTTTTTTATGAAGGTTGTGTTAGTTTTATTAAGGGATCCCTAAGTCTGTTCTAATCCCACATTTCTGTCAACAAACATGGAAAAATATAATTATTTGATAACTAGAGTTAAATTAAACATGTCCTAGAATTTAGAAATAATTTAATTCTTGACAAGGGAACATCTAACGGGGGGTGTCCATTAAATTATTAACACTTTGGATTTTAAACATCACCAATGTATATTTATTGACTAACAATAGAATTTCAACAAACCTAACACTATAAGTAAATGTGTTTCAGAGTTCTTTAATCATTAATGTAGCCAAACTTAGCGGCAATGATAGTTTCTAAAAGGTGTCAAAAGGTCTGGCATCCGCTGCAAATGTAGTCTTCTATCATGGCGTCCAAGTGTTGGCAGTCAGTGGCTATCAGGACACAGTGTTTGGATGACGGACATTGAAGGCCTTTCCGGGTTGGCATCAGGGAGGAGATGGGTTTCTTTCAATGCTGGCGTCTAAAAGTGGCCTCTTCACAATGCTTTTTCAACAAAAACTTTCATAGCTTTCTGGACGATCTGGTGTGAAATGGTGAGATCGCTTGTTTGGGCCCTCATTGTCTTGAGGGGATTAGCCTGGTCTGTTTTCTTTAACTCCTTCATGTCCAGCTTGATTTGTTGACAGAGACCTCCTTCCTCTCCAACATTTTGAATTATTTTTTTTTGTCAATATACAACATTTATAAAACAGTTGTCAAAAATATATTTTTTATAATTAAAATTTGTCCAGATTACTACGTGATACCTAGTAGAAATCAAATGTCTCCACAAGGGTGTGCTATTATAGGTACTTAATATACAGTATTACTCTTTGTATATATCATTTATAATAATGATTTATTGTACTCGAGTCTCAATATTTTAATGCCAAAACATCTAAATTAATTAAAGTTGTGTTTGTGTTAATAAAGGATCCAATAATCTTGCTTAATACCACATGTCTGTCTAAAAAGATTTAAAAAAATCAGTATTTGATTACTATAGGTACCGGGTGGTCCATTGAAATCTGAGCACCTACAATTTTTAATAATTAGTTAAGGTTAAGTGATTGAAATTTATTCATATTTCAATATATTAAAGCATAAAAAATTAGTTACACAATCAAAGAAACCTGAGCTCTCTGGCTTACGTATAAGACGAAAAAATGACACTTGAACGTGATCGACGAATTTCCATTTGCGCACTCAATGCGAGTGGGCGTCTTGGGAGTTAAAGAAAACAGCCCATCAAATTTCCTCCAGCACATGAGGGCCCATACATGTGATTTCGGGGATTCACACCAAACTTTCCAGAGAGCTATAAAAAAGTGGTTGGAAAGGCCACTTTTGATGGCAACAATAACATAAACATCTTCTTGGTTGCAATACTCTTTTGTATAATTCTTTTGAGTTCATTTAAACTCTTTTTTGACACTATTGATCCTCTTCCACTCTTGATACCAACTCCTTTCATGCCACCTTTTTGGTACATTTCGAGGGGAAGGCCTGGAGTGTCCTTCAACCAAACAGGATTACGGTATTCAAAGCCATTGTCACCCTGCACTGGTACGCCATGACAGAGGACTGCATCCTCAGCAGGTGCTATCCCTTCCACCACCATTTGGAATCCATCATTGCCGCTAAGTGTAGCTACATTAATGATTAACACATATTTATTTAAAGTATTCATTTTTGTTAAAATTCTATTCCGTAAGGATGCGCTTCTATACTTCTTACACAGTGCTATAAATTTTGTAGACTTGAATAATGATATTTGCATATATTATTGCTACATAATCTGTTTATAATATAGTGAAGTCAAAGAACCCTACTGTGAAGATGTTTTATACATGAATCAAATTGGACTGTTCATAATAATAATATGTCATTATTATTTATTTTTTTCGTCATAACTTATCGACTTTTATAATAATATAATCCATGGTTTTATCTCTCTTAGAGTGATCATAAATATTCTTGAAATAAAATAGTACGAAATTTCCTGATTAAAGTTTATACAGAGTTTATACAAAAACTTGTACTAATATTTAATTCAACAACCAAGAGATAGCGTAAACGGAAATAAACCAATTTTGTTTTTACCCATGTCTTTAATTGTTAAAATGTACAAGCAACCAGAGATAAGTGACAACTTGTGTCATCACCTCCGCGCTGGTGTATGTAACTAGACCGTTGGCCTCTCCATCCGGACCTCCTAAAAGATTAAAAGCCTACTATTAACTAGAAGAACTTTTGACCTGCCTCTATTTGCTTCTTCTCCATCCCTGACAACAAATTCCTGAATTTTGGAGTGCCGTGGAGATGAATGAATATTTGACTGTCATTATTTACATAGTACTCATACTTTAAATAAAACAATTACATTATTTCATTTGAACAAAGGTGATCATTCTAGTATCCATTCATAAAAATAATACAACAATGGAATTCTTTCTGTAGTTGATATCTGAATATATGTTTTTATATTTTCTAAAGCTGTTCTCATGGTTCTTTTATTTTTGGAAGAGTGAGCGTATATGTTGCATAAGCTTTAAGCTGTTACCCCGAACTTTTTTGCTCATAAATGACGTAGAGTAACACTGAGGAGTTATTAGTAACATATCCTGTTGGATTTGAAGTAGAACTGAGGATTGACAACGGAGTAATTCCTCATGCCTATGTAATTTCTAGAACATGACTGGGCTTTGGGTGTATTTCCTTCATCATGTTTGAAGCACATTTAATGTAACGTCATAACAGCTAAGCTGCTCAACTTCTTCATATTCTTCAAATCGTCAGTGTAACCAAGTTAATTTTCAAGTTATTTTTTAACATACCGGTTGATAGTATTATTTACATATATGATTATGACCAATGGCCCTGATTGGCTCCATTTTCTAGCAATCCCGTTTATTTTGGAGTAGGCAAACTGAAGAGTGACTTTTTCTAAGACGTTGTAGTTATTATCTAATTCTTGAGGAGTGAACTTCCATTTCTGCTATATTCAATATATCATTGATATATACGAAACTGGATTGTTATAAAGACAGAAAGTTATACAGGTTATTTGTTGGGTAGTCATCAGTGTGAGCCCCGGCTGGTTCTTTAAGTAATTTTCTGGCTATATAATTGCTAGATATGGAGTGGGGATTGCGTTTATTTCCTTCATCTCGAACCTGCTAATTTAATGAAATATCTTGACAGCGAAACTGCTTTCTTTTATATCATAACTTCTTAATAATTATGATAACACAAATGGAGTCTCTCCTCTGAGCGACCTTCCTTCTCTTGTAAATCATGAAATGAACAGATGATGAAAAAATGTTCACCCTGTGGGTTTTTTTTCTTCTTCTTTTCTATCCATATTTTATCTTCTCTTTGACATATCCAAATATTACTCATTACTCATCTACCTGACATTTTATTGTTATTGAAGAATACATTATGATTCAAGACCCAGGCATTGAGCATGTAAATACTACATAATATGTACTTACCTATTAGAGCTTTATTTGATGACAGGTAAAACCTACAGTTTAATGATATTTAAATATGTCTCTCTGGGACCTACTTGTAATTGTACATCATACATATTATCAATCTACCATACATTCAATAGTTTTTTTTTTGCATAAATTAGTTTAAAATTTCAAAGCGGTCTCTTCCCAAGTTCCATTCTTTGCCTAGTATCCCTATAATCCAAACTATTGAGAGCATACTATTTGTGGAAGGGCAAATGGTCTTATTGACAAACACATCTGAACCTTTTTTTCTATGCCCATGGGCTGCACAACTAATAAGACCACGGGGGCAAAGTCCATTTACTTTATGAGAACAAAATATTATCATATAACAAAGATATCCATTTCCATAACCAATAATAGGACACGCGGCCCAAATTTGTGAGTTTTTAAAAAGAGATGCATTATTTTTTAATTATTAAAATTTAAGGTAAATTTTTATTTATACCGATAATGTTTTTAATTATACTAATTGATTTATATTACCTGTTAGATAAAATGCTTTTTATTAGAAAATTCCAATTGAATATTTTATGAAGATGCCCATTCATTATTTTTAATATTTTGAAAATCGACTGAACCCATAAAAAATCAGACATATTATGGATTTATAAATACGACTTTAGAAAACTCTTGACTCGATATAAATAAAGAAAATGTCCACTGTTTATGCATTTGAGAAGAGTTGATGAGCCTACATTTAGTAGAATTTTTTTTTTTTTTTTAAATTATAGTTATAGGTCTATACTTTTTTTTTGGTAGAAGCTTGGTTTTGAAATTATTTTTTTCGGATTTTTTTTGATCTAAATTCTGTAATTGTTCACAGGAAATTATTTTTTTTTCAAAATATTAAAAAAGGAACTTTTTAATTTAAAAACAAAATTTAAAGTATTAAATTTTTGAAAATTATTATAATAGTCTGCAGATTTTTAAAGAAAATAAAATTTTTTGAAAAAAAAAATTTTGAGAATGAAATTTTTCGGAAAAATAATTTAAACAATAAAATTTAAATTGTTAAATTTTTTTTAAATGATTTTAATAGTCTGCAGACTTTTAGAGAAAATTAAATTTTTTGAAAAACGATATTTTTTGGAAAAAAATTTAGAGATATTAAAATTTTTGAAAGTAATTTTAAAAGTCACCAGGCTTTCGTATCAAACTAAATTTGCAAAAAAAAAAAAATTTAAAATAAAAATTTTTGGAAAAAAATTAAAAAAATGAAATTTTTGTATTAAATTTTTTGAAAAAAAAATTAACAATCTGCAGCTTTTCATAGAAAAGTTTAATTTTTTGTTTAAAAATTTAATTTCTTTGGTATTCTGCATAATTTCCCCAAGTGTAATTTTTTTACCCTATTTTTTAGTAAATTTTTTGATCCCATCCAAAAAAATAATTCCATTGTCGATCTACAGTTTTACAAGGAGCCCCTCAAGGACATACAGTTATAACTCTTCAACGATCCTGTTATTTTATTTTCCATAATTTATGAGACCACACGCGTGGCTACAGCACGTACTTTTATAAATTTTCTCCTCAGGAATAAATTAACAATGATAGTAGATTTAGAAAATGAAGATAAAATACTCTTGAGATAAGCAACAAAAACTCCACGTTCAAAATGCTTAAGATTTACAACTCTATCTATAAGGACTTATTTGGTGATGAGGTCAACCTCCTTCCTTCCTAACTACCTACTAGCGACCTCCCCCCATTCATTCAAAGCATAATAAATCATAGAAATGTATATATTATTTTATTATTAAAACCTGCTCGAGTATGACGTCACGAAAGTGACATTCTCTTATATATATTAAGAAATATGTGCTAGATCGTTCATAAATCACTCCCCCCTCTTTATACTTCTCATTTATTATATACCATAGTAGAAGTGTAGTAGTCCACCATTATATTACGGCAACCATTGTCAGATATTTGTACATGGAAATATATGTATCTTGTACAAAAAGCAAGATTTGAATACAACGTCAATTGATATTATTTATATTTAGTGATGACTTGTTTTTTATAATTCAGTTTGTAATAAATGGATGAATTAAAGTAGACTGCTCTGTTTTAGGCTAAATGCACTTATCCCCCCTGTAACTAGGACATTTTCTGCTTATAACAATCCCAAAATATGACTTTGGCAATATTTGAGGCATCTCAAACCATTTTTTTGGTGGGGAACATGCCCTTTTAGAATGGAAAAAGGGAACTTTTGTGTCAAAATTGCCCATTTTTAGACCTTGTGTAACTTCCAAAATATGAGTACTTTTTGTATTTTAGACTATTCAGTTTTTCTGTTTCATCAAACTCTTTTTGAATCAAAAAGGCGGAACATAAACTTGTACCAGACAGTGTGCGGTCATATTTTAACTACTAACTTTGAGTGCCTGCGACAGCTGGAAATACACAAGCAGGACTTTTTGTTGTTGTTTTGGCGTTAAGCTAAAAGTGCTTGGCATCAGTTAAAAGAAAGTTGCATCGATCAAGGAATAATATGTTCAAGATTCGTGGAAGAAACAGTATGTCTTTTGGAGCGAAATGCACGGAGCGAAACAGTGTTGATATTGCAAACTTCTTAAACGTTGGTTGATACTTGTATTGGAGTGTCAAAAAGGAATTGAAAGACACAGGGGGTGACAGCAATACTTTGATTTATGCCACACTATGAAGAAACGTTGGTTGGCATTAAAGATTTTGTTTTACGGATTTCTTGAACCTAGTGTTAAGCACTCAAACTACTTTCTCTATGATCTGAAAGTTATTCTGCAATTTGGCAAAGGAAAATGTCGTCAATATTTTCTCCTTTTTGCATGATCGAGTCGATTCAGTCATAGACGCCAAAGTGCAGATAGGACGCTTTTGTTATTTTGCCGGCTAGCCGGACGTGTTTATGATCAGTTTAAAAGAATTGCCATCGATCAACGAAGTAATTACTCTACAATCAGGAAAAAGGCAGAGTGCTCTTGTTGTCATTAATGCTGAACGAGACTATATTAAGTTTGCAAACTTCTCAAAGATGAACAGGAACTTTGTCTGAAGAGTCAGGAAGGAATTCCAAAAGTCTGGAGGTGACTATGACTCAGCTCTATAGCAAACTGCAAACAAAATATTGAACTGGTATTCATAATTCCTTTTTTGGGCCCAGTGTTTGGTCTCTCAGCTCAACGGACCTCAACCCCATGGAATTAAATGTGTAGGGCACAGATGAGAGACAAACAACAGATCCTCTTGCAACACAAAATCCGAGCTGATCTCTAGGATCTTGGAGGAATTCTGGAATTTGCTAGGGGAGACTGTTATCAAGACCTATTCTTGTTTCCAAGGTCGGTTAGAGCACGTTATTGACACCAAATGCAGTTTTTTTTTTATCAGCTTTCATTTGGAATAGGTTTTTATTAACTTTGGACAATTTGGTTTGGAGAATATCCATTTAAAAATAATAGTATTTGATATTAAAAAGTAGTAACACACTCTATTTTATAAAACAGGGAAACTGCCATTCATTGTGTACTTTTAGAAGCCTTCAAATATTAAAAACATTCTGCCCAATTTTTTTAACTTATAAAAAGAATACTAAATAAAACATAACAAGTAAAATTTATAATATCCTATTCAAGACTGTACAAAAGTACTTGATATTACCCATTTTGACACAAAAATATTCCTTTTTTCAAAAACTAAAATGGAATGTAACACGCTAAAAATACCTTCAGAGATATCAAGCCGTAGCAAAGTTTTTTAGTTGTCTATATCAGAAAATATATGTGTGCCTTTGGAGCAAAAATATTAACTTGCAAATGGGACAGTCATACATACTTGTTATAAGCTACAAGAGATGTAAAAATAGGCAAAATCTTTTTAAAATTACAAGTAACAAAAAAGTATATGTTGGTAATCTGCATGATAATTGTGAGGGCACAATTTATTATTCTTCCCTTTTTTGAACGTTCAAACATAACAACAAACAAGAAACACTATAATTTATAAAGTTGTAAAAAATAAGAACAAAGTTTAGACGCGTGTTTTTGAATTTAACAAACTAAACAGTGATTTATATTTTCCATTGCTTTTTTCATTTTTTTAAATTTCTTGAGATGATAACTTTTATTTTCAGTATAAGAGATTGGCTGAAAAGTTTCTTTGGCTAACATAGTAAAAAAAAATCATTTGGCAAAAGTATACCCATACGCCATAAGAAACAGATTGAAAAATTTGAAAAAAAGAAAAATAACTTTTCTTTAAAAGTGTCATTTTGGAATTGGAAAGAATTTTTGCTTAACTTAGCTCCTAAATGTTTTTTGTTGCACATATGGAAAATGGCAAACAAACACCTTTTTATAAAATATTTATTTAAAATGAGTAATATTATATCTTTTTGGGCATGTGAAGTATCCCTACAGCCTAGGCAAGTCTGAGTAAGTTTTATTATAATGGTAGGTAATTATTAAATATAATAAGAAAATAATCAAAAAAATGTTTTTTTCCTTCTGTTATATTACTTATATAAAATGTTTTTCCCCTGTTTAAATTATTTTTAGGCAAAAAAATAAATAAATCTTCTTCCAAAAAGTATTTTTTAACAAGTTAAGTTTAAAATTAAATTACCACTTTAAAATAGTTTTAAATTTAAACAAAATATGTCAAAGGTCAACAGATCAAAAGGGCAAACAAGGGCAAAGAGGCCCCTTAATTCAATGTCTAAACATATTTAACACATGGTCTTAACGAAGGGATGTATTAAAAAAAATAAGTACTCAAAAGAGAGGATGATAATTATATAAAAAAAGAATCACGTTGTTTATGCATTCGCCCAAACTTAATTCTTTTTTTAAATGACTCACGCAATCTCTAACCTTTGTAAAGAAGCGATTGTTTCTTTAATATTGAAACGTTTTGGAGGCCTATGCTTTTATACGCGTACTTATATCAGTATATATTATGTAAAAAGACATTACAAGCTATTAATTCCTACTCTTTTTCTGTTCTTCTCTCTCTCTCTCTCTACTGAATCGTGATTTATATATCCGATATTTTTATGTATTCTACTCTTTACATAATACCCTACTACATATATATAAAATATGTCCAATCTCTTATACTTTGTATTTATATCTAGAAATCGTAAATCAAATTTTCTTTCTCTCTTTTTTTCTTTATTCTTTTTTCTCTTTTTTATTTGGAGACCGTTCACATTGTGGCCAGATATATAAATATACGTTACATCATACTTAGTCGTTAAATCACAAAAGGATGTGAAAACGATAAAAGACTCACTCCCTATACCAAATGGAGGAAATAAGTGCTTGATCCTTATTTGATTTTGCAAGTTAACCGGCCATCTATACAGATTTAAAATAGGATTGAAGCCCGGAGACTGATTAGGCCGCTCTATTACCTTAATATTAATGCCGTATATTTTTTCCCATTGTCGTACAGGAAGACAAACTAACGGGTGGTGCCTTGGAATCTGAGCACTGAAAAAATCAATAATTAATAAGGCTGAGAGAATGAAATTTAAATATATATTTCGATATATTAAAGCATAAACAATTAATTAGAAAGCATAACAAATTTGAGTGCAGTAGCTTACGTACCTGTCGAGAAAATGACACTTGAATGTGATTGACAAATTTTCATTCGTGCACTCGAAACAGTTGTGCGTTTCCAGGACCACTGTCTACGTCGTCAGCAAGTCTGGAGAGGAAAAAGGCTCTGTGTAAAAGGTCAAGTTGGACGTTCATGCAAGGAAAACAGAATATGATATATATTTAGTGTAGGTGACATCTTTAACCAAGTTTAGTATTTTGGAAATATTTAAAAGTTGAAAATAGTAGAAGAAATGGGCATTAATTGCTAATGGGATATCATTCATAGATAGGGATGGAAAGACAGAAATGGGTGGGGGGAGGGGCATTCACTTTGTGTGCATGCAAATATATTTTGTTTGTCAGTTCATAAGGAATGAGTCACTTCTTCTATGTTTTGCACTCAACTGTCTGTGTAAGCTTAAGAAAGGGCCTTTTAAAATCAGGTTCATCTATGAAACTATATAGTAATTATGCTTCGGTGATTATGGTCAGGAATTTACGTGGACACGCTTAATACTGGGATTTTTTATGCAATAAAATACTGATGTGGGAATGAAATAAGGTCACTTGATGATTGTTACATCAGGTCTGACTGTACTTTAAATCATACTTACACATTGAATCAAAAAAGGATATGAATAAAACAAAATCCCTCCCCTATAGCATGAACATAAGATATATTCATCAAATTTCAAAATAATATATATATATTTATAAAACAGAATGTGATAGGTAACGGAAATAACTATGTCCGGGTTTTATTACTACTTGAATATTGTATCACTGTTGAAAGGAATTTACAGGGTTTTAAATTGGGCATTAGCGTTAAAAACATATTTTGGATTACAAAGTACATCTTCGTAACCTGATATGAACAAAGCAGACTCAAAGTTTACTACTTTAAGTCATAATATAATAATCCCGGAATTGAAGAAAAACTGGAAAGCAGTTGTAAAACTCTCAAAATAATTTTGTATATCAGAACAAATCTAAACGACTGTCTGAAGATGCGTGGTTTAACAATATCGTTAGGTGTCGAACTTTCACTGATGGAAGAACCAGGTTCATTTCTTATTCTATTAAGCTTCTAACAACATACTTTTCATATTTGGTATCCTCAAATATGTCAAGGACAACCAACGGAAGAGTCTGCTCGCCCATGTAGATGGGTTGAATGTCATAAATATCACCATTCCTAAAAATATAAATAATTTTAAAATCCTTGTCATATTGGAGAGACCTTTCACCACAAAATAACCATAATTTCTGACGGAATCATAAGAATTTTTGAAGCAAGCTAATGTGGTTACCTTCAGTCTATATATCAGCCCTTTGGATGTTGCCTTCTGGTTGCAAATTGAGAAAAAGTAAGTATATTGGATTCGCCACCAAAACATGAATGTCCAAAAGAACAAAGTAAATAAACAGTAGGCCATGATGTACCAGACTTACATTAAGACTGTCTCCAAAGTTTTCCTGGATAGATTGAAGGCTCTCCGAGCAGATTTATTTTTCTAAAACTTTTTGTTATTAATGAAACCAGATTGAAAATTTTCCCCTGTTACACCCAGTATATGATTTTACAGGGTGCTATAACATTAATTTAAGGATAATACAAATTACAAGTTATATTTAAGCATAAGTATAGCTGTTTTGCCTATGCATGAGAGGGCCCATAGTAAAGTCAATCACTGAAACCACCGACCTCAAGCTTCAACTGCAGCCTCCAACCTGGCCCTAGGCCTTGTACAGGCTTAATGAGGAACTCATTTTGCATGTGGGCCACTACCTCTATAGTCTGTAGGGAATAAAAAGTTTTATGTGCATATTTATTGGACAACCTTCCTCCAAGATGCCCTAGAAATAGTAGTGCAAAGGGCTCAGATTCGGCGAGAGAAAGGCCACATTTCCTTTGTCCTTTTCCTTTAGAAAGTCCAAAATGCTTTTTTTCCCTATCAAAACGATCATTAATCTTCCTTGCAGATGTTCCCGACTCATAATACTCCTGAAACGCCTTGGTTGTATCATGGAAAGTTGAAATAAGGAGTTTCGTAAATCTCTTCCTTTACTGTGTGGCTTGCACGGAGGCCCACAATAATGGCCATACAGTGTTCATATTTGGAAGACATCTCAAGAATCTCTCTTTTTTTTTCTTATACAGTTTTACTGCTTAATCTGATGAGCAAACTTTTATAAACCTAGATCTTAAGGTTGGCTAGATATTGAAGTCTAAACTTGTTCCAGATTTGAAATCCCCACCCTGTAAATACCAGGTTTTATTCATTAAATAGTATTATTAATATTTACAAGTAATAATATCCCAAAATGGTCTGTCATTTCACAATTTTTAAATTAAAATTACCATCAAAATTGCCTACAAAATAAACTTTATTAATGCTCTTCAAAGTCAAGAATTAGCATACCTTGATGTTATACCTGTATATACATGTTCAATTCATTACCATTTAAAATAATTTAAAGGTAAATATTATTATTATGAGATGGATGTCCCTTAAGGGCAGGCCGTCAGTCAGGTAGATGGTTTCTTGTAGGCATGATTAGTTGACAAGTTTGTATTTATTAATTTGTTTAAAAAACTAATTATATATATGATATTGTACATACACATTAATGTAAACTTATAGAATCATTAGAAGTGTAGAAAATATGTACTAGAAAGTGGGAGTGGTTTTGTGTAGTTTGCAATCTAAATATAATTTTTATTTTCCTATGATGTTAATATTATTGTTATATTCTTGAAGAGGGAATAACTAAGTACTGGTAATAAGTAGTAGGTGTACTCATGAAAGACGAAGAGCTACTAAGATAGTTATCAATAGGTTTGGCATAAGTCTCAAAGGGTCGGATTGGTTCATTGCTCTTAAATGAGAGGACTAATACTCTTTCCTTTTAGTGTAGGTAAATAGTCTCATGCTAATTTATGCATGCAGATCAAAAAGGAATCCTTTTCTTGCAGGTCTAAATACAGGAGTCGTGAGATAGAAGGGATTAATGAACCTTTAAAACTGTTACACATTTTATATTTTTATTTAATAATCCAGACTTCTAACCCATCTTTCAATACCTTTTAAATCTTTAATGATTTTTAAAATAACTTGTGACAACTCTTTTTTTTGTGATTACATTCAGATGTCATTTTCTCGACTGGTCCGTAAGCTAGAAAGCTTCAAATTTGTTTTGTTTTGTAGTTAATTATTTATCCTTTAGTATATTGAAATATGAACTTATTTCAATTCCTCAACTTTAATTAATTATTGAATGAGTAAATGTTCAAATTTCAATTGACCACCCGTTATGACAAAAGAATTAAACCAATGTCGATCCTCAATTCTTCTCCCTGCCCAGCAAGGTCATACACTGATAATTCTCCTTATTTTATGAGCAGTAAATTATACATAGATGTACCCTTTTCAGTAATGAAAACAGCATAAATATAAAAGGCCCTGTTCGTATTGCAAAAAAGTAAAATAGATATGACAAGATTTGCACACTTCAACACCCAATTAGATGCATCTTTTTTACTTTACATACTTGTATACTACTCTACGACGACCAGTGATGTATAAAAGATATCCTGTGGTATGTAAAAATAAAAGGAACGGAAAATGAACAAAATAAACCCAACAATTGGAACCATATTTTGGAGTAGACCAGCTTAGCTGTCATGTCGTTTTATTAAATCAGAAGCAGGCAGCTGTGAGAGGAAGAAAATAAATACAAATCCTTCACTCTAACTCGAAAGGACATACTTGAGAAAGCATTACTTTAATGCTATCCACAATTCTATTCCAAGTCTTATATTTTTTCCAAAAAATTCAATAAATACAATTTAATTTCATTTTTACAAATAATTTTTTTTCTGATAGTTGTGATTTTTTTTTTAAATTGTCGTCCTAAAATTTTGAAATATCAAATTTTTTCCCAAAAAGTTATGAAATCGCTGTAGCTCATGGCAAACGCGCTTGGGAGAAGTAATGCCATTGAATTCAATGTGCGTTTGTGCCTAGGCGATTCCTAGAGAATTAAATATACTTTATGCGTTTGGATTTTACCAAAAGATTTCTAGGTCAGATGGCGTAAATTTAAAACTATATTCTGGACTTATACTTAATCAGTGCAACGCCATCTAACCAATTAATGGAACATTAAAAGTAATAATAATAATAAAGTTTTGTAAACAGTTAAAATGTTAATTTAAAAAAAAAATGGAGAATATTTATGGTTTTAAGAAAAAATTAGTTCTAAAAAATCAAATTATTGTTTACAGCTGTGGATTTTTTGAACAATTAATAAACTCTGTTGATCCAAGCTATGACACATTGTCCATTGTCAGTACCATCAAAATGCAAATACGGACATTTCAACAGTAACAAGAATAGTATGATCATGCCAAAGACTGATGAAAATAAAATTTCATAATATGGTTATAGTGTTTGTTGGCAATTCAAGTGGGGTTTCACATCATAGGAAATAAATACTTCACTCTCTGTGCCTTGGCCATCGATAAATCAGGACTTATCTTCTTCATATATCCGTCCGTGGGGCTATTAGTTAACAAAGTGCAGATGATGATATGGAAAAAATGGAAATGTAGAATCACGAAGGGTAATTGGTCAGTGTCACGTGAGTCCATTGACACAAAAAAAAATAAAAAAAATTGAAGACTTAATAACATGAAAACAGTCTGTCATGTACGCAGCAAAGACTAATAAAATAACAATACCTTCAGAGATGGAGAAGAAGGTCAAAAGGTCTTTGTCGATGATGGATAGTTTTGACGAGAATGGGGATATTGGTAAGTTATATTTTAGGAAGTAGAGCGTTGAAATGAGTCAATAAGGGTTTTAAAAAAAATTAGTATTAGTAGATGATTCAAGTATTTCTTTTGTAAACTATATTTTATGTGTACATGGCCGTAGTCAAGAGTATGGTGATCCCCTGGTACAATCAGGTGGACACTGGTAGATCCTGGGTCCGGCAGCAGGACTTAGTGCTTCAGAAGCAGTCCTACCACTTTGTAAACTTCTTTAACTGCCCCTCCTCCTTTGCAAAACTGAACCTGCTGAATTAATTTTTTGTGGCCATACGTCAAGAACATCACCAACATGACCTTTCTGCAATACCAAAGCTATCCTGATAGCCGCCATCATTAGATTATTCGCAAAGCTCTCGCCAGTGCTAATGGAAAGGGTAACCTCTCTGTTATTTACCCGTATCGAGGTGGTAATTGAGACTGAAGGTGACTACAATTACAATGATGTCAGCTATACTACATAATCAAATGACCTGAATTGATTTTTTCAATCAAAAGTTTAGAAATAAAGAGATGATGTTTTGCTCTTTAGGATGACTAATTTATCGTTTTACCCTGTATTATAAAGGGGCCTCCGACCATTCTTTTAGGTATTATTCATAAGAATACAAAGAATAATTATGATATTGTTTCCGCTTTTGCCGTAATTAATTTTTTGCACCTGTATTTAATGTCTCTATTTTTTATAACGATCATTTATGTGTACTCGTATATACATTCATAAATTACCTGCCACAGAAAAAATGGTTTGTCACTCCATTTTAATTTATGAGAAAGAGAGAGACACTTCAAGTTAGGTCATATATCATTCAAGCAATGAAAATAAAACGGGAAGAGAGATACATACATGTAGAATATATGTACATATATCTCTGTAGGTATATTCGTACATATATTCATTCCTCTTTGTAATTTGTACGTGTATCTATACTTGTTCAAAATCTACACATGTTAAATGACAAGTTTTGCTAGCATAATCGCAGTGAGTCCAACGGAGTTACAATTGAATGTTTGGAAATATTACATAGACTTTCATATCAACAGGTCCAACAATAAGATTGAATTATGTTTGTAAAACAAGTTTCTTCATCAGACCCAGAAAAACCTTGATTGAGGTCAAACAAAATTGTGTGTCAGTGCTTTTTGTCGTTAGAATGAGTTAAAAACGATATCCTCCGATCCTTCCCTTCTCTGAGGGTCTCATTACCATGATTAAAAAGCTAAGGGCTACAACAACAGCTCTGAGATGAAGTCTCGAAATTTTGTGCAGCAAAACTGGATAAGGACTGCTTTCATTCATGACCGACAATTCGATGGCCATTAATAACTCAGCCTCAACTAGTATGATGACCGTTGCCAAAGAGTTCAATGTGGAAAGAGACAACTTAATGAGGGTTGTGGATGACTCAAAGGTTGACTTTCTATTTTCCTTTCCACTACCGGACCCTAATAAAAGCTAATATAGAGTTTAAAGTCACCAAAAGCAATAAGATTTATAATAAATTCTTCAACTGGATGAACATCTAAGCATCCACAATTAGGATTTTCTCGGAACAAAAGGTCTGGATGGTGCCGAAGCACCATTCTGTAAGTATAAATACTCATTGTAAATTGTACATACATGTATACTCGTTCGAACTGTATCTAATGCAGCGGTTCTTAACCTTTTTAAAAAAATATCTAATTCCCTCTTTTTATTGAGCAACTTCTCCATTTTACACCACAGCATTGGTCTTTGACAAATTCAAGTTAACCCAAGCAGTAATGCGTATGATTTATATGCTTTTTCCTGCAAATTTACCGCCCCAAAATTTTTTTGTTTGCATATAAAATACATATAAAAAGTTTTGTTTTGTTTTTCTCAATTTACTTACTCATAAAAAATGGAACCTTAGACGCATATAAGTTAATGAGACTTTTGTATTTGTTTTGTCTTGACGAGTGCCTCAATGTTCGGTTCCGCTTTTGAAATGAGGCAGAACAAATCAGATTCAATGTCAATCAGGCAGTTTTGCAATATTGGCTGTTTTTGATATTCAATAATCTGTCAATGGTTGTGATTTGAAATTTGGTTCAAAATTTGGAGAAATTACTGAATTATTGAAGCAGTGGTTCTTCTGTACGACTGGTCATTCTTCAGCAGTAGAGAATTCTCTACTTGTTAAGAGCCACTGATCTAACGAATGTTTCTGGTGATATGACTACAGTATGTCTCAGAGAATTCTAAAGGAAGGAAAGATTTTGGTGTAAGAAGAAATTGACAACTGTTTTCAACAGCAGCCAATGGCAACTGGTTCCAGATGTATCATAAATTGTTGACTTTGTGAAAGCATAATGCGTGAAATAATTTGCATTTGCTCACAGACTGATCCTCTCATGACTATAAAATTTTGGGCATAATAGAGGAGAAAGCCTTTGCTACCCCTCACCAAAATTTGGATCACTTCAAGCACTCTGTCGAGCAGCAGTTGGCTACCATATCCAATGAGCCATTCCAATATGTAAAAAACTGCGCAATTGGCTCTCTTGACTATCATTTAGGATAGAGAAAGACTCATATTAACGGATGATCTTGTTTTTAAGTGGTACGTGGTAAAATTATATGATAACTATAAAATTGATTTAATTATTTGCTGATAATGGGTTTAATTATATAGTTAAATACTTCCTCTGTTAATGTGCAAGAAAATAAGAACTACAAAAGACATTCTGATCCTAGATTAATACATAGAGAGATTATATGTACATATGTGTCTGAGCTCTCTTAATCATTAATTTAGGTACCCTTAGCAGCTATAATGGATATCAGGAGGTGGCTGAAGGCCTGGGACCTACTGTAGATGTATTCCTGTGTCAGGGCATATCAGTGCTGACTGGCAGTAGTTTTGAAGGCCTTGGTATTTGGATGACAAAAACTGCAGGCCTTCCCTCGACATGTATCCAAAATGCGTAGTCAAGGGATTGGCAACAGGGCTGTTGAAGGACCAAAAGTATCAAAAACGAGTTCAAAAGAACTCAAAAGACTCATTCAACAGAGTCTTGTAACGAGGAGATGAGGTTCTTTCACTGCTGGTGTCGAAAGTGGCCTCCCACCCTCAAAAGGCTCTTTCCATCCACTTTTTTTATATCTCTTGGGACAATCTCTTGTGAACCCCGGATATTTCTAGTGTGGTCGCTCATGAACATCAGGTGATTGGCCTGGGAGGTTTTATTTCACTATTCCAGGTCCAATTTAATCTTTTTCACAGAGCCCTTCCTCCTCTTCCACTTTTCTGACTTGTTGATCGAGACGGCTACGAACTGGTCGGAATGCGTGGTGGAAAATTATTTAATCACATTCAAATGGCATTTTCTTTGCTTTTACATAAGTTAGCTAGCTCAGATTTTATTTATTTTATAACTAATTGTTTATGCTTGAATATATTGGAATATGAATTAATTCCAACAACTTAAACTTAATTAATTATTGAATGAATAGGTGTTCAGATTTTATTGGACTACCAGGTATTTATATATTAAGGTGAAATATTCATGAAGCTAGCGCCTATCAAAATGGTGTCGGCTTCAACATTAAAGTAATTTATGAAGTTATTGAAGGCATACTCAGAACCACAAGGTACTTTGACAAATCTATTCCATGATAAAAACAAACATTTGTAAATACTAACATGGATATATTCGACTATTTAGTATCTAAAAATGTGCTTCCAAGTTACATATAATATATACACATTTCAAACACGCTATCAGCAAAGCTTGTCAGTCGTAAATCATTATAAAGCACCATCACCATTATTTTTGTTGTTTTTGTTATTTCATTTCTAGCTACAACAACTACAAGAGATCTTTAACTTGATGACAGCCCTTGTATTTCCTGACTATGTAGTCTACCTGCCTACTATATTGTTATACGTATATCGTACATAATATAATATATATACGTATAACGAACAGTGACAGAAGTCATTAAAAAGAAATGTAAAATAGGAGCAAACAAATAGTAATTCACGAAAAATTCCATCAAAGATCTTTATCCCACAAATAAATAATAACAAAAAAATGATGGAACCTGAGTTAGTGCACAGGATTGGCCAGAGTTAGTACGCGTTGACGAACATACAAACTTTGTTTAATGATATTGCAGATAACACCAAAACAAATCCTTGGTGTTGTCCTCTTTTTTTCATGAGCACACTCATATGTAGTAAGGTTAATAGAAATACAATGTTATCCCATCATGTAATAAGGCTTGACAGAATTTCTGTTTATAACGGTTACATACTCTTTAAGTTCACTATTAAAAAGCGTGGTGTAAGTCAAACATAAGTCGGAAAAGCGCTATACTCTAACCTTGTATTTCATACAAGAATTGAGAATTTTAGTAAGATCTTCGCCCAGGTCAGCGTCATGGCCATTGTAGTGTCCCTGAGAAGCTGCTGCTTTTGTAGAAGATACAGCTTCATTCTCAAGGTCGTTCTTGATCACCCTACATCTGGTTTCTCGGGACACACAACCTTCATTAGCTAGCTATCTCAAGCGTACTTCATTTTTTGCTTCATCTTTAAACTAGTTCCTTCGATGAACCTGAATGTCCTCATAATACTCGATCCACTACTCTTGGTCCTGTCATCGACACTCCCGGTCTCCCTGAACCACTTGGTTGTGTAGTGGACCGATAACTTGATAACATTGAGGTCTTTCAGGACCTTGTAAATGGTACTACAGCCTTCCCTTCCAATGGAAACGAAATAATGGCACGCTTCGGCTCCTCATGAGGTTGTTGTTATAGCCTCAAGCTCATGTTTTATAAAAAGGACGTGTAACAACAAACAAAGAAGGTGGGTACATTAATTATATGCCACAAGCAAAATTTAAAAAAAAAACCACTCCTTTAGGTAAAGTTGAAGTTGGTGTCCTAAGAATTTTGGGTAGCCATATATATGAGGATGAAAGATCCCTGAGCGGAAATTCCTGGGCCCATCTTCAGGTAACCTAGAGTAATATATTTTTCTTTTCTTTGTCATTTGTCAAACTTACAAAATCGGTCAGGGATCAAATACTTATTTTCTAAACTTAATATATACATTGATTGGAACCTTAGCTGGCCTACCCTAAAACAATCATATCTATAACTATATATAATCAAGGACAAAATGATTACCTTTACATAAATTTAGATTTGCAAGAAAATACATCCTTTCCCCTCTTGCTCACAAAAACTACATTTTGCTTAATGAAATAAGGATCTGTGGGAAGAATAAGGACAGGGTATTCACATATCAATATGTTTACTCCTACACAAAACATTTAATATACATTACTATAAATTAAAAAAAGGTCGATTAGTAGAGATATAGGGCTATTTGTCATAGACAAATAGTCAGGAAATTACTTAGATATTTATGTGTGTACAATATACAATTTCACATTTTTTTTCAGTTACATATTATTGAAATGATTTGACAACTGATATATACAGGGTAGGGCAGAAAAACGTGGACTCGAGAGATGGATTAGAAATATAGAATTATTTTTTTTCGTCAATAATAGGCAAAAAAATATGTTAACAAAATATGTACAACACTTTTTTTTAGTCAATATGTCCACCTTTATTATATATCACTACTTTTACACGTCACCTCAAGCCAATGCAAGAGTTGATGAGAAACTCCTCTGACATGTTGCCCCATTTGGTCCTGTTTATTTCCCTCTCCAAAGTGTTGCCCAAAGGATTTTTGATCTGGTTTGTATTCTTTAAGTTATCTGCCATTTTAAATTATTAGAATTATCTACTCATTTTGAATGGATCGTGTTTTTTTCAATTCCGGTATCTCACTCCTAAGGAAAGAATCCACTTTATTCCCTTATGAGGTCTGGTAGTTTTATTCGAATCCTCCCGTCGTCCCTCGTTGAATAAGGAATTCGAATTCTAACATTTATTAAGATGGATGATTAAGTTAGAAATATCTTCCTTCCATTGCCTCAATGGCATCATGAAATTTGATTGAAATCGGAAAATAACATCATGATTATGTTAAACATTTGCTAGTATACCCATATAAAAAATGGTATCACTCAAAAATGGGAAAATAATGACTCATAACGATAATAGTACCAAATTACTATCATCCTTGATATTTCAGAATTCAGAGATGACTTAATAAAGAATAGAGATCAGTTTTGAATTCTGCCATCATCGATAAATTCGCTTATTTTCATCAATTTATTTGTACAAAATTTATCACACCTAATTTATCCCCTGTGTTATTTCTCAAAATGTATTGTTTAGTTACAACATTGGTTATTCTAATAACTTACTTTACATTGATACAATCAATTCATTTGGTTTCCTAAAAAACTATATAGTCATTTTGTGTTTATAAGTTATACATAATAACTACAAAATAGCTGCGGATCTATTTTTGTTGCCAGAAGGAATTTGTATTCATTTATATGACAAACAAACAAATCACAATCTATTATTAATTATTATTATTAACAATACATTTAATTAGTAAATATTTTACTCTATACCGTTATATAAAGCAATATCACGCTCCATATCAGCATTTTCTGTGTCTGCACGTCACTCTACAAGTACTTCAAGAAACCTACAGTGGCTATGGCGTACATGTGAGAGAAGTAAAAGAGGTTTCTTGAGCGAGCAAAGGTAGACAGGGAACCTGGCCACTGTTCATTTGCTTCGAGGGATCAAAAGCACTCAAACCAGTGCAGCAGAGGTGCAAATAATGAAGGCCACAGGGGTTTTTGAAGTCCATTGTTGTTCAGCTTCCTGTTTATTGTCTCATGACGCATCAAATATTGAGTTGTACTTATTCCTCCCCACACTGCACTCCAAGCCAAATCTACATATCTTTACACTAGTGTCTGACGGGCCCAAAGTGCCTTGGCGTGTGTTGAAAAGCTAAGATGTGATACTCAGTTTGACACACATTGGGAGCAATTCCCTCAGGACCAACAGACCACAGAACCTCCTTCAGGAGTACCCCCACCGAAACTACCAAGAAATTTGAGCCACTTGAATGACTCTGTGGTAGACAGGAAAATTGGCCACCTTCAAAGGAAGTGGAAGAGTGGGTCTAAAAGACTTGATTACAGTACTCTGGATGTTGCAGTGGGAGAGATTAAAACAAGACTCAGCGTAAGAAATGACCAACTAGTATAGGCCCTGCGCATGTTACACCTAGAGAGTGAAAATTTCTTGAATATGAACAAAGTGAGACCACTTCTTTACCTAACAGTCATAGAGATGAATGAAGCTGATTTTGCTGTGGTAGAGTAGCTTCTGCAGGACGAGATGACCAAATTAAATGAAAAATGGAATACACAGGACATTTTGATATGATACTATGAGTCTTTAGCAGCCACGCCTACTGTGCTAAAAACGCTCAAGCTGAGCCTTACCTTTGGTGCATCAACTGAAACATGTGAAAATTCATTTTCAACTTTTTAAAATGTGTTCAGTCAACACAGAAGGAGCATTCTCTTCAAAAGAAAAGCCTGTTTCATCCAGATTGCTGTGGAGAAGGACCTCACCCAGACGATAACTTGAGAGTGGAAAGAAACGCTGCTTAGAAGATTGATCACTGCTTCAAGGAGGCTGCAGCTCTTCTGAGGGTAAGAAATATTTTTCTGAATCCCATTTCAGATTTTATTGTATCAAGTATTATGTTTATTTTAACATATTTATTTAAATTACGTATTATTCATATGCATTTTGTTAGATAATTTCTGTAACAAAAGAAAGGGCTATTTGTTTTGATGCCTTAAAGTACTTAACTGAGAGAAGTAATCCGGATTTTAATTCTCTTTGTTCTTAATAAATAAATTTTTAATAAAGAGTTTAGTCTAGTCATCTATTTATGAAGTTATGGCTTCTAAAAAAAAAGGTATAAATTTAAATGAATTAATTACATTTTGTAAATATTTTTTGTGCAGACCTACTATCGTACTATATATTCATTTTTTTTTATTCAAAATGAATAAAATAATATGAATTTGTGACTTTAAAAGTTTGCACATTTGATATGTTGCATATCCGCAACATTGGTACTTCAATACAATGAGTATCTAATACATGTTAACCTTTATCAATAGATATATGATTCCATAGTTTTTTTTCAATCTTATAAATAGATTTCAAAGACGGTTTAACACTTGGTGAAATATTAGAAGAATTGGAAAAAAACCTTTGAAGTCTGAGGACTCTCAAGATAAACACGGCATTGAATTTGTCGTTCACATTATGCGACCAGAAAATGAAAAAAAAAAACACGGATGAAGATTCTGGGAGTGAGGAAGAAACAAATATGTGCAGCTTACCAAGAAGCCAATTATTTGCCAATGCTGAGTGACACAAGACTGATTTTTCGTCTTATTGGAATTACAAGTCAATCATTTCATCCAACTGGGCTCACTCACAGACTTAAAAATTCCAACTATTAAATTGAACGAAAGTTTTACCCCTACAAATTGCAATATTTATCGTAAACATCCCAAATTTTTTGAATCATTTTTTGGAAATGTAGAAATTAAATTATTAAAAAAAATATACGGTAATGTATGCGGGTCAGATGATGAAATGATGGTATTCATTGTAATAGTACTACTATCAGATGTATTGGGAAAATTAACTTAAGTCCTCTAATTTACTATACGTTACAAGAATTTATTAAGAAGTAATAAATTGGATGAAATTAGGAGAAATTTGCATGCTTCAGACAATCACAAATTAAATAAAAAAAGACAAATGTTCAAAGATCTGTCCTCTATAAAAATTCATTCAACTCAGATTTCATGGCTTTTGGTACCTCCATTAATTAAATAAATAATTCTATAGATGAATATATCATACCGTACTATTGATAACATTTAACTAAGCAGTTAATTCGCGGAAAACCAATTAGATATGCTTACAAAATAGATTTATAAGGAAAAAGTGGAGAAAGTGGAGAAAAGGAGAAAAATTATAAAGTTGATTATGTTGTAGGAGGTGCTGTTGTTTTAAAAATCATTGATGACTTTCAGGAAGAATACATTGGGATCAGTTTTTATTAATTTTTGATAACTTATTTACCTCTTATTAACTTTTAAATGAAATGAATCCACAGGGACATGGAGATACCGGAACCATTCTCAAATATAGAATTGCTAATTCCCTATTCACATCAGTAAAACAATTTCAAAAGTCTAAAAGAGAGATAATAAAGAATACTTATTTGAGATCTGTTTGCATAGAATTGACAAAAATGAGACAAATAAAGAAAGTATAATTAGTATCACAGGTATAATTTACGAGGTGGTGTGGCACATGTTGTGTACATGTATCATTCATGTTTTGGCTATAATTGGCAAAAAAAGGAGTTTAATTTGAAAAAAAAAAAAAAATCATAAACTTATTTAAGACCTTAAATTTTATATCATTTTAAAAAAGTTATTAAAAATCAAAGACCAAAAAAGTTCGAAGGATAAATGGATTAACATGCTTATGTATCCTACCCTGCTACAGTTATTGGGAAATGTTACTCATTTTATTCTACTAAGGGCGGAATACCTCGTTTGTATTAACTATAAAAATGACCAATCCTTTGACTGTCAAACAATGATCCTGTGCTCCCTCGTGGATCCAGTGTAGTTGCTACAATTACAATGACGTTGCAAATTTATTGGTTCATGTATGTCAAAAACAACTTTATTCTATTTCTTGTATTAAATTTATTATGTATAAGAACCCATATTTCTTTTTATTGTCTTTATTTACTGTTATGTAAATTTTAAGAATTATAGTGATTACTTTTGTGAGAAAGTTCAAAGTTTGAAAGTGTTCTTTCCTTGTTCAGCTAAATTCTGTTATTTATCAATGTATAATTATTTGTTATGTCAAATATCCTGCCTCAATTTATAAAAATAAACGTTATTTTTTAAGTGCAGTCACATGTTGTTGTTTTTTTAGTATAGAATTCTATTTTTTTTTAAAACCTCAGACATCAGACCTATCAAAAACCCATGTCTCTTATTCAAAGCTATCTAAGATATCAATAAGCTAATATTGCAGTCAAAATGTATTCCACATTACAAGACATGATATGATACCATCTTTTAACCTAAGTAACTGTTGGTTGTCCCAATATCTCAGTGGAACTACCCAAAAGTGCTTATATATTGTTTTTTTACCTTTGTAAAAAAACAAAGTCTGAACTTTAGGTGGGTAGCTGGTTTTAGTATAGTATTAGTGCACCTTTCTATTCTCCGATGCACCCCAAGGCTTTCTTTTCTGGAATAGGGCCTGTAAGGACTTGAAATGCAAAAAAAAAAAAGTTACTAAAATCATTTCTTTAGCCTTAAAAACTAATATTAAATTTTATAGGAAAATACATCCTTTGGTTTGGCTATGATTCTGCAATTGTCACACTCACAAAGCAAAAATATACAATGGTATATTCCTGTTGATGTAAATACAAATGATTCCTTGATTAATGAAGAGATAAAAGTGAATAGAAAATGAGGAACTCATGAAATGAGTCCAACTATTTGAAAAATGATATTTCTACTCTTTTAATTAATTATTATATTTTTTTTTGTTGCAAAAAGTCATTATTCACTTAAAAGGAAAGGAAGAAAAAAAATATCTATAAAGGATCATCTCAATGCATTCAGCTAGGGATGGGTTCGGCTAATTCCTGGTATTTGGAACTTATCTGTTGGAGAGTATTCGTCTTTTTTCACGTGTATTTTTCAAATATCTATTACTGCAGGCGTTGCTTCTTTTAGCAACATTTTAGGACAGACATAACAACAAATTTTTCCTTTATTATTTTCGAAACTTATTTTTTTCTCTACAAAAATGGCATCCTCAGTTTTTGAGTAATATTCAAGTATACGTGACTTCCACATCAAGGGGTCTATTGAAATCTGAACACTTCCGTCATTTAAACACCGTGGCCTTCCAAGCCAATACCAACCAATACGTACGGGGACGCCATAACAGGGGACTGTAGCGGGTGTCCAGCCTTACACCACCACCTGGAAGCCATCAACTCCGCTAGGGCGGCAACATTAATGATTAAGCAAGCTCGGATACACATCTTTGTATAGCAATAATTTTGTTGGAATTATGTTGTTCATTAATAAATTATATCTTGTCGAAGTTTAAAATACAAAGTGTTCAGATTTTAATGGACCAATCTTTATTTGTCGGTAAGTTATTGTTTGGTATTAATAATATGAGACAAATATTGTTCGTGTGGTCATTCTTCACCCCTTTGGTTGATAGCTATGGATTAGACAAAAGGTTTTGTGACTTTATTATGCATATAGCTGTCTCTTAACTTCATTAATTATTATGTTGCATTGTTAATACTTACATTGGTGCAATGTTACATCTATGAGTGCCTATGCATTCAAAAAGCGTTACAAAATAGACATAGAGGGTAAAAGAAGGAATCTATATATATATATATCAGTTGATGATGTTGACGGGTTCAACTTTTGATTAATTAATTCCATTAAGTTAGTCATTTATCAACCAACCAGGTATGTACATTTGTGTATATATAAATGATCATTAACTTATGCAAAAATATAGGTATAGTTATATATTTAAAGCACTATGACAAGTATTGATTAATAGCTTCTTTTTGAGTGAAGATAAAAGGCATAACTATAATAATGACAAAGACCCTTTATATGAGCCTAAATTTTCCCTTATTTAATATATACGTTCTGCTAATCATCTAAACTGAGCAATTTTTTTTACTTTCTATCCTTATTGCAGAGAGGTAACACAAATAAGATATTTGGAGGTATGGCGGCTTGGCTCAATTCAATTCCAACATGGATAATCCCTGCCTTATATTATTGCCCAGTGTAGTGGCAATCTTTATTTATTCTATCCAGTACATTTTAGTCATAGGACCCGTCCAATCAGTCCTTAAAACTGGCATTGAAGACCATCGGTCTTAGGGACACTCAGTACTAGAACTGATTATAAAAAGGAGAAGAAATACTGTTCTGTGACATCATCAAGAACCTAACTTTATCAGGACTGATATGCAGGACTGCTTCGCAGTCTTCAGTCCAGAATAAGGCTTGTCACAACCCTAGTCTTGTCACAAATCAATGATGTTTTATTTATTTATGTAAATAAAATTAGTTTTGATACTTTTCGTTATTTATTTGACGAAAAATAAAAACAACAAATTTGGCTTTAAAACAAAATCACATGCACTTACTGAACCGTTTGGATGATTTTTATTTGAGTCTCTGAACCGCTGAAAAGATAGGGCAATGGCTTGCTCTTATTTTTTTAAAGAACAAGTGTAATATTTCTGAAATAAAATTGAAAAAGTAATTTCCCATTGCTACTCATAAAAATTTGTTTATTTCCGGAATATAGTTAAAATTTTTAGTTAAATTTTTTTTACCTTATTTTTGTGTAGAATTTTTTCATCTTGTCCAGAAAAATATATAGTAAAGCAAAAAATCATTTATTTGAGGATGGGGCAAGAGCCCTTCACCCCACCTCCTCTGCACACCTCTGAAAATCCATCTTCGTATAGAGGAAGAACATAAGCAATAATATTTCTAATGTCGATCATCAGTTTTACTAGGAGTCCATCAAGGACATACAATTATATCTCTATTTTATTCTCCATTATTTATGAGACCACACTCATGGCTACACCCTGTACTTTTATAATTCTCTCGCCTGGAAAACAAAAAAAACAATGATAATAGCTTTCGACAATGAAGATAAAATACTGTTTAGGTCACCAAAAAAAAAACTCCGCGTTCAAAATGCTTAAGATTTACAACTCTATACATAAATACTTATTTGGTGATGAGGTCAACCTCCTTCCCTCCTAATAACGTTCTAGTTACCTCCCCACTTTTTTATAGCATTCTGGATAGTCTGGTGGGAAACTCGAGATATTTTCCTAGAACCTCACGGACTTCTGGTTATTGGTCTGGGCTATTAGTTTAACTCCTCAATATCCAGTTTGGCCTTTTGAGTAAGTCCTTCTTCTTCTCCAACGTTTGGGACTTGTTGACGGAGTAGACGTTGGTTCTGGAGAGGTCCAACTCCTTGGAGTGCGCAAATGAAAATTTCTAAATCACATTCAAGTGTCATTTTCTCGACTTGTACGTGAGCTAAGATGCTTGGATTTATTTTTGTTTAAAACTAATTGTTTATGCTTTAATATATCAAAATAGGAATTAATTTAAATACCTCAACATTGATAAGTTGATGAATTAGTAGGTGTATAGATTTCAATTGACCACCCTGTATAAAAAATTCAAGACTCAACCCTAATAAAACTAAACATAGAGCACTAACTAATTGAAGTGGACCCATGATCCAGTACCTTTCAAAAAAGGTCTGCTACATAGATAATAATAATAAAAAACAATAAATATCTTTTTAATTAAATTTATGATGATTTCAACTAAATCTTTTTTGGCTTTAGCCTCATAATTTATCTTTTTCTATTATTATGATTATTGTTATTTTCTTGTGCAGGATATTTTATGGGCTCACACACAGAGTGAGTGAGAATGAAGTATAATTTGAATGAACATAAATTACAAGATTCTAACATTTATATATATTAGATGATTGTATCTATCTACAAACCATTCAAGTGCAAAAGAAGTTCTAGGGAGCAGGGAGGTACGTCTATTATTATTTTGTGTTACAAGTTTGGAAAAGAAGACAGAGAAGCCTTGCCATTCACTTTATAAATAATTTTTTTTTGGATAGCACAAGGAGAAGGCGGGAGCGAGATTATGCTCTTACTGAATAATGACCAGGGATGCATAAAACGTGTTCTACCGGTATGTAAATATAAAAAAACCGAAAATGAACGTGTTCACCCTGATAATTTATAAAATGTTTGAGAGGAAAACAGCTAATCTGTCATGGCGTTTTATTAAAATGGCTGCAAGCAGGCGCGAAAAAAAATAAATATACCAAAATCCTACTCCTTTTTCGGGGAAGGAATAACACATGAGCTGAAAAATCAAGGGGTTCACTCATAGAGGGCGTTTTTTGTTTGAAAAGTTATCTCATTTTTAATTAATAACAAGAGACAGCTGTCAAAGTTTAATAAATATCCGTTCTTTAGTTCATTGTTTTATTTCCAAGACAAAGAATCAAGAAAAGAAAAATTATTGATGAAAGAAAATGCTTTTCAAGCTACGTGAACATTACTCTAAAATTGAATAAAAACCCCATTTTTAACGAGAAAAAAAAGGTTTTTCTGTCTATGTGTACTTTTCAGCCCATGGGTAAGGCAGAAATTACTCAATACTTAATTCTACTCAAAAGAATGATAAGCAAATATCTAAATCCGGTGTATTTTCTTTTCCTTGGCAGCTGTCATTATTATTCAATCCCTGAGTAGACAACATTCTTTTCGAAATAGATTCAATTATATTCAAAGCCTATTTGAACGTTGTTGCGTGCTTATAAAAGACGGAGCGTAACCCTGAGGATTGTTGCAGAGATTGTAACTCCTTCATGGACTCAGAGTAAAATTGGGGATCGACATTGGAGTAATTCGAGCAAATGTCCATGTTTATATCCTTTTCACCTTCCTCTCTTGTTACAGCTGATATAATGAAACGTCATGATCATTATTCTTTCTCTCCTCCAAAACATTCTTCATATTGTCAGGGTTGATGCTGATTTTTGGTTTCTTTTTTTAACATACCCATTCCACAATGGATTTTCACCTATGATAATAAGTGTAAGTAACTTAGCAGTTATATTTAAATAACAGGATTCAGGAAAACTCAGGATTGTCCGGATTTATTAGATGTTGAAGAACATATCCACTTTGCACAAAGAGTATAAAAAATAATTCGTCAATAAACCTTTAGCGTTACTTTACGTATTTCAAAAGAATATTTACACGTAACTACTCAATACGTAGACATTCTGTCTTCAAAAGTAAAATGATATTGATAAATCCCTGAGAAAATTAAGACGTCAACAACAAAAAAAATCGAAATGCTTAGGATTAACAATCCCAAATATAGGTAGTCAGCTTTTCATTTTTAATATAAGACAATGGACGTCCTATACCTCAACTCAAAGCAACTTTATTTGAAGTTTTAGTTAGACACTCTTGTTAATTCAAAAGGAGATCTCAAATCATATTTCATACGAATAGATGTAGTATAGAGTTGTAAGGAATATTAGTTGACCTACACGCCTACAAGATTTCAAATATTTTTTCATAGCATTTTAATTCAATTATATAGGTATATAAATAATTCATTTCTTTTACTTTTTAAATATGACGTGCACGCTCGATTGCATTGTTATTTCTTAGAACAAGTATTTCTGAAGTCTTAATATACATACATCCAAATAAAGGCTCTTTGCTTTATTAATAAAGCAAACATTATTATTTTATGAGGCCATTTTACTTTTAATTACACCTAGGGTAATTGGGAATTCCTTCTTTTATTTTAATTTCACGACAATCTATTTAAGAATGAAACACTGTACACAAACCAATGATTTTTATTTTCTAATATCTAAACTGTACTTTTTCACTACAAAAATCTAATCCCACATTAGATGCTAAAAGCCTGGAGCTTGTAATATCTTGTACTCATACACAATCTGAATATATATATATACTCACGACTTGTTGTGATCGGTAAACCGGTACATCATGTGTATCAAAATATTGAGATATTTATTACGAAAAAGCCTAGGGATGTCAAAAGACATCCCTGGTTTCTTTATGACCAAATATATATATAACTATTTTGTCGACCAAAATTTAATTTTATAACTTTGTGTATTTTGTCAAATGACACTCATTTTACTAAATTTGAAATATTCCGGATTATAGAGATATAAACGCCACAATACACGTTCCTAATGAAAATGGCCAGAGTTTTCATTTGGTCATCACCTATGTTATTGATATTTTAGAAGTGATGTCTAAATGAAACAAGATGCCCATCAAAGGTCGTACTTTACACCAGGCATTTTGATAGTTATGCCAACTGTGGACTTTAAATAAGATATAATGCACAAAATACTGGAAACTTGTACTTCAGGCTTAGCTATTAAGAGGCTCTATGAAAAACAGATTGCCCAAGGTCTATGTCTCTCTTTTAACCTTTGATAATGTAAATTTTTGGATGGCATATATAAAAAAAAATTCCAACATTTTTTTGCATATTAAATTTTTTCTCGAAAGAATAAAAAAAATCTTCAGTAATTAAAAAAAAAATTAATATCTGATTTTTTTGGAAATTTTGATTAAAAATTTATTGCTATTTTTAAAAAATTAAATTTTTTGCAAAAAGAATTACAAAAATCTACTGCTGTTCACCAAAAATTAATTTTTTTGGAAAAATATATCTGAAAATATGTAGTTTTCCAATTTTATTATATATATTTTTTTAAATTGTAAATATTTCATTTTTTGACTAAACAATTAAGAAATTTATAGCTATTTACAAATAATTAAAATATTATTTATTTTGAAAAATTACATTAAATTTTCAAATAAAAGGCAAACTTTTTTTTTTTTTTTTTTTTTTTGGGGCTAAGCCCTTCAGCCCCCCTGACGCCCCTTCATAGTTTCACCCTTTTTCGATTTTTTTTTAATCCTTTAACTATTCAATGGACCTAAATACCTATTAGTCAAGGGATTGTGAATCTTAACTTGGCCGGATAACTACAAACTCCTTTGCAATTCTATCCCTACTCCATCTGACTACTATAATAAATTGTCTAAAGTTTATAGGCAATGTATATGGTTGTAAAAGATACAAGATGGCCTAGGTGTACTCTTTTTGTTGTGTTTTTGTTTTCATTAAGTGCATCAATTATATATAAATTACATTAACCAGGAATGGAAGTGGCTTCATACATAAGACCAAAGGGATTATAATAGCAACCTGAAAGAAACAAACATTAAAAGTGTATGTATTTTACACTATTTGTATATTTATTAAAACATAGTTGCCTTTGGGCCTCATAAATATCTTCTCATGTAGAAAGAATATTTAACAGTTAATTGATTCCAATCGGGTTATTAGGAGGAAGGACCACAAATAAACTTGATTTAATGGCCTTTTTCATTTCCTACTTTGACCGGCGATCTGTTCATTAGTTTTTATGAATAAGGTTGGAGATTGTAAGAATTTTCGGTATGTAAAAAAATTAAGCCGAAAATCTATTTCAATTGTTTTTTTTTTTGGAGGAGAGTAGGCTATTATAATTTTTTTTTAAACCTACTGATTGCCAACTACAACAAAAACTGGCACGCCAAAAAAGGCCTAGAACTTACAACATAACTAAAACTAACCTGCCAATTTTATTATTACTTGCAGGAAAACAGCACAGCAAAATTACATTAAATTATATTAGCTCCGAGGAACAATTGAAGGATGGAAATAAACACAAATTCAACTACGGAATGACGTAGCTTAATGGACACGCGCTCAAAATAAATTTTCTCTTGAATTCAATCTTGCAGTGGTTCGATACTCGGTCATTCTTAGAAAAGGAAAAATATTTAATGCCAATGGACTTCAAAGAAGATTCCTAAGTCAGATAAGATATTGTACTACTTTAATTTTTACCGATACTTAATCCCTGCAACTTCATCTGACAAATTAAAGGAATAGATTAAAAAACGACTCCCTCTTAAGGAAGGCATACTGTTTTAAATATTAAAATATAATTAATGTGACCTTGGACAAGGTTTAAGTGTACGAAGAAATGCAGCTAAAGCTCAGTGTGTTATTAAATGGAAAACAATTTTATGCACTCTTTGTTTTTTTCCCGCCAAAATTATGATAGTTATAAATAACTATCAAATATTAATTCTATAAAGAGATTAAAAGTACACTTTTTAAGCAAATATGGTTTGGAACAAACTGTTTTTATTATTATTCCTAAATGCATTTATTTTGGCTGTAAATTAAAAGGCCTCGCCAATTACATATATGAATGATAAATCAATATAAATCATCTTTTGATGTTTAATGTTCATATATTTCAAAATTGCATTTAGGATTTATTTTTATATCCCTTGATGAAGGTTGAAAAAAACCTTTGTATCATTGCAATAATTCTTCCCTTTCAAAAAGGTTAACATTTAAACATCGCAGATGAATAAATTAATGTACGTTAGATTTAAAGTTATCAGTGTGTTGTTAATCAAAAGGATACTGGTAATCAAAATACATATTAGTGCAGAGAGTCTATCCAACACCAATTTATTTTTCAGCCCTACCAAAAATATGACCGGTCTAGGATTTCCAGATCGAACCCCAATACTAATACATATGCAGGGCTAGTTTTAGGGCAGTGGAGGCTAATGCCCCATACCCCGCTGTTGAGCGATAGAAAAATACATTTTTATAAAATATTATATAAATTGAAAAAGGGTGAAACCTTATTTAATGAATTTTATAGCAAAAAATATTTGCTATAAAAACGAAATAAAATGAAATGTTAATACAATTTATTTAAGAAGATCAATATTTTTTTCTTATTAAAAAAAGTTAAGTAAGTACTATTTTATTATATTTTAAAGTGAACATATTTACCCTATTTACTTAAAAGGAAGTAAAAGGCTGGTATAATGGGCGATAATGCCATTTCTTGGATAATTTATTTATTTATTTTAGCATCAGAAACATCAAATACATTCTCACAACTCTTCTCCATTTCTAAGTATTAGGAACCAAAAATCAATATGGTTACCTTCCCAATTTGAAGAATCTTTTGGAGAAGAGTAGAGTAACTGAAATGATGTTTCATTATATCAGCTACAATCAGCTGTTACAAGGAGAGAGGTTACATTGACAAGAAAGACTCTGATGTTGATCTTTTATTCAACTCTAATTTTAAAAAAAAGACATAGATTGATTACTTTATCATCACTAAAGATACTGATGTGATCCATACCCTACTTCAACAGACTATTGAATTTCTTGCTTTGGTCGACTCTCTTCATTTTATTTTAGACCGAAAGGAACTGTCTTTTCAGATGATGGTAAAGAAACATCTTCAAGCCCTTTTTCAAAACTTTATTCATTATTATAAGGGCCGTTGCCTATCTTCATGGTCATTTTACAAAGGGCTCTCTTGTATCTTCAAGAGTGGGATTTGCCAAATCCTCTCTTGTCTGATTTTGATGTTCTTCATAGTCCATGCTGTTTGTCGTCAAACACTTTGAGGACGATCTTTGACACTATTTGTCTCCTTGTATTTGTCTACGGTGCATTTTATGAAGGGTCTGTTATTCTTCACGACCTTTAAGACCTTAAAAAACTCTTACTTTTCCCCAAGCATTGAAGCTTGACAACAGCATTGCTTTTGCATTCCATAGTTAAGTCTAAACATTTGTTACAGTATTTTGTTTCCACCCTGTATATTCGTGCTTCTGTACTTTTTTTTCGGGTTTTTTAAACAGAAACTATATTTAATTTAAAATCAGAATGTAAATTGTAAATAAGTCCATCCCTACTTTTAAAAGTCCAAAATACTCGCAGTCCAAGGTAAAACCTGTATCTTCTAAGGTATGTGCATATGTATCATGTGATTAGGTTATGATGATTTATCTTTGAAACTCCCTCCTAGTAATGAAATGTAACACACGTTTATCCTCTTCCCTTGTTCCTATAAAGTAGCTATTGTCATTTGATAATGTTAAAAGGAAGAAGAGCTAGAGAGGAAAAGAGAGAAAAAAAGAAAAAAAAGAATGCGAAATGAGTAATTTATGGAAGCAATGTATATTTGGGATGACATTTGACAGTAAGATTTATGGGCAAAAAAAGAAAAATTGTTTTAAAGGAGCTCCTGCCTCTTACTTACACTCCTTTGAAAAAAAAAAAAAGGAAGAGAGAAATGTTGTTGTTTCATTGAGTGACTTTGAAAAATTGTTTTCTTTTTGAAAGTAGCTCTTACATTTATATAAACATAGTTCAAAAATGGTTGACATTTATGAAGGATCTGGGGTATATGTATAGCTAAACTTAAAAAAATCGTTACGTTTTTATAAAGAGTCCTTCAGGTAAATCGTGACCATATTTAGCTACATCCTAAACAATAAGGAAAGCATTTAACTGGATTATTTTAATTTTAAAGTGAGATGTTGAACCATTGCTTTAAGTTAATAGAAAAACTTTTAATTCAAAACAAGTATTTACGATGGAGGAGAACCGAGAAAACACCATCATCAAATTGGATTGTGTGAGCTACAGACAAGAGTACATTAAAAAGATTATCGAGTATCCAAAGAGCTCTGTCTACAACGTCTATAACGAGCGGAAGAAGGAATGTATATAATAGAAAAGGCCGCGAGTCCCGGATTGATACAAAACGCACTCCAAGATTCTTTGTATGCCTGTAGCGGTCTGTGAAGGCATATACTTTTACTCCTCCGATTAATATTCTTCATAGAAAACGCCAAGTAAAACGTACAACAGTCTCCAGAGCCATAACAGCTGACCTCAGGATGAAGCTATACCGCCTCTACAATAGACTTTTCCTTACAGACAAAATGAAGGCCACTATCCACGGAAGAAAATTGCTGAACAATTTGATGTCCCATGGTAACGAAATCATCTTTTATTCGCATGAGATAGAATAACTGTTGACAGATCCTATACATTATGTTGAACAATAGAATCACAAAGCAGAATCTACTCATTGAAGGGCTCCATAATCAAGTACTGGGACAAATTCTCACTTGCAGACGTAGTCAAGGTCTGCAAATCCTTTAGTGAATGATTGTCGAAGAGTGCGGACACATTGAAAGAGTTTTTTTGTTTGTAATTTTAGAACTTGTAAATTAAATTTCAAATCTTTACTTGCTCTCCTTATTGACTAGGATCCCGTTAAAGGTGGTCCAAATTAACTTGAGCCACCCTTTACAGGGACGTTTACTACAACTGGCAAGAACTTTGACATCATCCAGATCCTGTATGATTCCTTCATGGCTGATTACATTTCTGTACGTTTTCTATTTAGTTTGTAGTCAAAAAGAGAGCTATGTTACACCTGATTGGCTACCCCAGAAACACAGACATCTGGCACCGTCCTCCCGAGAGTTCAGGTCAGGTTTCGAATTTAAAAGTGACTTCTACCTTAAAGGCATGGGTGAATAAATGCATCAAGGCCATTCCAGGAGCCCCCAGTTTTATCCTGGAGATAATGCACTCTATGCATCGCTCCACCATCCGCAGGGTTGTCAAGAGTATGAGTTTGTACTCATACAAGAGGATCAAAGCCCACAGTTGGACAATTTTGACATATTTGACATACTTTTTATAAATTGCTAATTTGATTTAGAACTGTTTTTTAGAGGAGGCAAAAACTTTTTTATAATGTTTTTTATATTAATTTCTTTGGAAAATACAATAGGGGGACTTTTATCTCTAAACACAGCTCCAAGGTCCTCCTGAAAACAGAACACCCAATTTTGGACAAAGTCCTTCGATATGGTTTCCATCTCTAGGTCCACAACAGCCTTCAAGGCTTTTACAAATGGGCAAGTGACCCATGCAACCTTCCTTTAAATGTCACTCCATATTAGGGGAGAATGGGGCCACATGATGCATCCCAGAAGTTGGGCACCTTTTAAGATATATAATTTTGTACCTTGTTCTCTGTGGGGTTTTAAACTTTTACCAAACTGATTGTCCCAATGTGTAGTTGACCTCCAACCAGGGCCTTCCCATTCACTTACTATAGAATTACAATAGTTGTGCAATTAAATAATTATTGTTTCCCACCCCTACATCCCTTACGTGAGTTTGTTGATCCCTGAGATTCAACTACGACACTCGCAAGGTCTGGATTCTGACCGTGGACCATCAGTTGTCTATCCTTGTGCCAACTGTTTTTGTGTGGTTCTCAATGTATAAATTATTTAACATCATTTTATTTTTTTATAAATTGTTAATTGCTTTTTTTGAATAGTGATAATAATTTAATCCTGTCTTCTATGGAGATAATTTATGGGTCGTAATTATCAGCAATGTTTCCCATTAACGATTTATATCCAAAGAGTTGAGAATGAGGGATGAGTTTAAGGAAATATTACGTCAAGTAAAGAGTTATGAACAATTAATACATTGCATAAAAAAACAAAAACATTCAGTATTCTTTAGGATTAGGTGTACACTAAAAAAACGTTTATTGCCAATTTTGTGTTTGCTGAAACCAGTTGTGTTGCAGTGTTCCCAAATGGAAGTAAAAAAAGAACAAAATCCCTACATTTGTCAGTATCACTAAAACATAAATGAAAAGGTAGAGTTTGCAGGCAAAAGAAAATTATTGCTGTTTAAACACCCAATACAGTATCGAATTCAATAAAAAAGTGGTGGTTTCAATGATTTGGTTCTGGTAATATGGTAAAATTGGTAAAAAAAATCTCAGAACTTTGTACTTTACAAATTCAATGAAAATAACAGTTGGTAGTTTTATCTTAATATTTGAATTAAGTCTTACTTGCAACGTAGATCAGTTGACAATACACAATAAAAATTAATTTCTAGTACTCAAAGTGCGTAGTTTTGCTTCATATTAGGTCCTAGAGATTGAAATATACATTATGGTTACGTACTTCAAAGATAGTTCCTAGATCATATTGAGTAATTACATTACTAAGGTAATAACTAATGGTAGACTTAATCAATACGACTCCATCTGACTAATTACAGGGACAATAATTTAGAACTGTCTCACCTATATAGCGGAAGTGACACCTTTAACTATGTACCTTTACCTGTTATCAACAATTTAGTCACGCAACCTTGCTCAATGGACACTTTTTTGAACTTTTACAAGCGTTCTGTTTTTAAACCTTTTTTCATTTTGAGAAGAATAATTATTTCTTTTTGAAGATTACCATTTGTAACTTATGCTCTGTCTTTGAGGCTTTCTCTCTCCACTCAATAAAAAGCCTATCCCTAATTATCTAACTGTCAATAATAGGTATCGTTCAAGCCCTGGTATGAATAATGTAGGTTTGAAAATCAATTAATCTCCTTCTTTTCTTTCCTTTTCTAAATATCTCTCTCAATAATCCATTATTAATTAATTAACTATTTATAGCATATTGATATCCTATTTCCCAAAATTCATTTCATTTTTTATTAAAAAGACTTTTCTTCTAATTTTGATATTTTAAACTCATTAATCTTTTTCCTTTTCCATCTTCTTTTTTTTTCTTTTTTTGGCCATTAAAAGAAAATAAAAATAATCGTTACGTCTATTAATTAATCATTGGAGATTAATTTAATTAAATTTATACATATATAATACGTACTAATGTGTTCCCATTCGTGGTTCAATTAAGTGTAGGAATTGATATGTAGGGAAGACTGTGAACAATTGCAACACGGGATGATGGCCTTTTATAGTCAATTTTTATCGAATATCACAGTTACAGTCATGTAACTTATGGTTCAAAGACAACTTGCTGAATCAAAGGAGAATTTGCTTAGTGTACACTTTGCCGAACAGATATTTCCCCAAAGGACCTCCAGCCTCAATTATAATCACTTATGAGGGACTAGGCCCCTTGGGAAATCATAGGATTCCTTCTTGATTGAACTGATTAGTTCGTTCTTGGGTTCTTGTGGGGCGTGTCGTGCCATCACACTCCACACACAAAAAAATATATCAGATTGCAAGTTTGAAGGTCAAAAGTTGGCAAAACGAATTAGTCAAAATTGTCTTGGGGCGTTTGATACTTATTATCGAGATGGGGCATGGATCTGAGTCCTCATGCTACATCTCATGCTTCCCATTGGCAACCATGTCAATCAAGGGCTTCACCTTGGTCTCTGGAACGTCCAGGAAGGGATCATTGTTTACACTGAGGACTGGCGGTTACACATGAAGAGGCACGAATTATGGCGTCTGGATTTGGTCATTTCGACTTTTGACCTCTAACAGCATTACTGTTCCCTCAAAATCACCTTAAGCGGCCTCAAACTCCTTCATAACCTTGCAAACGAACGTTTCACTGTGTGCCAGAGTTCGAACAACTGTTATGTTGTCGTTCTCGGCATAGATTCAAAGGAATACTCAGTGTCTTTTGCTAATATTTGGGACAACAAATTTGTTATTTGATTCCACTTTTCCCCACTGTTACAAGTAGTTTGAAAAACCTATCGAAAAAAAAATCGCCTGCCAAATACCCGTGTTTGCCCATGAGATCACGCCAACGTGTATGCATAGATTACTTATGCAACTGGTGGGTTATATTACTAAATTAATTGGAGTTTTATTGATAATTTTTTGTCAAAATTATATTCATTAATGACCGTTATATCAACACAACACAATACAGCTCGAATTTATTTCGAATATTTACCGTTGTAGTACCTTGATTATTTAAAGAAATAAAATAAATAAACATTACAGGAAATCGAATGAAAAAAGTTAATACGCTTGTTCGTAAATCCATGAGTATTTTCCAATATCAATAATCCATCATGTCGAATGATATTTAAATGATAACGGTAGCACTTTTTCAATTCAAGTTTCTTTACACTTTATATAGAATAAGTATTGTAGCCAGAACAGAGCCTTCAAAAAGTTTTGTGATAATTAAATTCTACAATCTATAAAACTTTATCAGTTACTTATACCATCAATATTGTTTTATCTTAATGCACATTTAATATATTGGAACTTATATTCTCAACAATAAGAAAAGTCTAGTTATTTCTTTATTTAGCAAAAAAAATTATGTACTCTAATTTTTAAAATCTCCAATTTTAAAACCGATAAAATTTAACTGTAGCAACTATCCATTTATAAGGATAAAGGTACAACATTTGACAGTTATAATTCAAATGAATTTGCTGAAAAACTATAAACAGGTACAGCCTTTAAATATATAATAACAAAAGTAAACATATATATTTTGCGCTAAAATTTGACATGTCTAAAATTGATTATGTTATCGATCATGGATATATGTACACATCATTTACTTATAAAAATTTGAATATTATAGTTGTCAAACCTCAAGTATTATCCATTTTATAATCTAGAAGTTATGTGATATAAAGTGTTATGGGTTTAGGAAAAAGAAAAAAAAACAAGGCATGTAATTTTCATGTTTCCAAAATTAAGTTTATAATGGAATTTTCATTCCAACAAATATCTATATATTAAATCACACAAACTTCTTTTTATCATGAAAAGAGTCAGCGGTGAGATTTGAAGATTATAATTTAATTTCCCCATTATTTTTAGTTCAAAACTAAATACGTATTGTTAAACTTTGTCTAGCGGATTTACACGTGTCACTACAATATGCTGTCAATTTAAGTTATCACCATGAATTTCATTTGGCTTGTCCTCCACTTTTTCAAGGTTACATTGATTTTAGAGTACAAAAGAATGATGACGTGACTGGCTATAGACTTATAGAGACTGCTCCATTAAAAACTGAGCCCTTTAAATTTTTAACTTCAATAAGATATAATTTAATAATCCACAATAGAACTTCAAAAAAAATACTATGAATAAATGTGTGCCTCAGCTCTCTTAATCATTAATGTAACAGCTCTTAGGTATCTGGCAGTGACATTGATGGCCTTGGCGTTTGAATGACGGACAATGCACCCTAAAGTTGTAGTCGAGGGGGTTGGCATCATGCTTGTATGATTGGGGGGGGGGGGAAGTATTTAAAAAGAGTTTCAAAGATTTTTGTATCGGAGGAAAGAGGTTTCTTTCATTGCTATTGTTCAAAGTGGCCTCTCCATCCTCACAAGGCTCTTTCCACCCACTTTTTTATAGCTCTCTGGGCAATCTGCTTTGAAACCCCAAGATCTCTTGCATTGACCATCATGGACTTGAGGGGATTAGCCTGTACTGTTTTCTATAACTCAACAAGTCTAATTTGCCCTCATCCTCACGATCTGCCAATCTGTTCAATCTGTTCGCCATCTTGTCAAGGCTCGTTTGTGAAGGGTAATTTATTGTATATAAAATATAGCTAAATTCAGTATTTCAACATATCATAAAAAGGTTTTGAGTCGTCTTCTCTGAATTCTGTAAAAATCACGTTTTTCGTAATTTGGTCATACTACTGCAATTTTTGGGGGCCCATTTTGTTTACATAGCAAATTCACTCCCACATTTTCTATTGGCCTGTCCGCTTAATATATGTTTGACTATACACACGTGTACACGCTTGATAGATGTGGCAAAGATCCTTCACTCAAACCAGCTATGAGTAATTGAGCTCAAAACAAAAAGTGTACCAACTATCTTTTGTACCCCTATATCAAAAATTAAAGAGTAATTCAATGGGTGAAGGAAAACGGTTGTACCTTGCCTGACTATCAGTGACCAAGCCCTACACACTGTAAAAGAAGATTGAATACAGACTAATCTATCATTAGAGAGGTTCAACTCAATAAATCAAACACTGTGTTACATCTCAAATGCATATATATATATTATTTATTATAGTTCATATATCATGGCTGTATATGTATGTATAGTTAATGTCATCAATCATAAGTGACGTCAGAGTTGTTTTCATATAATAAACAACTTCTTTTTCTTATTATTTTTTTTGTTTTTATTGTGTAGACGGGAAAAAAAAATAGAGGTATCATTTATCAACTAGCTATCCATTATTATTATGTAGGTAGAACACAAATAGATACAGTGTACTCTCAGTTTGCGAGCACATTGGTTTTGAAAAACAGGGGAAATTTTTGGTATCGAACAATGTCCATTTTTATTTAAATATGGAGTCATATAGTGTAGAAAAAAATCCGCGATATTACTGTTTTTTTGTCAGAGTTGCCATGCCATTTTTGGTTTATTTTTTCTTTAAATAATGGCAGGTAATATGATTTACAATTCCATGTACATTCATATACCAAATCGAATTGTAGTTATTTTAGGATGTAGCAGTCTCAAGGTTTGACATCCCATTTGGTCTTGTACTATCAAATCGTACACAACAGCCGTCCCATTTATCTAAATGTTATATTCATAAGACTTGAGAAGTTTCTGAGAGGGTCTTTTGGTAATGGCTGTCGTAGAACAATCTTAAAGAAGTTTGGTAAATCTTCATTTTTTTAGTTAATTGTACAGAATGAGTGTTTTAGTATACAAAAGTGCATACTTTTGATGCTATGAAAAGTTCGAAATATTTGTAATGTAAGTGAGTTACTCGTTATCTGAAGGTTAACATTGTTACAACTACAAACTTTGTATTATAATAATGATAATAATAATCAATTCGGTAGGTTTTATCGTAATTGACTCAAACCCATCCCCCCTCTTTTTTGACATCCATAAATAATCACACAATACCCCCCCCTCCCTCCCTAAACCATTTCGCTCCATCTCCCCAACTCTATCAGTAGCAACAATATCAAAAAGCAGAGAAAAAAAAGAAGACAGAATTGATTTATCGATGTCTTTTAACGCGTCCACTCTTTTTGTCAATAACATTTATTTTTATTTTTGATAGTCCTACCAACAAATAACAGGGTAAAAAAATACCTTCTGATCAATTGATAATTTATACACGTAATTATATAATTATATGGATTGAGTGAGTCATGAAATGTCAGTATTTATATATAGAGTAGTGATGAAGGGAGGTTTGAATAAACATATAGGTGTATAAACTATGACTAGGTTTGTGATTGATGACCTTTGTTGAACGCTTTGATACAGCATTGCAAAAGTGGCTCAAATAGGTCTTACGTAGATTTTGTCCCAAGATGGTTCTATATAGAAAAAGAGATTGTTGTTACTCCTTCTGGAAACTTCTTTGACCCTTCTCTCAGCTATTTCTCATATGAGAAAAAAAGAAATACTCTCAAAATGATCATATTTATGGATGGGTGAAATGTATTGAAAAATAACAGTTTTAAGATTAGAAAAGGAAAACCGGTTATGAACCTTTTTCTTGGTTTTTTAGGTTCATACGTTTAGCTCATTCCTTCTCCTTCCACTCAACGAAATATCCATTCCTAATTCCTAATGATGAAGAAGGAGGCGAACTTTTTGTCCCATAATAATTTAATGTTGGTTTTACAGGAAGATTGCACTTTCAAAATGATATGAGTAGGTGCCCCATTCTGTTAAAATTTAAACTATTGATTTTGGAAGGCTTTACTAACCAATAATAACACAATTGTTTCCCTCAGAATTCCAAATAAACCTTTTAGTTTATTTTCTCACCGTCTGGAGTACGATGTTAAAGAAACTTTTCATGGGGTTCTTATATCATTTTTGGGGGATTTTAGCATTCCATAACTAATAGTTTTTTAGTTT